>NW_026623241.1:3059431-3102128 GCF_030028575.1 Malurus melanocephalus | reverse complement strand
CAATATGGCATAATAAAATACAATACAACCTCTCCTCTAGCCTGGTCCAGTGTGACAACCAAAAAACAATGGGGGAATCAAAATATTCTGTTCAGTCTCTTTCCTGTTATGTGAAGCATATATCTTTTATATACTGATTATTAACATCTTCCATGACTTTCTGCAACTGCAGACAAGATAAGAATAAGAAACCMTCACTTCTAGCAGTGACTGATACAAAACACAAAGAATTAAAGTTTTACATGGGGGTAATGTGTGGGATTTGCTTTTACACATAGTGAAATTCCTTGTGGGTGAAAATGCATATGAACCCTTGAACAAGGTGGTGCCCCATGATTTATACAAGAAAGACAGCTCACACATCTCACCTATTAGATTCAGAAAACAATAAAATACTAAAACCATCAAGTGATAAAATATAAAATAAATAAAAACTTCAATAAAATACTAAAAACTTGAAGTCTCACACATGTGAGATGGATCAAAAGGTACTATTCAGAGAAGGTTTTTGTATGTTTCTTTCCCAGAAAACTAATAAGATTATATCAAATTAATTTTCTTTTCCAAAAAAAGACAACTTCAAACAAATCAAGTTATGCTGAATTCTTACCATCTGGAGAAAAGGAAAATATTCTTGGGGAAAAAAAAAAGTAGCACTCCAAATCATATATGACTTTTAAGTAATAACTGTGAGGAGCTTCTGTGCTAGTCTAGTAATTCTTTACTTCATTTACTTTCCRGAGACTCCATAGTCTATAAAAGGACTGGAAATTCCTATAATGAATACTATAATAGAATTTATTATGCCAGCAGAATGAAGGCTGTGTCAACACTTCCATTATAAAATCTTGGTTTTAAGAGTTCATAACTTATCTCTATAAATACCACATGCCCCACTGTRTAAGTCAAACTATTATTTTCCCTCAGCATAAAATTATTGCAAGGATATCACCAATTTTAACTGAACAAAGGTCTTGATTAACAAAGATGAAAAAGGGAAAATAACCTTATTGCTTTATCAATAAAGTGTTTCTTTTTGCAACAGTGTATCCAAATTTTAAAACATTCAACACTGGTGTATAATTGGAGTAATTAGATTGGGGATAGGAAGTAGCTTTCCCATAGTCACTCAGTCTAAGTGTAAAATATGGGACACTGGAGACATTTCTTTCCGTGCAATTTGCAGTCTTTGCCACTCATTCTTTTGCTAATATGATGTGGTTTTGTTTGCATGAAACTGCCAATATAATAGGAATGACAGCACAGCAAATTAATAAAAATATGTATATAACACATTGTATTCTAAGAAAACAAAGCTAGTTTCATATTAAAGGTAWGAGCTGAAACAGGCACACATGCAATCATGGACACTCTCACTCTAAATGTACAGTTTAGCCCATGAATGCACAAATAAGGAAATACACATGTTATAAAAAGAAATATCACTTTTAATTTTGAAACATTAATACTCTACCCCAGAGATTTTCCACAAACCAGTGCCAATCTGGAGCCACATGTTATAGATAAGATCCACAGTTTTTGGCCTTTTTTAAAGTACATTAATTTAGATATTCAGCCTCAAATTTTATATTCTTGCTGATAAGTTTTCACATTTGTAGCTGTCAAAAGAAGTATAAATTTGAATTTCTTTCAATACAAGGAGTGAGAAAGAAGAAAAAGATCTTCAGAAAATCATTTGAATACTGTAAGATGTTTTAGGTTGGAGAGAAGCATTTGCCATGTCTGTTAAGACTAAAAAGAGCAAAATTCCCCCAGTTACTTCAGAAATGGTCCCTAAAAACAGGAACAAATACCATTAGCAAATTCATCCAGAAATTAAAATGACTGTTAGTGACATATTGAACATGGATTTCTGATCTATCACACACGGGGAAGTGTAGGAAAGACATCTGACCTGATGAAAACCAATTTGTTTCAATCCTATTAATGCTCACATGTCCAAATAATCCATAGAAAGTGAAATGATTTCCATATTATTGTGCAAGGCACAGGTGGTAAGAAAAAGCTTTAAAGAAGACAGAACTACTGAAAAAAAAACAACTATTCCTGAATTCCTGTCTTTTCAGGTAATTCACACTTTAATTAAACTTAATTTGCTGGGYTATATTGTGTCTGAAGCAGTGCAGACACATACAGACCCATGAACTGTGGAATCCATTGCAGCCTTTAAATGGTGCAACACTAGTTCTAATGGTTTGGGAAGAAAGCTGCACTAATGAARACGTGCTAAAATAATCCAACCAAAACTGAAAAGTACCACACTTCTATTTTAATGCATGCCTGGGAGACTGTGATAAACAGAAGTTCCAACATTATGAATGCTGCATGCAGCATCTCAGCACTTCTTGAAATAATTACCTGGGGAAATCACTGCCCTCCCCTTATGTGGGAACTCAATTACATGGCAGAAACTTCTGCAGTTCATTTCTTTCTCATTCTGTATACCCCTGGGTTCATCTATGTGGTGTTGCTTCAAACAACCCTATAACAAATTAAATTACACTTAGCATGGCATTCTGTGTTCCAAATTCAAAATTCTAAGTGCTTTGGAAAAAGAAGGTAACATAACCTACACCCAGCACAGTAAAATAAAAAAGGGGGAGGGACTTGCTCATTATTACATCACTCATCAGTGGCAGCACCAAGAATACAATGCTGATTTCCAGTCTGAAAAGTTACCAGTCTGAAGGCAGAGGAGGAGATGATGTTATGAAATTAAAGCTGGAAGCACAGTCTTTGCTTATAAAAGCACAGAATCTGTAGTTCACACTCACAGTCTCAATTTCTGTTTTCAGGTAATGCATGAAATGTTTAGTGTTCTGCTCTGCAGAAAAGAGAAGCTTTCCCATGCAATCTGAAAGGGCAATTCATTTCTATGTAATCTGCCAGTTCATTAAAGGTGCTTATGGAATATCACAAGACAGATAATGGTACACAGTTTACAATGTGCCTTTGTAATCAAAGAAAATTTGATTTCAAATTCACTTGGAGCTCTTAATAATCTAACTCCAAGCTTGGCAGTGAGTAAAATGAGCAAAAATCAGTAGTAGTTTGGACAACTTTTCCTTTTTCACATGAGTACAAAAAAATATTACCATTAGGACGGTCACTTTGTGACAAATATTCAAACCAGTAGCCTTCTAGTGTTGGTGTACGTTCATTTGTGAAGGAGTTATGCAGGTGTACAGTGGGATGTGCWGTACACAACCTGTGTTTAGGTATTTAAACCAATTGCTGCTTCAAAAGGGCGCTCCTGCTCTCAACTGTGCACACACATCCACAGAGGACCGTGGGGAAAACAGGGCAGGCTGTTTGATGGGTTTCTATCCACTTCTTAAACAAAGGAGAAAATAGGATTATTTCAATATCTGCACATTAGGGAAAATGTCAATATAAAGAGACAGCAGAAGAATTAAAAATGGGGAAGAGAGGTCTGCAGCCCAGTTCTTCTCAGCTGAAGGAGGGCATGGCTTTAGGACTGAAATTTCACTCTACTTCAGRGGTGTTGTGCACCAGAGGTGAGGAGGCACATGGCTCAGGCAGCTCTGCAAAACACAAGGCCCTTCCCTCCAAAGTGCCTTTGCAGCAGGAAAGAGGGTCTGTTTGTGTTTCTTAYTGGGCAAATTTAAATGGCAGATAACATGCTTTGAAATAGTTTCAGTTCCTTCCAAAAGGACAAACATATTAGGAAAAAAAAAGTACATGTCAAGAAGTTTTCTGACTTTAGGTAGAAAGATGAATATCCCATTGCAAATAAAAAAAAATACTTAGAAAGATCACTTCTAGAGTGAATGCATCATGTTATTTTCCCTTTCTTCCCACATGAAACAATTTATTTCACCCATGGGAAACTCTGGAAAATATACTTCACAGTATGTACCTCTGGTAAACAATTTTGCTGGGGCTCCAGTAAAAAGAAAAGTTTAAAGCAGTAGAAAATTAAACATAATACCTCCAATTACTGAAAATACTACACCTACAGTAAAAATGAAATCAAGCACAAAATGCTGATGGAACACCAAGGAACTTAACACAGTCAAAAGACAACTAAACTTTCAAAGTAAAGATATTCTTGACTGCACAGTGGGAGAAAATTTCTAGAGATGTATCCAAGCTAGGTTTATTTTTTAAGTTAATTTCCCACTTGCTAGACTTGAGTCTCAAAGTAGTCATGTCAATTAAATAGAAATTGCAGCAGCTCATTCCAGCTGCAAAGGTTTATGATTCGCTGAATTAAATGGTAATAGACTGAAGCTGAAGATGACATGCCCCAAGAATTAATAGTCAATATATTTAAACATTATTTTCTGTTCAGAACTAAATATTTGCCAWTTGCTGAGTCACAGTAAACTTAAATGATATGCCTGATCCTAAGTTTTTATGCATATTGTATGTTTTAATCAAATGGTCAGTCTCCTGAAGTCTTCCCCAGCCATGTGCAGCCACAACCCAGCTGTTGYCATTACAATCTTGAATGGCTTTTCAGCAAATAGCAGAAAATCTCTCAAATCCCTGCTCCTCCTTGCGATGTTTCCCTCTATGCTTTGCAGGTAATAGGCAAAACACATGAAAAAGCTTTTACAGAGGCACYGGTGAGATCCCTTCAGCCTGCTGGAGCCAAGGTGGCCATTAACAGGCAGATCTCTGTCATGCTTGTTTTTAGGATCCTGCACTGCCAGGCAGACCCAGGGCAGTGTCAAACACAGCTCATCTTCCTGCAGTTGAGATGCTCACCCTATTCCTTCCAAGCTCCTCAAACAATGAACACCACCAGTTCCCAAACACGACCAGCACCCTTTGCCTTGTGCTTCATTCAAAGATCAGTTCTGMCACTAATTAGTTTCTTTTGCTCACAGAGAAGATTTCCAAAGGCAGTATTAACGTCAAATCCTGCAGTCCACTGGCTCTCAAGTGGTGCTTACCTTACATCTGTGTCTGTAAAGAGTTCTTCTGGCTCTCACATTCTCATCCATAGAGACACTGAGCTTTTGGTTTTTTTGGGGCATGCATTAGCTGCTCTTCTCTACTTACTAATTCTATTGCTTAACTACACTGACACTGATCTAAAACATCCCAAAAAAGACTGTTTCTACTTTCTGAGGCCCATTAGCACAGCTTGAAGGCAGGAAGAATATGCACAGGCTCAAGTAATCATGAAGTGCTGCTTGTAATGCAGAAGGATGTGTACAAAAAGAATATATGAAAGTGAATAAAGTTAAATATTAGATTAAAGGATTTTTTTTAATCTTTTAACATTTTCCTACGAGGGAAGGAAATTTAAGTTTTAAGAGACAAAACAGTCCTAGCTCAGGATTGGAGTCCCCTATCTGCCAACTGGGAATGGTGTCTCTAGCCTGAAACTTAAAAATAAATCCGTACCTGACCTCTTCTCAAGCATTTAAATAAGATTGCTGTCATGACATCACTGTTTAAAACTGTCCGAAAGGTCACAAAGAAATTTTTCACTGCAGCCATCACTCAGAGTGACCTCCAAGGATTCTGCGAGGGCAGCCAAAATTCTAAACCCCATTAAGATTACTTAAAATAGTTGTGAACTATGCTACCATATTTAAGGCAACAATTTTAACCCACCACACAAAGTGCTTTGACATGGTTGATTGTGGTTGTTATAACAGTGATATGTTAATTCAGGTACTTTTATGGAGTAAATTATTTATACAGCGAACCTTGTTCACTGCTTTCACCCTGGAAAGAATGCTGCTGATCTAAATGCCACCTTGAGCAGGGGCAAGGGGAACTGCAGCATTGTTTAAATAAATATTGCTTTTTCACACTCCCATAGGGCCAAAAATAATTTATAATTATTAAGACAGTTTAACTAGCTCTGAATTTTTTTTTTTCCAGGAAGACTGGAAATGATCTCATTCGCCTTCACATATTCTCTCAAAGAAAATCAAGAATAAGTCAACTTTGAAGAAGTGCATCCTTTCCACAGCTGTGCATCCCATGGGTATTTACACATTGGCCTGTCTTTGAGYTGATGGTTATCATCACCCTGTGTGGCATCAATCCTGGCATTGCTGCCCCTGGACAAGATGCCATAAAATTGCCCTGATGTCATTTCCTWAATGACCAGAAACTCACAGCCTCTATTTGCTCTTATGAAGTGCCTTTTGTCAGGGCAAAGTGCTGCTAGCAAGTGCMAGAGGAAAATGTCTATTTTCTTATGTGCTACATAAAGAAAAACCAAAGCACAGAGAGACTGTGAAGTAGGATATTTGGTAAGAGTTCAAAGGCTATCACTTATACAAGAAACTGGATCTTACTTGAAAAACAAAGGTGTGATTTCACACAGGATATTGGCCTAGTTTTAGGCCATTTCCTATCCCATAACATACTATCATTTCACACCCTTATCTTCAGTTTTTATCTTGAAAGCAATGATTAACAAAGCAGATATAAACCCTTAGAAGCTTTTTCTGGGAGAAACTGAAGAATTTATCAGATTGTAAACATTAYGAGGCAATTTGATGCATAGGATAACAAAATACTTGACTCTGTGCTTATTAATTCTTTGTCCTATGTTGATTTGAATACCTCAGTGTTAAGATTTAATGTTTATGGAAATTATACATGTGCTACTCACAGAAAGGCTGAAGTTCAAAAGGACCCCTGGAAATCATCTGGTTCAAGTCCTTTGCTCAGACTGGGCCACCTACAGCCAGTTGGCCACATCCATGCCAGATGGCTTTTGAGTATCTGCAAGCAGGGAGACTCCAAAATATCTTTGTGAAAACTCTGCCAGTGCTTTGTCACCCTCACAACGAGAAACCCTTTCCTGATGTCCAGAGGGAATCTCCTGCTTTTCAGTTTGTGTCCATTGCCTCTGGTCCTATCAGTCACTGGGCAATACTGAAGACAACCATCCTTTTTGCACTTTCCTTTCAGCTGTTAGTACAAATTGATGAGATTCCCCTCAAGCCTTCTTTTTTTCAGGCTGCACATTCAGGATTATTTTTCGGGAATTCTTCACTGTCACAGATTTCCATCATGGTTCAGGCCATAATTTTGTCTCTTTTATTTGAGATGTTAACACATCATCTCTGTTTAGCAATGGCTATGCTTTAAAGCTTGCCTTCAATACTTATAATAATATAAGCAATAGTCAAAATTTCAASACAAAAAATGATAATATTTTAATCTATCTGAAAGTGATTGGAAAAAAAAGGATATGCCAACTGTTGACAAAAGACTGTTCAACTTGACTGCYGCCTTGGGTATAATGAAATGTGCAATAGGAAATATACTAAGAGTGCTTTGTATAAGAACAATCAGTAACGTTTTTCTATCCTTCCTGAAAGTAATTAGTCTGTGTGACACTTTCATTGCTTGTATCGAACACCTCATAGTACACACAAGAAGTGTGCTGCTTCTCCTGTGCAAGAGTTGCTTCATGATCCCACTGCTGTTTTGGCAGCGAGACAGCTGATCTGCTCCTTTTGAACCCGTTCAGCTCAGGTGTGGAAAAGGAAATCAGCTTTAGGGCCCTTATGATAACCACCTTTCTGTGAGCAGAACCTGCACTGTGATCACACCATGCAGAAGACACATTCATTTATTTAAATGAGCTGAGTTTTACAGCTGCTGCCACYGAGGATATTACTGGCTGCAATCCAAACACCGGCTAAAGGAGGCCCAAAATGCTGATTTATGGCATTTGGAGAGCATAGCATGCTTGTGTGCTTTCATCAGTGATCACCATGAACAGAGACAAGAACCTGAACTAGATGAGCAATTGGTCTAAGGCAACACAGACTCTTCACTCATTTTCTTATTCACAAGCAGACTCCTAACTCTTCATAACCAATAGCAGTCCTCTAAGCAGAAGCCAGCCTGACACCAAGGACAACATGCAAACCATATCTCACATATATGTACAGACTGCTTCCCAAAGAGCCAGATGTCATAAAATCATSAGGAAAGGATGCCCTCTCACCCTGCTCCACAACAAAGAGGAGATTCTCTCTGACTATATCAGAAATTTGTGCTTAAACTCTAAGATTTAAMTGCACAACATAACACAGAGTAATACTGTTGTTACAGTTTGATGGAATCAAACCTCTAGCTGCTTAAGGCTCTGGATGAAAAAAGTTTTCATAGCTCAGAAATACTTTGTCTTTCAACACTTACCTTTAATACAAGACATGAAAAGTAACTAAGGTGAGTCACAGGTAAACAGACTTATTTTTGAGGCTTTGCATGTGGGGCATATGCCTACTGGAGAACAGAGGTGGAATTCTGTTAATTTGAATTCCACACACTCTTCAGCTCATCTGCTATGATGTCTCAATTATGTAAAAGCACCAAGAAAGCCAGTTTCTGCCTGGCCCATCCTCTCTGCAAGTATACCAAAAGTCTGCTTAGCCTGAAAGCATAAAGACGCTATATGGTACACAGGTCACTGACTTCTCCTCACTGAAAAGTATATTAGTCACAATAAAAGAGATGTCACCCCGAAGACTGAAAGAATCAGAGGATCCAGCCTTTTAAAATTTGAGGAAATAGAGACTTATGTGTTTACTGGTTTTGAGGGTAATCACTCAATTTATGACAAAAGGATACAGAATAAAAAACTATGAATGAGGGTGAAAAGCGCCCTCTCTTCTGAAATTGTGGAGAACCTCWATAAGAATGAAATCAAAGTTTAAAGATTTTCTTCCTGTCCATCTCTAAATGAAGCCTCTTGAACAAAGCAGTGAAGTTAATTTTACTATCGTTTGATTCTCCAAGTTGCTAATTGTTCTGATTGCTGTGTGATGGTGTTTCTCAAAAAAGAATCCTAAATATTCTGGCCTTCACTGGCCTTCTCTCTTAAGTAAGTTTCACGCAGGTGACAGGACAGACACCAGACCCAAGCTGGCTTGGATCTGTCTTCAGAGCAGCAGAATCTGCAAAAGACAACAAGAACTTGAGTGAAACTGGCACTTTTGTCNAAAAAAAAAAAAAAAAAAAAAAAAAAAAAAAAAAAAAAAAAAAAAAAAAAAAAAATCAGGCCAAATTAGCTATATGGGAAGCCATTCCAGACTCCAGAACTCCTTAAGACTCTTCGAGAAAGCAGTGTTTTGTTCAGACAACAGGCCCATGCATGGGGTATTCCTGTTGATGAACCTTACGCACCTAAAAGAGCAAGATTCAGAGCAGGAATATAGCTTATGTACTATCATGATTGCAAAAAAAAGCTGTCATCTTTCTMCCATGACTGAGCTGTAAACTTATTTTTCTTTCAACGATTCAGAAGAATTCCAGGGAGGTAATAGGCAAACTGCTTTCTCCAAAGAGTTTGTCCCATTTATGCTGAAATAGGCAGCCAGATTTTTACACCATGATTTTGGCAGATAAACAAWGCCCCTGTGTTTAAAAGGTGCATGAAAGGACTTTCAAAGGCAAATTGATAAAGCATCCTCTGCAAAAAGTGATATAAAGAGCAATCTTGCTGAAAGTAATTTAAATAACATATCACAGAATCAGAAAAGTTGGTCTACTTAGCTTCAGCTAAGTGGTTTGAACAAGAATTTTGCAACCATGGTTCTTCAGCATTTCTGCATGAGGTTCCATGAGAGAGCTTTGAACTGTAGCCCTATTATTGTATCTTCAGAAGTCAAACAGAAGGTAAATGTTTACCATTTTTACTTGAAGAGCTTGCTGTAATCAAAATTAGACTATTTAGGTGACTAGCATCTGAATTGCAAATTTTAAAGAGTTTCAATACAGTTTTTTGTTAGAAAGGAAATCAGGTAACAGCTTGCATTAGCTAACTTATTTCTCCACACACATTGTTGTATCATACACATTTTTTTTCYTCCTGTTCTGTTGAAAAGCAGCTGTAAGCCTGTACAACCAGGCAGACACAGAGCAAAAACACTTAAATGAGTGTAAGAGCCAAGAGATCTGCAGTTAACGCCCTTGGTGAGTAAAGGTTTGGTGCTTCTCCACATGACTCCCATGCTGGCCACAGCTGACAGGAGGGTTCCAGGAATGTGAGTATCTACAGAATCCATAAAAACAAGGCTCAACATCAGTCATCAGCTCCCCCACCTATTCCTCTGGGGGGAAGAATTACTTTTAGCTGAAGACATTTATTGGGCATAGGATAAAACCTACAAAATCCAGACTATGCTATTTGGACCCTGTCTGTTTACAGGAGCTACTTTATTCTAGTCGGTAGTTTCCACTGTTTAGACCCATTAGAAACAGCCATTCTCCCCAAACACTKATGCTTACATTAACACAATTCAGGAATTTGTGGCTTAAAATAGCAACAATTAAAAAAAAGCCTCCACAAAGACGTAAGATCAGAACTTGTCATTTCTATTCCCCATTAGAAAATCACAGGCTTACCACCCACTTTTCCAATATTTTTCCACACATACTGAAATTGGCATTTAGCTGCCATGACCTGTAACTGTGAACAGCACTGCAAGTTGCTTGTTTGTAGTTCATGGTTAATATCTTCAGTTAGTTTTTACCACACCTTTTTTTCAGAAGTCACCTGGCCAGGGCCAGCTGCTCTGCCTGGCAGGACACAGGATGCAGCACCAAGCAGGAGAATTGCACCCTTCCCTGCTCCCCATAGCTGGTGCCTTTCCCACACTCCCTCCTGAAGGAGAAATGATCCTGTCCAGACTCTTTCAGCTAGGGAGGAGGTCGAGTGCCAAATCTCCTGAAAGTCTGAGGAGAGGTGGAAAAATTAAGTCCTGGCAGAAGTAGTGAGGAGACAAAGACTGAGCGTGGAGCTGAGGGGGAGGGACAGAGCTCAGCAATGCTCGGTGAGAGGGTGGCAAACAGAAGGGCTGCTGATGTTGGGTCACAAGAAAGACAGCCCTGTGAAGGGAGATACAAGGTGCAAAGGGGTAAGGAGCTCAGATGCAGCTCCACAGCAAGCAACTGGGAAGGAAAGCACTTCAAGAAATTGGCAAGGGATAAAGGGAGCCAGAGGAGGGCAATAGAAAAAAACTACTTGTGACATTTGGAAAACATTACTCTCCATATCCCACAAGGTTCCAGAAACTCCTCATTACTCTGCTGACACCAAATACCTACCCCAAAATTCATGAGCAGCCTTCTTCTCCTAGCAAGTCTACAGAGAGGATGAGACCTCCTGCATTTTCTACAGCAGACATTTCTGCATTGCAATTACATTTTTTGATTCTTCTGCTGAATTATGATGTCAGAGGCTATGATTTCTGCCTTTATCTAGACTTGCTGTTCAAAAACTGTTTAAATAAAAAATGAAAAAAAGAAAGGACAACRTCAATGCAAAAACATCCCCAACATCCCTGCAAAACACTTCTGGTCAAAGACTCAAATTTCAAGTAAATCAGGTTTCTGGTGTAACCATAACTCTGCATTCTGATGCAGGGTTAATATTCAGACTGGTTAAATATAGATCACATTTACACCAGATATTTTTCTTATTGAGTAGGAGTTTGAGGGTGGCGACAAAATCAGAAGCCACCTGAGTATTTTCCAAAACCGGTATCAGAAAGTCATATCCACTTGCATAAAGCCAAATTTTCATCAGAATTCATCTTCACTATGGAAACAATAACTGAAGATGCTATTTTAGTCTGATGTCTTCACATCCACACCATTTTGAACACTTTGAAAGTTCATACAAATAGCATCACATTAATTCTTTTTTCTTCTTCTGGACTTTACTGACAGTAATACAGAATTTACAAAGCAAGTGGAAATCTTGGCAACAGAAGACTTCTGTTTTCAGAACTGACTTTCAAAATGGTAAGAAAAAATCACCTAAATTTCCCCATTAAACTGTATATTGACAGGTACAAATATGCAACCACACTGAAACATTTATTCTCCCAAAATTAGCATTATTACTTTATTTTGTGATTCATTACAATCTGAAAATCCAATAGTCAAAAAAATAAACTAGGCATAATGTTAAAGCATTTTACAAGCAAAATACTTTACTGTTGCCATTTCAAATTTGCATAGGGTGGGATAAGTGTATTGGTTAAAGAATATAACATACAGAAGAACAATACCATAGTTCATCAAACTGCACTGCAGAGTGTTACATTCCTGGGAGTGAACAGTACTTTAGCAGCTCTTTCTGTCAATGGAAAACCACACTTCACCATTGACAAGGCTGCCTTCCCATGACCATGATGCATTGTGATGGCTGCAAACCACTGGTTTCTTTCCTTACATTGTAGGTCATTCTAYTTTATAAAAATTAAAGAGTTAAACAAGCCAGAATGCATCTATCTATGCTCATTTCTTTTTTACCTGAACAAAAGCCAGTATGAAGAGAGGGAATTTTTAAAGTCAGCTTCTGAAACTGGTTATAATAACCTCTGCCTCTCATATTTTTAGTATCTTGGAAGTGGCAAGCTTAGAGCGTCATCCACACRTCTATATCTACTATTACATTCAGGTAATAAACTGTACTTTTTACATGTAGAAACAAACTGCAAAGACATCACGCTTCTTTCCCACTGTAACCACACTTCTCTGTTCCTCCAACTGTATAAGTCTGGCTTTAAAGTCTCACAAAACTAAAAAATAGTTGATCTAGGTTGTAATAAAAAAAAGAATATTAAATACCTTTGGTAAAAATAGATATATTTAACAAGTTTAGAAAAGCAAATAGTTATATTGAAAAAAAGAATATTAAATACCTTTGGTAAAAATAGATATATTTAACAAGTTTAGAAAAGCAAATAGTTATATTGTCAAAAGGAGAGTATAAAAATGTACACGATAAAAAATAACGAACACACAAAAAAATCATCAGCCATAGTAGTAAGAATAAAGGCGCTGTTCTTTTCAATGTTTGCTTCCTTAGCTCACGTTATTGTCCAGTCTTCCTTCTAAAAGGCAGGAGCTTTACTAGAGCATATGGAAAAATCCAGTCCTTCCTACCAGCATTACACAAATTAAATTTAATTCGGCAAAAGACAGTCTGYTTTAACCCAAGTTTATACAACAGGGAACACTTTGATTTAGAGTACGTAGGAGTAGCTGAACACAAAGATTTCAGGTGATTTCAACCAGAGGCCAGATGTACTCGAGCTGTAGAAATGAGACAGCCAGCAGGATCAAGTCTCCATGATGTCAGCCTTCTAACTCTATTTTTACTCCTAAATTATAAATCCATGTATTGCCAAGAAAATTGTGGGGACCAACAACAATACATATATTTTAAATCCCTCATTGATGCCTTTCTCCCATCCTTTCACTGGGCCTCCAAACAGAGCTSTCACACAACATATAATCCCAGTTTGGCTTCTCCTCTTTTTAGAGCTCACTGTAAATCTTCAAGATGGAAGATCCCCAAAGCAAACAACTGAGATTACAGAAGGAGATAATGCACAAGCCCCATAATAGAATCAGCCATTGATTGAATGTGCTTTGAAAGAAACCGGCACACTTAAATCATGTTTATCCTTCAGTATTCCCTTTGCACACACAGTCACACTCCTCGTGGTGTTCCAAGGGYACATCTGTCAATGATTTATGCAATCCCCGGACACCAATCCTTGGCTTCAGCTGAAGAACCTGAAGAAGAAGAAGCCAAGCATCAAGAAAACAGCAAGTGCTTCATCACACACACCTAGACTATGAGCTAGATTGCACTGGAAATACACTGGATGATAGGAAATGTATTAAAATKGAATTTCTTCATTAAATCCACCCCCTCATTACTATTTTTGCTTTTACTTCAAGCTGTTTACAAAATTGATTAAATAATGTTGAACGTGATTAAATCTCRTTTCTTAACCAGAGTCTTGCAGTTTTAGATTTCCACTTAATTTTATTTAAGAGCAAACAGTAGAGTTAACCTAATTAGATAATTCTATAATGAATAATTTTAGCTATCGATTTATAGCTATGGAAATGAACAAACGTTTGTTTCTTCATGAAGTTGATATCTCCCACCAGAGAGAGCAGAACAAAAGGGATGGTTGGGATGTGTCTGAACTGCACCAGTAAATACCTCAGAAATKAATTMATAGTTGCACAGAAAAGGATTTCARCAAGGGAGGATTTACTTTTTTCAATGCAACACCTAATTTACTACAAATGCAATACATAAAATATTAAAATATTGATATTGGTGCATTCATTTTATTAAACYCCTTAATTGGCTTTCAGTATTTCCAAGCATGCAAACGTAAAGGAAGTGCGTACCTCATGGTACTTTTTGGTGACTTTTGTTGGCACACACTGGCACTCATTGCAGCTCTGTTGGCAGCAGGCACAGTTTCCACCACAACGCTTCACCAGCAGGCACAGCGGCCAGAAGATGGTGTCAGTTCTCTTCAGCTCCTCCCTCAGCGACACCGAGAAGTTGCGGGGAGTGCAGCTGTACAGSCGCACCTCCTCCTTCAGGAGGTTCAGATCCACCACTGCAAAGGGACASAGAGAACGGTGCTTTCCTGATTTGCAATCCAAGCTCATTTGCGGTAAATCAGCTTCAGCAGGGCAGGACCCATGGGGAAGGTTCATTGCTGTGCAGGTGGTACAGGTTCAGAGCAAAAGTGTAATACTGCAGTTGCATGGATACCATGGAAGTGAAATGGAACAATCGTGGCAAAGTAATATTCACCAATTATATATATATGTATTTATAATTCTGGCAAAGTTAGTTCAAATTAAAGCAAGATTTGCTTACTATGTTCCAGCACARGTTTTATCAAATTAACCCAAATGGAATTCGTTCTGTTCATACTAATGCTCTGAYCTCCACTGTTGCTACTCTATAGTCATTTTGGATTGGAGAAACAGAGAGCAATTAAGAATCCTGCGAAATGTTAAAGATATTTTTTAATCATTTGCATAAAGCATTCAAACATCTTCCTTGTTGCAATTTCAATTACTGCTTCTTCACTAGGGCATTGTAAGTATAAGAGAGAATCAAACCATTCATAGCTAAGCAGAAACCACTTTTATGGRCAACTTCTAGAAATTTTCATCACAGTGAATTCTGCACAGAATAGATAAGTGCACAAGATTATATATCTATATAACTATTAGTAGGCTCTGTTTTCTCTTCCCTCTTCATAGCAGCATATATATTTCTGTTGTTTCTCTAGGTTTCCTTTTCTCTTTACATGTCTTAAATAAGAAGTCCTGCTTGTAAACATCTCACTTGCACTTCAAGTTAAAGATCTTAATATTTGGTACCAGTTTCCCTATAAACTGGTTCCACTGTATCATACTAAAGTTTCACTATGCTAATGGTTGAACAGCAAATTCATGAAAAAATCTGAAGGAGGACAAGCTTCTTTAGGTTCATCTTATCTGCAGAGTCAAGAAATAACAAGCCTTGAAAGAAGCAATTAAAACTGGAAAAAAATGAAAAAGGCTGGAAAAAAAAGTGAAAAGCAATGTAAATTGWATTTATTTCAGAAGTCAGACTATCGTGTTCATGTTCTGGGATATCTTGCCTGAATTGTTTTTCTTCACATCCACTATTAAGGAACAGAAGCAATGTCTAACTGATAGGGGTACTACTCTCTCTAGTTAAAAAAAAAAAAAAAAAAAAAAAAAAAAAAAAAAAAAAAAAAAAGAGAAACAGAAAAAAGAAACCCCTAACATGACTATTGAGATGACTGAAATAGAGGCCCCGAACAAACTTGAAAAGTTCTTTGACCAACTGGTTTTGAGCTAAATCAAGAAGAAATTAGGAAAAAAAAAATCCCAGTGGTTAAAGAAATACTTTATTATTATTCATTCATAAATAAAAAGATATACAATAAAGCTAAAATGAGTTTCTGATCTGAATCACCCTCTAGAGAAGTGCCTTTTTTTTTCTTCTCTACTATGTAAAGAGCCTCAAGAGGCCATCATTAATAACTTCAGCCTATCAAGGCAAGATAATACCTCTAAATTCTATTTAATTATTTTATGATATTTATAATTATATATGTAAATAAAACAATATCTATTATTATTTAATAATAAATTCTTATRTTACATATAAAAATAAATTAAAAAAAAAAAAAACAGAGGCTGCATTTTTTTAACAGAAATGCTCACTGGTGTTCTCCCAGAAGCAGGTCTTTGGGAAGGAATTTCAATCCATGTTCCTTGAAACATTCCTTTTGCAGGCCATATCCATAGACTGGCATCCATAAGTAAGGATTTATTGTTGTGAAAGGTCAGTTAAACACACTGAAGCCTTTCCTTTGCTCACACTCACAGCGAATGCCAAGCTGGGGCACTTCATTCCATCACTATCAGGTTAGCAGAGGCTCCTAAATAAACAAACTGATTTTTAAGAGGGAGGAGTGTGCAATAACTCCAATGAAGTTACTGATAGGACACCAGCCTACCTCCCACACTGCAAGAGCATTCCTTGCAGAAAGTTGAGAAGGGAGCAGAGGAAAAGAGAGACAAAACTTCYAGGGGAGAGATTCACTGTGAGAAATCAGAAATTATTGAAGCTCTTCTGATCAGCTAATAGCTCCAGGCTGAGTCACTTAGAGGGTGGACATGTCCACCTCCATTAATCAAGGACTGTGGGCAGGAATGGAGCACTTCTTTCTTCTGTTACRTTTTCCAACATGCAATAAGTTAATTGTCTGAATGAGGATGAAATGCCTGAGGCACACTGTGAGAAGTGCTAGTTCTGCTAATACTTTGTGCTGGAAGATTGTTTCTGCAGAGACTGATATGCTGGGTGCAGTGAATTTCAAGAAGCTAAGCTGATGTGCTGCCCAGCCCTTCATTGTGAGATACTGAAAGTGCAAACTGGGCACTGACATCTCTCCCAGCAGGCCCACAGAGCAGTGGGACAGAGGTGCCTGTGTGGTGATGCCCTTCTCCAGTGCCTCCTGCCTTCTGGCAGCAGCAGAGGAATGAGTCCATTTCGATACCTATGACTAAGCCATAGTTACAGAGAAAAGGGAAATGMACTGAAATAAAAAGTGCATTACACATTTTGTCACAAAAAGGAATTAATTTGAACTGAACTCCTCAGACCTGCAGACATTAATTTCAAAAGATTTCTGTGGAAGAACACATGGTCAGCCCTTGGCAGATATCTTTCACTGTGCTGTGCTGTTAAAACAGGCTTCAGGAGAGACGAACAAATGTCACATTTGATTTCTACTCTTTAAAATGTACTAAGGTATATTGCTATGATACCTCACAATGAACCCTTGCCCTACCTTATGTAATTCAATTTCATTAAAAGGTCTGTGGCAAATTTATCTAGCGCTTATATAATCACTTCTTTGAAGTGTGTGAATGAAGCTGTTATTTTTTCAAAGAGTAGCTGTCTGCTCAAAATTTATTTTCACACACTGTGGGCATGAAGCTAGATGAGAGAATGTATATATTCCCTTAAAAGTGTTTACTTAACCACAATAAAAGGTTATGTGGATTTCCCAAGTGCACTGAGTTACAGTACCTGTTATAATGTGAACATTTAAACACTCCTTGAACTTGGCTTCCACTCATGTATCATGTTTGACACAACAGTCAGGGCTCTTTTGTCTAGCACTAGCTCAGGAGRAGTGAAAGGCTCTGCAGTAGCACATAAATGGGAAACACTAAAATAAAAAAAAATAAGAGAAGGAGAAAAGGAGAGGAAAAAATGTAGATGCAGGTAGGCCTACAGTCAAGTGTATTTCAAGAGTGTGCCTTCACTGGCACAAGCAACTGAACTAATCCATGTTCACATCAGCCTGAAATTAATTGTGTTATGCAACTGGCAATGCAATTTTCCAGCATCTTCTGGGATGTGCATCAAGTACCACAGGGACACTTCTTTCCCAAAACATTTTTCCAGCTGGATACTGCTCTCAAAGTCAATGAAACAAATTAAATTCCAGTTGGGGCACTTGTGTGTGAGCACAGATAGCAGCAGGATGGTTTTCATTCCTAAGGACCTTGGAGATGTTCCTGGGAGTGTAAGTTTCTGACTGGCTTCTACAATAGGAGTTGTTACCAAATCTCAAGCAAGAAGTGGGGTGAGAAAAAAAAAAAGTCATATAAATGTACAAAAACCACAAGTGCTAACAACTGTGCTTTGATTGTGACTATTTTTTCCCTCCTTAAAGAGATTTCAGAATMTGATCTAATGATTATACATAGATTTCAGTGGGAAGTGATGGGATGAATTTTTTGCACAACAAAATATATTTTATTTTTAAGCATGTTTAATAGTATAAAAGAATTTAGGACTATATTTAGACATCAAAGCTTCTGATGTTTCTTCTTTCCTGACTGGAAGTTTTTGGAAGCATTTTATCCAGAGAAAACATCAGAGACAGAAGTTCTCTGGAATTTAGGTTGTCTAAATATAGTCTTTTTCATACAAATTATTAAGTAGGAGTAGAGAAAGTTTCTCTACAAAAAGTAAAGTACACTTTTAATTACATGTTTATAAAAGCAGGACAGTAATTCAGCTTTTACACTGAAACACTGTAAAAATGAAACTGATCTAATCATAGAATCAAAGAGTTTGAATAAAACCAAAAATTTTAGAACATGCACTTCTCACAAACATCTCTTAAAAAGGCTTTGAAATACAGCAAACATGCTGCTTGAGAGAATAACATGGGGGGGGGGAAAGAAAAAAAAAAAAAGGTTTTGCTTTTCCTATCTATTGAATAACAGTTAACACTGTGTCATTTCARCTGGACATATTTTCCACTTCAGGCTATTATATTACAGACTCGTTAATGCAGTCTGAGGGTGGTCTCTTTAAGACAAATGTGGCAATACCATGATATGTTTATTCAGTGGAAAAAATCTATTTCGGCATCTAATTAGAAGTCTTTAAAAGATTTACTCTAATAGTTTCTTTCTAAGATGTGTCCTGCAGGGAGTTGCTTTTGTCTATGTAGATGTTATCCAACACCTGGATTTTGTTTTTCTCCAACTTACTGTGTGCTTATGGCATGCATTTGGCAAATACTGAATTGTTAATTAAGGAAGTGTTAAATTACTATCTGAGAGCTTTTAAAGATATTTCCTCTTCTCTGGCTCATAATTCAGTTGCTCTATGCACGTAACAGCAACAGAGATAGGGTACAAGGGTTGATTTCTAGGCTCTGATCTAGGAATTAGCTGTCAAACCCTTAAATTTGAGCTATGGAAGGTTTAGTTTCTTCCCCTTTCTTGCTGATCAGATGATAATCTAGTTTACAACTACCAATAGAGAAGTCTGTTCAACTATGCTCATATATTTTCCTTTTTATGCTGTATGGTGGGCAAGGAAGGTGGCATTGCCTTCATGCTGTCCATCCACATGGAATTCACAAACATGRAACAGGGGGTAGCACTGGATGGGATGAGGCAGGAAATTCATGAGTGTCAGATATAGATGGAAGAAAATGACTTGCTGATCAATAGATCTACAAATTATGAAAACACAGTCTACTTCTGATTAAGCTGACAACTGCATGATCAAACCASATATGGTATTTCCTAAGGTGTTATCAAAGAGAAACATTTAGGTGATTGGTGCCAATTCATTTAATGTAGAGACTGGAAAATATCTAAGGAAATAAACAGTCACTGACATGATACAGTAAGCATGAGACATTACTCAAATAAAAAATAGTTTTTGCCCTCCATAAAAAAAGAAACCCACAAAACTCAAATGTTACCCCATCAAGATGCCCTGCTACTTTCTGGAAATAAAGATCTCTCAGGCTCCCTACAGGAAACTATTGTGCTTGCTTCTTCTTTCTTTTTTTTTTTTTTTTTTTTTTTTTTTTTTTTTTTTTTTTTTTTTTTTTTTTTTTTTTTTTTTTTTTTTTTTTTTTTTTTTTTCCTCTTTGCTGCCTTATCCTACTAAATTCCTTTGAGTTTTGAGTTTAGCTATTGCCTGGTGAATAATGCTAACAACAATGACATTGCTGTCTTTCCAACATATTCCTTTCCTGGAACCAAAACTCAAGGTGAAGAATGCTCTTACTTCTTGGCCAAGAAATCATACCAGCAGAAARCCGCAAGGCCAGACAGAAGAGTAAATTACCTCTTGATTTCCTGCCATGAATGTATGCTTTCCCAAGAAGCTGCCACGTTGGCCTGTACAAATCTTCCAAATCCAGTTGCCACCGATCCGGTTCGAGGTAGCGGATGAGGTCCTCRACGGTGCTGAATCCAGCGACGGCGTTGTTCAACACATCCAAGGGCAGAGCCGACGGGGGCAGCGAGGACGGGCTGGGCGCTTCTGTGTGGTGCTGCAATCAAAGCAGGAGAGCAGCAYCGTCAGAGGGTTAATGGATCTGCTTTGACAAAGTGCTGAGCTTCACCGACTTACAGAGCTGGGAAAGTTTATAAGTGGATAGCTCGTTTCCAAAGTGCAGTTTATCTAATAAGACAAATGACAGGAGTCAAAAAGTACCTAATTATTCTTTGGCAATAATTGTAAACAAACTCCCACTACACAGTTTTCCTRCTTCTTACATTTCCAGCCTTGCAGCTAGCAGGCCACTACACCTGTCCTTTGAAGATATTCACTGAGTGATGGATAGAACTTTAGAATTAGAACAAATAGTGATTTARAAATATGGCCCCATTACAGGCATTTCATGTACCCCCTAGAAATCKGAAACATTTCACATTCTACCTTTCCTCTGAAATTTAGCCACAATCTTTGTCTTCTTGTTCTTCAATGCAAAACATTAACAGACCCCAAGATGAAGACAGCAAATATTGTTGCTCTCATCTCTAGATTAAAAAAAMCCACCAGTTGTGTTTCACACAGTACTAAGATTTATGTTTCTGRTTAAACAATAATGAACAGAGTAATACCAACATCTGGGATAACTAAAATAATTTCTCCCTTACAAAAGGAAAAAAAATGTTCAAAATTAAATAAAAAGTATTTAAATGTTGAAATTGAGTCCTTAAAAGTACTTTCCCACAGCACAAATCTCACTGACAAATTCACTGGACAGGAGTACTTAGTCACAGACAATTTGAGCAAAGTGAGACATCTGTTTCTGTTCACTCTRCAGTCTGTTTTAAAATTACACATTGATTTGTATTTCCAAAAGAATAAAAAAGGGCAGGAAGGGGAGCCTAAGTAGGAAGCTGCTTCTGCAGCACCCTCAGTTTCTTTAGTATTTTCTGTATGCAGACACCACTGCAGACATTATGTCCACATTACTGCACTAGATCAATTCATCTGGCTCACGTAAGAAAGATGAAGAAAAAAGTGAACATACTGCTGATTTAGGGGATGGAAAGGAAAAGAGTATGTGTTTATATAGATATCGATATTTAAAAATCCTCATACCACTTAGTGTCGAAATGGCACTCTCAGTACTSTAATGTGAAGTGTATATATGCCGTAATTTTTTCCATCTATAATGTCAGATCAATGGTAGGTGGTCATACACCTTTTCAAAATGATCAGGGAAATTTATGAGAAACGTAACAGCTATGGTGAAAAAAAAAAATCAGTAAAATAATTCTTCCAACACTACACACAACAGCAGTTTTCTAAAATATATATGCCTGTGATAGCTGTATTCCATACCAATCATAATATTTTATTTTCAGTCCTCTAAATTCTATTAAATATGCATTTTTGGTTTCAGCCAAGTTTCTGATTGAAAGAACAGTAAATAGAAGTAACCACCATGGCCTTCCTATTTTTTGCTTCAAGGCTTTTTCTCTCTTCAGCTTCAAGAAATGCAGACACTAGAATGATTTGTATTGCTTTTTAACTGGAAGTCTTCCAAAAATAACACAAAAYATAGATTAGGCATGCTGCTACTATTAACTTTACCATATTTTCAACTTCCTAATAATTTCCTATAGAGTTGGTGAAACAGTTGCTTCCCATTCTGGATGAATGTGGTTTCCAAATATTAAAATATTTCTTTTTCTCTTTGCTCCATTGCCCACATTAAAAATAATAACATGTTGATCCATATATTACATTATGATAATAAAGCAACAGATTCTGGTCTATAATTTAAATAGTTGCTCTTTGCAAAATATGCTACTCAGCAAGCTTCGGAACAGTGCTGTGACACTGTAATTCAGATGGTCAAAAAAATAAACATTCCAAAATTTTTCTTCCAGTTTTTCTCCAAGCTGATGCAAAAGTCACATTTCCTGGTTTGAAGGTGTAGGGTTTTACTRACATGGAAAACCAAGTCAGTGGTAGAACTAATAACTGAAGGAAAAAAAAAAGCTATTTTATTTTCAGCTGAAGAATTAACTTCAGTGTCTCACTTCTACTGGAATTTTTGTTGCCAGAGAAACAGGTGAATTCTAGAAGAAAATTCATTGGTCTAGAATTTATTTCCACATTTACAACTTACAACATGCACACTAAACAGTACATATGTGGCAAGTAATCCATCAGTTTATGGTATTCTGGATTCAACAGGYATTTGCCTGAGTTAAAATGTTATGAGGGTACAGTGAATCATTGCAGTTGCAACACAATTAAAGTTGTTATTACTTTCTAGAAATTCTCACAGCAGCCCAAAACAGAATGAAAAAGTAATTGAAACAGCAAAATTATACAACTTCGAACATGAATGTTTATAGAATAAAGTCAGGAGAATCTCAAGATTAAGAATGTTTTTCCCAATAATCTTTAAAGTTAGTCAATTTATATGACAGTTAAAATGTACYGCGGATTAAAGATAATAGATATCATAAAGTTATAAATGCTGTAAGTTATATTTGTAACAAAACCTTTATGAAATCTCAATTCAAAATCAATAAACTGTTTAATATAAATGATACTTCTAATTACACTTTACATTGTTTTTACTTGCAAGTAGGTAGTACTTATTTATATAATTTAAATCTTTTGAACMGAACTTCAAGGGCAGCATAAGTGGTACTCCTTCCAGTGGCTAAAATTCTGGAATTCTATAAAATTCATAAACTCACTTGACTTTCTCAAAGTTTGTTTGTCATCTATAGACAGTGTTTACACATGCAGTAAGGTTTTACTTGCAGAGTGGAATGCAGAACTGACTWGATGCAAGAAATTAAAACAACTTCATTGATGGTACACACCTTTTAGAACAAGCATAGCTCTGAAATGTAACATCATAGCTGCAACTTTAAAATGCTGAAATGCTTCTTTAATGGAGCTTTCATGCACTTTAGAGTAAATCCATGACTCCTGATGCAATTTAATCTAGATCTCTCTAGACAGTCCTACTCTGATCYCTCACTYCACMTGCRTGCCTGATACACACTGGTGTTTGCTCTGTGTTGTGCAACAACATCACTACTCAGTGGTGTCAGAGAGAGACGCCACTTCACTGCAGAATGGCAGTGTRAAGATCTCCCAGATGGACCACTGACAATCTCTGGCTGTTTTGTTGCACAAGGCTGTTGGAGGTAATGAAGATGATCTTATAATGAAGCAGCACTCTGTCAGCTGCATGTCTATTCTGTAGATGGCATCACCAGATTTACTCCACTGAACTTTTTCATGTCTCTCCTAGMAGGTCAGCTAGAAAATAATCAGTGTTTGATTTAACTRTATTTATTTATCTGACTTSRGAGAYATAACCCAAGACAGCAGACACTTCTGCTGTCCAAATATAGCAGCCTACAAAACACTTTACTTGATGGAAACCATTTTCTGCAAAGTCATGCTCTCCAAGCTCTGCTACAATAAATACTAATTGACAGTAAACACTCTTTCTGTCCTAGCAACACATTCTCAACTCATACCAGTGTTTTATGTTTGAGATCACCTTTCTTATATTTTTTTTTTCCTGAGCATGAATAATTTCTGTCATGAAAGACTTGACAAATACATCTCTACGTGATTCCTCTAGTAAAAAAAACATACTGTGGTTTGTTTCTTTTTTTCTGCCCAGGAAACAATTTCATATGAATTTAATTAGAATAAATATGCTTAAAACCAAGACACAAACAAGCACTTGCATCTTTACTGTTAGTTAAAATGATTCAGGATGAAAACCAGAGCAGAAAACACTGGGCTTCTACTGGCCTGTAGAACAGCCAAGAACGACAATTAGTGTTGGATCAAACAGAATTTTCATTGGGTTGTTTATATTGTATTTCTGTGCATGCACTTTGCTCTATCAAAGCAAATACCATACAGAAATCCCCTAARTTGTTTACAAACATAGAAGACAGGCCAACAGACAAAATTTAGGCAACAGTTTAAGATATGGCCTTGGAAAAAAGGAYAGAAACAATATAGACTAAWGTCACAAGACTATCCAGCCCWGAACATTGCAATAGCACAGTACCCYAGAAAAAAYRTAAGGCCTCAAATGCATTTTATGGTGCTTACAATGTTAGTTGTGCTCTGTTAAAGGAATCAAAACTATTCCATCTAGCCTCATTCTCAAAGGGAAAAGGGTAGGTCACTATCATAGGTAGAAGAAGAAGTCAACCCTCACAGAAGCAGCAGATCTGAGCAAAAACTCCAACAAACAAATTTAAAATTATCTAGTTGAAGATCAAGCCTAAACTATTATTTAGTATGTAGCCTAAATTTTGAAGATCAAGCCTAAACTATTATTTAGTATGTAGCCTAACCTGAAGACTTAAGAATAATTTCTTGTCTTGACACCTAATTCTTGCGTAATCCCAAGCAAAGTGTTTAGGCCAAACCTTCATAATGTAAAGCATCTGGRAGTAGCATCTCCTTGCTATGCCAGCATGATTGTGCATGTGGCTGCAGCATAAACCAGAGCATAAACCAAAAACTTTCTAGAAAAGAGCCCCAAGCTTATTYACAAGATAGACCTGCAACAGCTAAGCCATCACAACCAAAAGCACAGCAGCTGCTAACACAAATGCAGTTTTAGATTCACCCTGGCACCAGGAATTTCCCAGCATACAGATTTKTAACACAGCCTTTTCAAAATTGGAAAATGTGCATAAAGACAATTCCTTGATCTTACAAATTTTGTGAGAGAATGAATACAAACATTTTTTATTAAATATTCATTATTGTTTACCTGAAGGATCAGAAGTGTKAYAGACAGATACCAGGTATAAATTTGGGCATGAGACTGAATGTTTTAACCTTCCCTGTTTGCCACTATCCATCTGTTCTTTCCTTGCACTGAACAGCTTCAAGGATAAACAATTCAGAACATAATAGCACTTTCCTAATCTGCACAAGATCAGCTCTTAAACACTATCATGACCTAAGAAAAGCCTTTATTCTGCTCTTGTTTCTTAGGATAGGACTGTCAAGGTACTAACACTACCTTCTTCCAGTTAAAGGAGAGGCAAGAAATACTATTGTTAGGTTGCTGCTGCCAGGAGTGAGGAATTTCATGYTTAATAACGCAAGCACTAAGTTAAGATTGGAAAAACAAAAACAAGTGAGTCAAATACTTGGCACGACAGGACACTTACCACTACTGAATGTCTAAAATAACTACCTCCCTGCAAAAGAAATCCCCATTTTTTTTTTTCTTTTCATTTCTTGTCTTGAAGAAAACATTGTCAAGCAGTCTGTGAGTGATGACCCATTCATCAGTTGGCACAGCTCAGAGAAACTAATAAACATCAGTGTAGTTTAATCAAGGGACTCTATAGAAAACCTCAAAGGAACCTACTCTCCTCTGAAACCCAAATAGGATCTGAAATTGGAAAGAAATAACRTATTTCTTTTAATGAAATATCCTTACTTTTTTTTCTTTATAATTATTGTACAAGAACACTCCAAGTCCTAGCTTAGATTTAAAGATATGCTTTTGAAACTTATAGWACATGCACATTCTTGTAACATGCACAATAAAGAGTCTGTTTYCTTCCTTTATAATCACAGGTAACCCTCCAAGTAGCATCATTAGAAGCTGTGAGAGAAAGCAGATATCCAACTCTCTCAAGTTTGCCCCGAGGACACAAATTTCTCCCCATAACAATAGCTCTTTGTTTTCTCCCATAAGTACATGCAGTAATAGGTGTGAAAAGCCTCTAGAAATCCTGATCTACCTGAGAAAAGCACACTCTTTCACTTATTGTATCTATACAATACCAAAAAAAAAGAATTTTTTTTATGAAAGTCTCATTTAAAGACATCTTCTCTGTGCAACATTAACCTGCTCCACTGCTATGAAAGTGTTAGTCCTGTTCAAGTTTCAAGGCAGAAGGAATGGTCTCTAACTGGGTGTGTGTGTAAACACCCAAGTAGAGAAATTTAGGCTGCAAAATCAGGAATAAGGCAAGGATGTTCATTGAACATGGCAGAGATGGAAGTCAGGAAGGCCATCACAGCTCCCACCCGCTGCAGCACGYTTCACTGCTTTACCTGAAGTCACTGTCACAGCAGCAAGGATGGCTGCATGAGAGCCATTGCTCTGGAGCTGCTGGGGATGTAGGTCTGGTGAAATGAGCTCCAGTGGCACTGAATTAAACATCCCTGTCCTTCACTGGCCTCACTTCAGGGGTGCAGCTGCTGCCACTCAAATGGCACATGGGTRGCGGGGTACCAACCCTCCTCAATTTAATCAGCTTCTGCAAATGAGAATCCTGCAGGATGACACACTCCTCTTTCCTGGGCCTCCAGCTGTTTACCTTTCACTGGCTCTCTAAATTTTCTGTTCCTATAGTGTGCCACAGCCTCTTATCAAAAGCTTGTTCAGGCTCTCTTCATGTGCATGCAGGGYTTTTCCTTTTACCTCACTGAGGACCTCATTTGCTGAGTATCCATGCATGCCCCTGCACCAATTTGCATCTTAAAGCCAGAGGTGGCCTTCCAAACCCTACATCCATGTTTTTGTTACTGATGTTTGAGGATTGCTTTCCAAATAGTGCATAATTTCTAYTCTCCATAACCAAGAGGAGAAAGATCACAGAGATCACAAGGGAAAATGAACATACTCATGCCTTTCTGGTTTTGCCTGTCACAGGTGTGAATAAAAGAATAAAGTGCAAAAATGGCATTGGTTACCAGTCTTATAGCTTAACAAATAACCTAACATTTTCTCAGCCTAAACTTTTGAGATAATTTTTTTTTTTGAAAATGTTTAAATGTTCCCCCAAACAGAGTCTCTATGCAGTCCACAGAGAAGGCCTGGAATTCTAATTGTGCTGGAAACAACTGCAAGATGCTCCCAAGGAAGCTGGCAGCACRGAAATAGCACAGGATGTCACTAATCATCAGTGTTCCTCTGGCAAATTGCAGCTTTTTGCCTGAAGTCTATGCACACTGACACCTTTTGAAATAGATAGTATAAGTGTGAGAAACACTCTGAGAAGACAGAGATGACACATCTAGAGCTAGTTCATTAACTCTCAGAGAATGCCACCAATAGCAATAATCTCTGGAAGCCATTTTCCAAAAACTTTAGAGGCTGGTTAGTTATCATAAATACATCTATAATCATGCATGTGTACACAAACAGTTGTGTTTTTATATGTACAAAAATACTTTTTTTTTTTGTTTCCTGTGATCACATATATCAGAAATAAACCCCACTAACTCATTTTAAGGGCAAAAAGAAGAAAACCAATGCTCAGTATTGGGTCGTATGTGAGATCTAATTGTCAATACACTTAATCCTGGTAGTTGTAGAGGTTTCTATTCCTAGGAAATATATGTACAAGCACAACTATCTTTCTTGAATGCAGTTGCATGTTATTGATTTTTATGTGCACCTGGTTAGTCTCAGCAGCACGTGCTATTTCATGAGTATTTCATAACCACTACAAAATTACCTGCCTCTCCTTTACTGGAAATATTTGTTATTCTACAAAATCACCCCAAGATTCTTGTATTCTTTTGGGTAAGAAAATTCATTCACTGATCTATTCTYTCAGCTAATTAAGGAGAGAAGAATTATATAAACAACTCTTTGAAAGCTGGGTTGCCAGCRTCTTTGGCATTACATTGTAATTATATTTGCTTGCTTAGGAATTTGTGGACATGGTAGTGAATAGGATTCTAGATAGGAGACTCAAAGAAATGCAAGAGATCTCCYGGCTTGGACACATTTTGAATCAGTMGGCAAAGACTCAGCCTTGCTATTCTGAAAGCGGGACCTGATGARGTTGAACTTCACTGAGTTGAACAGGAAGCATTTAAAAGCAAATACTTAACCTGCGATAATCGTATAGAACAAGTTATGGCAGAGATTATCTCCAAGACAAGAAACCTCAAAGTCAAATCAGCATGTCAGTTTCAATCTCGAGTTACTTCCTGAAATAATTTGTCTTTTTTATCATTTTCAAATTACTGTAGATATACAAACTAATTTTAGGTTTATTATCCCAGAGTCTGGGTTCCTATTAAGTATTCTTGTGGCAGAGTAACAATTTAAACCATAATTACTTCCAAAATTTTAATTTTTAGTGCGCACTCCTTTTTTACCCATTTCTCTCTTCTAAATATGACTTTCTACAAAATTTAGAGTGAGCTCTCCCCACTCCATAGAACTATATATATATATGCCATAAGAAAATGTCTACCTTTTGTATCCTAGTAACAGCTGCAAAATATTTTGATTTCTGAACTTCAGAGAAACTTGCATTATAATGTTTTCAAACCAAATTTATGAATTATATTTAAAATTATCTGGCTGTTCTTGTCTCTTGCATTAGCACATGGAAAGACTATAACTACTTCAAAAAGCTAAAACCCACTAGATAATGTTATATCATGTACAATTTAAATGCCTAATAATAATATTTAGTCTAATTCAGACCATGAGCAATACTAACAATGCAATGTATATGCACATTTTAAAGAGTATGAAGTGTGTTTGTGTTTTAAAGAATATGAAGTGTGTTTGTGCATTTATATAGGTAAAGTACCTGCTGAAAATTACTGGAAGCAGCCTGTGCATAGGCAAAATGAAGTATCAAAATAATTTACTGAAGTACAGCTTCTCTCATCACAATCTCATAAAATCTTTCTTTGGAGAAAGATGTTGCCTTGTGCTGGCAGCAAGGTTCTAGAACAGGCAAATCTCCCAATGTCTAAGAAATCATAAGGTYCATGTCTGATAGCATTTTCTTTTTTACATTCCCAGGACTGTCCTAAATTATCAGCTGCACTGAATCATTTCACAGCGTGTGGAATGTGGGAGGGAATGTGCATCTTCTCTAAGTGGTTGCTACAAGTTTGGTAGGGTGACCTGCAGCAGACCTCTGTGCAGAACAGGTGGTAAATATTCACATCTTGTGGGACTGCTCCTGATTCCTGCAGGTTAGGTTTTGGAAACACAAAATAAACTCCTCAGTATTAAGTCTGACCACCTTGTCTTAGTGCCTTCCTTTCAACTCTTCCTTATTAACTACTCATCACAGTATTTAAGGACATTTAAAGTTTGTTCCTTGCTTAATCCAGCTCATTGTTAAAAGGTCATTGCAGTCTTGTACCCGTTTGTAGGGCAGCACTCTATTGATTACTTGCTTAATTTTCCAGTAAATGTGGCATTTTCTCCTCCTACTGCTCTCACTAAGGAGTTAAAGTAGAATTCTGTAGAGACACTACTAAAACTAATTCAATATTTAATTGCCTTATGACTTTCTGAATGTGCCCACAATTACCTTTTTCTGTTTCAACCATAAGCATTTAAGGTAACATCATTTTTGTTTTGTGCTTGAATTGTCCTTGTGATTAAAGCAGTAGGRTATTTAACGATGGTTTTAAATAGCAGGGACATCACTTTGCACTTAAATATTCTTTTGTGGACATTTAAATGCATATATGAGTTGACAGCAAAGAAAGAAGTGTTTTTTTCAAATGCTGATATAAATAAACCCTTTACCTTCATTTCGTGAATATAAACTTAAATGCAATTTTCTAGGTTGTCCTGTTTTTATGAATATTGTATTACACCTGCAATTCCCTTCTACAAGAGAAACTTTATAAAGATTTATGCATCAAATACTGAGAGCAAGAAAAAGAATATGTCTTCTCAGTATTTATAATGATACCCTAAGATTTTTGTGTACAAGGAACCTGSCTCCAGGATTTAGCTGAACTTTAGCAAAATAGGATTCCATGACAGCTTAACTTCTTTCCCTGAAATCTGGGTGTTATGCAAGTCCCACATACATACCTGTTGAAATGTGGAACACCTTTTACTTGAGTCAGGAGAACAGGAAAGCCTGAATTTTGCTTAAAATGTGAAATTATCATCTAAAAGGARCAATAACATCGTATTTGAACTAATAGCAAATTAAGAGCCTCAGTGCACAAATGAATCAATGCAAAAAGAGATCCCYGCAGTCAGATTGCAGTCTCATGAATGTTTGCTCAGATCTTATTGCAAAGGGAGTTACTGAGATTATTAATCATTACTAATTTATAGACACACCTAAAAGTCAAGCAGGAAACACTTGCATCTATTACAATTATGATTTACAGAAACCTTTTTAAAATATTTTCTGTACCCAAAGCTCAAATTCTTACTYGATTGACAGTAGCTGACAAGGAATAAACAGTCAACATAAGTGCAGCTGTTCTGAATAGAAAAAAGTTTTTGACAGGGGATTTGGCCAGCCATAGTTAAAGGAYATCACATCTGCAGATCTTTATTAAAATTATTTATTTTACTCAAAAGACATATAAAAGCTTAATCAAATTAAAYAACAGCAAGTGTTCCGAGTCAGAGAACGAAATGCTCTTCAAGCCCCCTCTAGGAACCTTCCCACTGGCAATGGGTAGGTGCTGTTAAGAAAATGTTTACCTACCCCAGTATGTTCATAGGCGGTTCATCAAACATTAAACACTAKGAATGACTGTTTATTACAACTAGAGAGTGTATTTGTGAAGGACAATGAAAATTAGTTCATCAGTGAACACAACTTYAATTTGATCCTCCAGTATACATGTTAAATTGCATTCCACAACAGGTTTCTGTTCATTTCATATCACAATAAAAAGAACACACCCAACATTCCTGTGGAGCAGACGTTGCAAATCAGAGCTTGTCCTGCCTTGAAGGTAAAAAGTCCTGGAACAAAGCATTACTTTACASGGAAGAAACCTCATCTCTGTCCTCATGTATCCATTCTTAGTGCCATCAAACACATTAGAAATGTAAAATATGTTAAGATTTTTGAAGGAAAATGTTTTGTATTTTGTGCTTATAATATTTAAATTTGTTTTATATATAGCACAAAAAGCCATGGCAGAGACTACGGCCACATTGCCCACATAAAGATTCTCCCATTGTTTGAGMAATAGTAAGGTAAGTCAAAGCTTAYWAGATTTATACCTTGTGAGAGTGCTTTTACTGTCCTATACTGCTAAGCATAATGTTGTCCTGACACATACTTAATGTTCAGCYCTATCATTTCTACCTATATATTTTTCACTACCTATATCTCTTAAAACTCATTTCATGTTACCTCATTATACTTTGATATATATTATGTGCACAAGTATAGTCACGTGATTACACAAGTAAAAGGCAAAATTAATTGGAAAACTATGTATAATAAGAGAAATTTAAGAAAAAGAAAATGCAAGTCCCTTGCATTTAGGATTMAAATATTAAAAGTATAAACACAAAATCATAAGTAGAGTGTGTGAAGTAGAATAAGTAGTGTTACAGCTGASCAAAACCTAAATAAGAGACAATGAGATCCTGTTTGAAAAACCAAATTGCATYCAGATATTTTCAGAACTACATCATAAAACCAGATTATTGAGCTGYCAGAGAGGTCTCAGCTGAAATACAATGTTCAGATTTATCTCCAGCACTTGTGGGATACAGGCAAACAGAAATAGGATATTCACATGAAAGGGCAAGAGGAAAACAAAAGAATGAACCATGAGAAAAGATTGAGTGATACAACTTGCTTTCATCTCGACAAGACCAGGCTGACAGGAGATAACAAACATGTAAAAGAGCATCAGWTGATCAGCTGTTCCCTAGTCCATCAATGACAAGAATTATTTATGTCAGGCGTTTGAAAAAGAGWTCATACAATGTAAAAGGTGGAACAGATGACCAGGGAAATCTCTGAAATCTTCAACCTTGGACTTCAGGAAYAATGCTAGAAAATTAGCAAGAATGAGTTTAGTGTGTCTACTCCCTGCTTGGAGCAGGAAAATGGCTCAGAAAACATCCCACTGAGTTCCCTTCCAGCCTTGCATCTCTGTGATTGCATTACAAAGTGTCTGATGTTTTTAGAAGAGCTGCAAAATTATATTGAGGGAAATGCTGAATTTTAGAAACAAATKAATTCTAAATTATTTTAAAATCTGTGTTAACTATGCCAGAARCTCTTGTGGATACATAATCAAACACTTGCTTTCCTCAGTAACTATTTGTCCATTTGCACATCTTAACCCTTTGGATTTAGTAAACTAATGGTGTAATAAAAATCAATAAATRCATGCCAGTATACCTAAATATAGACTATCTGGTAGAAAAATATGCTTGGGGTTTTTTTTTTAGCTGCATGACAAACCACAACCCCTTAACTAAAATGAGACTAGGAAAATTAATGAAACTACTCCAGTTTTATATTTTAATTTAGCTATTTGAAGAAAATTAGGGAGTCACAGGTTTTTTTATTAAAAGTTGGTTCCTTGGGAGTAGCAGAAGTTMCTTTGGCAATAACATTTACAATTTYTTTGAAACTTCAAAATAGTATGTAATATAACACACTTGAGAAGATGGTTTTAGCATCAGCTATAAAATAAGARTAGATGCATTTCTGCCATGCTCTACTTTTTCAAAGCTATTTAAAATTGATCCTTCAAAGATGGTTTGARAGCAGACTGCTTTGTTCTTTTTCTAATAGTGTCCCATGAAATTTGGTGCTGCTTACAGCATGAACAAATCTATTAAAATAGAATAGGTYGAATTTTAAGGCACCACTATAAACAGCTACCTCAGCCTGATTCTTGGTGTTMTTAAAAATAAAATAGATCTTTGAAACAGTCTAATTATTTCGACTCTAATGAATAMATGTACATTTTCCTTTGTACAAGCAATTTGTTCTCAGCCYTTTCCCTGACACCTGGAWAAAGAAAAAGAAGAAAAGGAGGAAAGATGATAACTGCCAATTAATAAACCCATASTATTAACACATCTGATATGTTGTAGAGCAAATACCATTCTCCTGAGSACTGCTGGTTAATCAGTTGTCTTCCATTCAGCATGAAATCTTTGGTTACAACAATGTCATTGTCCACAGATGTGGCCAAATTATCCCTGAATAATATGATGGTTAACTAGATAAAGTATTTTGATATCTCTATATATAAAAATAGATAGATACAGATATATAATCATATTCATTTGCGCTTGCTAACATAACATGGGTATGTTTTCTAACAGAAATTATAGGAAATTATGCTGATTTATGTTCTCAACCAGGCCATTAATCTTCCTGGTAACATTTTAAACAAGTCTATTCARGCATCGATTATGGCCCCAATCCTGCCAGCAGTCACACTGACTTAAAGGGATGTACCCCAATGTGCACAGCCCTTCATCTCCTTTCACTTTACTTGTCTGGGTTTGCTCTGTGGTTTTGCACTGTGCTGTAAAGCTATAAAGTCAAAACACCCACACAAGAAAGGAATTGCTGCACAGTAACCCTGCACTGCTCATAACCCATTTACTGACTACTGCTTTCTACTATATCTCATGGTTACTTTTGAAAGAGGTAAGGGTTTTCTTTAATTTCGTATTTCAAAAGAGCTGTAAAACCTTTTAACAAGGCACCGCTCATTCTATTCTCCACATGTATCCTTTTTGACACTCATTTGAAAAATTAGTATTTACACTCTGAAACATGCTTTTCTGCTTGTATATATACTTAAAAATATCTTTCCATCTCTTATTTTCCTGTTCACTGATTCCGCAATGCTGTCAGTTTCTGATGATTTAATGTAGACTATATGGAGCTAATTACAGAACACAAAACATCAAAAACTGTGGTTTTCYAAACTTCAATTAATTGTGGTTTCACAGGCTGCTATTCACTGCAATCTAGGAAGTGGTTAGACGTGGGGCTTATTATCAGTTTAAATAAAAAGCCAAAGTGTGAGCATTGGTTGCACCTGAATTTTGCAGCCCATAAGAAATACGACTTTCTGTGAACTGCAGATTGTGCAACGTGGGGCTCAACAGAGAGAAAACAAAGTGATTTGCTGCCTTAGCCTACTAGACTGGCTAACCACAAGTTCATCCTTTGACCAAGACAGAAAGTGTACTTCACATGGCCATGTCATTGAAAATGCTCATTTGCATCCTTCACAAAACCCTACCTCAGAAATAAGCCAAATAAAAGGTAAATTAGGATGATATTAATAAGGCATTATTTACAAGAATTGATCACTGAATATATATCTTGGTATGGTTTTTCCAGGGCATGATGGACAGACACTGCAAGAGCAYGTGTCCACTGCAAGAAGAGGGCAAAAAAGAATGAAGAGGAAGGAGGGAAATGGTTCAGCAAGGAAACACTGGTCAAGAACACTCCTTGAAGAGGTCTGAAGAGAACAATTGAAGAGATCTGCATGGCTAATTCCAAAGAGATTTCCTCCACCTGCCTTAAACAGTGAAGCAGAATGAGATGATCTCTGTTTAAACAAGAATACAAATGCATTCTGAAGGTTCTCAATACCAAAAATGAAATGTAATTGAGATGTTCTGCACGAATTACACTTAGAAAGCAATGTTAAACAAGTTGGGTGAAGTGACTGTACTGATTGCTACTGAAGGAAGACTCAGACTGGTATTTAGAGAAAATATTTTCTGGTTTTGTAAATGTTTATACTTTGAGATATCAAACTGCCAAGAGGATTGTATTACCATGTTCTTAGCCTTCTTTCGTTATTTACTATTTAATTTGAAGCTACTTTGCATCTTTCAGATTATCTGTGCAGTCCCAGTGGACAAACAAGGATTTGAATGAACAAATTAGGATGTGTGAGCACTAACCTCTTAGGGAATGCRAGGAAAGAAAAATTGCCATCTCAAGTACATCACCATAAACTTAATGTAAATCGTCTGAATGTAGATGAGTATAAATTCCCTTTGTAAGGTTGTATTTCAATTAAGAATTCAGAAGAGGACATTTTGCTATTTAATAATTATGGTTATATTCTCTTCTCAAACAACACTAGATATGAGTTACCTTAGCAACTTGTTGCAAAAGAGAATTCTGAAATATGAGGACGTTTTAGTAAGCAACTAAAASATTAACAACTCTTCTTTCTTTTTCTCCTACAATTCAACTTCTCCCACAGAAAATTAAACCAAACCTTTGGTATAAACACTGATTGCAATCTCAGAATGAGAGCATCAATACTGTTTTTAATTTGATTAGCGTCAAAGTTTAATTCTTCCAAGCAATCTTTGCTTGTCTGGTGCATGATGTATAATTCACTTAATTAGGAGATTAGAGGAATAGGTAGCAGCTGGGCAGAACATTAATTGCAGTGAAATAAATACTTATAGGGAAGCAATTATTTGTCAATTAACTTACTAAAATATTAAAAAAATCAAAAATGTCATCAAAATCTGTTTAATGCTTAATTATGTGACCATTATTCTGATGGTCATTGCTTTTCAGACTCAAAATACCTAACATTTCCTGTCGAAGGCAATGGGAACTGCTTGTTTAAAAATCTGTTAGTAGTCACACTGCTCATGTCAAAAACACTRGAATCAAAACTTCCAAAGATTTCAAGCCTATAAATTGAAAAGTAAATGGTTATTATTCCATCTTCAGTAGCATGGTACATGAATTGAAATAATGAACATAAAATTGCATACAATAATAAAATCAAGTTGGTGCATTGTTAAAATAACTTTAAAACACAGTTATTCACCTGACACAGCCCCCAGGAACATCCTTTAAACAAAGTGMTCTAACCATGACCATTTGGCACTATAGCAATTGCCAGTTATCACCCCTTGGGTAACCTCACTATTWTTGTTTCTTTCTCCTCTGAACCTCAATACCTGGCAGAAAAGAGCTGCCATCTTTTACCTTCAGAAAGAAAAAATATTGGAACTTGCCACACTGCAAGAAGCCATGGCCTATGGCAGAATGTAACTGGGGACACAACACTGTACGTGACAAAGTCAGAGCAGGGTATAAAAGATTATAAATATATATAAAAACTTTACATGCTGTGCCCCATGCAAGGTGTGTTGCTTCCTAGTTCTCTTTGGGGATTYTCTAATTGCTTGATTACTAATTCTCTAATTACTCAAATACAAGATTATCTTTTGCAAGTATTTAATGAAGCAGAGGACACTGGAGAAGTCTTTCAAAAGTAATTGTACTTTCATAATTTRTCAGGGAATCAGATTTAGGGAAATATTAAGAAAGCAATGGTGTTATTRAAATGAATTTTCTCTGGTTTCAGAGTTTTATGCTGGCTATTCCTTAATATTTTGTCACTCTTTCAAATATATAATTTAGGCCAGTTCCATCTATAAAGTATCCATTGGCATTTTTGCACAGCACTAGCTTTTGTAAATTGTGTCTTTGTATGATTTTTGTTTCTTTAATGATGTTCCTTAGATGACGAAAAATGTTTTAAAATTATCATCAACTTTTTTTAATGGCCTGCAGAGAAAAGTTGGTTCTGTTCACACTTTAGCTTTTAATGTATTGATTTTCCAAATTCCCCTGTAATTTGAAAACAATTTCAGGTAATGCAATATCGAACTTTATAATGGAAATTTTAAGGTTTTTTTTCCTCTTTAACAAGAAGTCTCTTTTCCACTTGAAAGAATATAACTCTTAAAATCAATGCAGTACTTAAAAATATTAGAATCACTAGTAAAAAAATCATAGTTCATAGAAAAGGAGGCAATAAATGACATACTATAAAGGTTGCCTACTTAAAAAAATGGAGAGCAAATAGAGTCTCWGAAAATAGTCAAAAAGGTCCCTGTAAGTGTACCCATTGTCTAAATGAAAATCTGTAAATGCCCCTCACTATTTACTATCACTTTTACATATGAATGTTAGGTGACAATTTCTCTCCTTCTGTTTAGCCTTAGCTCTGAGAAAACKTTTAAATAAATCCTTAACTACACAGAGATAAATGCTGGTAGCTCACAAATATCACAGCTGATTTTACTTTGCTCTTCTTCTACCATGACACCACCTCAAAGGTGTCCTTGGGCTTTAAATAGGAATGCAGCACCGCTCTGCTGTGCATTCCCAGGACAGTTTGGGTMACATGACCCTTGCACAAAGACCTGCACTTGTGTTTCACCTCCATGAAATGGCCTTTGCAAAAGGTTCAGGCTCATCTGCCTCTCACATTTGCAAAATGTTGGGCATTCTGTCCAATCACCTCTACCACATCAAAGATGTGCAGGGTTGTTCCTTAAATTCTMACATTTTTTAGGTATGTTTCGTTAGCAAACTACTAAATTACTTCCAAAATTTGTATTGTCTTTCATACATGTAAATACCTACCTGTAGAAGTAACACCATTTCTTATCCTTAATGACAACTGGGAGCACAACTGAAAAATTTTAAATTTTTTTTCGTTGTCTTTGTACTGTTGAYGTGATCATTTATCTCTGACTTTTGACAAAAAGCTGAGCTATACTCTGAGGTGTTTTATACCAGACAACAGTTTCAAAACAGTCTTATGAACCTTAATTCTACATTAATGTTTCATCAAAGATATACTGGTATTTTAGGCACCTAATCCCAAAGGGTTTTTTCTCCTACATGAAAGGTGCCTATGACTTCCTTAAGCAGAAAGGCAATTAAATAAAGTAAATACAGTATTTGAAGTTATATATATTGACAGAGTGTAAACAAGAGGAGATCAATGACAGAATTTACTTTAACTAAAACACAAGAATTCCAAGCCAAAAAGGCATTACACAGATGACTTAAGAACAGGAAGTATTTTATTATTAACTTTTGATTACCCRGAACACCTCACACTGAAAAGCCCAAAGACAAACATGCACACACAAATCAGAAGAGTTCAGCAGATCAGAATGATTTTCACAAGATAAGCAAGGACAACCCTATGAACAGCTTACATATTAAAAGCTTACATGTATGTGACTTACTATCCTTCCAGTTAGAAAGTTAAAAGTTATTTGGCATTTGATCCTTTCCCCTCAAGAAATATAGATAATGACTGAGTGAGTTTGATAATTTGGCTCAACTCAGTTATCTTACTCTCCTTGGCCACCTAGTCATTTTGGTACTGTCATTCAAGAGGAAAATTCAGGGGTGGTTGCACAGAGTTAGCAAACATTTGCTTATAARTAAATTTTTAATTTTAGGGTTTTCAGGTTTCAAAAACAGTGGCATTTTCAACATWCACATGCAGGCAGCACAGTAAGAAAAATAGTGAAAATAAAACATTTGAAAATTCTAATTCAGGAATTTACTATGCCAACCATTCAGTAAACTACGAAGATATTGATTTATAATAAAATTATCTTGGCACAGGATCTTTTTAAAGATGATCATGATTTTTAAAGGGTGCTTGTTGCACTATTAGATGAATATTTAGAATAAGAGCTATCTACCGAGAAACTCTGAAGCTAAGTGCTACCAAAAGACATCTGAGCTATGTACTGAACAATAAACCACCATATTAATTCAAATATCTACAGCACTACACTGAAAATCCCCTATCCTCCTAACTGACCCACTCAGATGAGACCCAAGAACTGCTGTAGGTGATGTCAGCGTAGAGTTATTGTAGGGGTGCCCCAAGGAACCCTTCTGGAGCTGAAAGGGAAAGGCTTTTAGGATCCACCAACCTTCACAGTGCCTGCAGGATTACATGCAAAACTTCTTGGAAAGGCTGTGTCATCTGCTTTTACACCTCCACTTTTCAAGGGCCTTTAAACCTGGTCTTTTGTGCATTAAAACACACCCTTCAGCATGAAGCCCAGTGCTCTATTTCTCCTCATATATGATCTTTACTATTTTTCTTCCTGTGATTGATTGCTCAGCTCAAAAGCAGAGTAAAATGAATAGTCAAGCCTCTGGAATTGTCTTTTGCAAAACAAACTGCCCTCCATTTCCACACGCAAGATTTTTAGATTTCATTTTGTTTTTAAACAATTACAGTTCTTCATCAACACTAGCCAACTAGGAGCAAGCATGGAAGCAGCTTTCCCGAATTCCTTGTCTGCTACCCCAGCCTGAGATAATTGCAAGAACAGATGTGACAGCTTTGTGATTTCCTAGACTTTCCCATGAAAACAAAACTGAAAGCTTTTCAACAACAATCCTGGCTTCTTCAGCCAAACCTTTCATCATCATCATTAAAAAGGTTTTGAGCACTTATAAAAGCTAACAAATGACAGCTCATAATCCCCATCTGTAACASCAGAGGCCAGGTACTGCAAAGACTAGACAGGTGCAAATTTTGGTATTCCCGCAGTGCTTATTATCCATCCCTTTTGAGAAACAAAAGGATTTGTCTTAACACCACTACCAATATCCCACATYAATCTTCCCACAAGCAACCTCTTACCCTGAAGCTACTATACAGTGTTATTACTCTGTCAAGGGTTTTTCTCCTGAATTTAAAGAGGTGCTTCTACCAGTCTGTGGAGCTAGAYTGTGCTGTAAGTCATCTACAGAAGCTGCTCCACAGCTGAGTTCATCTCACATGTCTAGAGCTGCCCCCACTCTACCTTGTGAAAAATAAATTMAACTTAAAAAAAAAAAAGTTTCACTTTTCTATCCCAACTTCTTTMATTTAATTTCTGCTTTTTCTGCCTTTCCCTATCAGAATCATAGAAACAAAATTTAGCAGAGTACACACCACTCTAATTAGTTACTGCCTCTTTTGCTGGGGTGAGGCAATGGATAGGATTGTAGTGTGACTAAGACACTAATAATGAATAGGGACAGAACATGAATGCACCTAAATGGCATAACTGAAAACTATGGTGGTGCCCGAAATCTAATATAAAAAGTACATTTGCTTACCTTTTTTTCAACTAGCAGCCATGTCAGACCCAACACCTCAACATTTGAAAGAAAAATAAAATTTAGGACTGTGCCAGTTGCACAGGGGATTACTTCGAGAATGGGACAGAATCACTTTGCTTTTGAATGTGTAGAGAAGCCATCAGCATGCTTTCTCAAAAATGTTGATGCTGAAAATTGGAATAGTCCACTAGACAATTCAAGTAGTACTTCAAGAATAAAAAATAAAGGTTGCTTTAAAAAATCTGGAGAAGAGGGAGGTGGTTTTCAGAGTTCTTTGGTGKTTTTTTGTGGATTTTTTGGTGGGATTTTTGTATGTGGACTTTTTGTTGCTTTTCTTTTCGTTTGGTTGGGTTTTTCAGGGGTGGGTGGTGGTTTGGGTTTTTTAAACCAAACATATCAAGTGAAAAGTAGTCCCATGGATAATAGCCACCCTCAGTTTGTACTTTTCATTGTTTTGAGGTTTTTTTAATTACCTGAAGCATTTCATTCCTATATATGTATTTTGGGGTAATATTTAATATCTCATCTAAAAAATTATCTCATCTAAAACCTTAAGCACAAGTTTAATGCAAAYTTAAATCTCCAAGGAAATAATTAGTTCAGAAACCTCTTTGATTCACAACAAATTTTTGGCAGACAAAAGAAAATTAACAGTTTGAATTTGCACACTGGAGCATCATTAGTAGTCTGTTCAATTATCTAGACTAAGGTTTCACTGTACCTAATCAGTGGAAACTCTGCCACAGAGCACAGAGGTTTTGTTTTAGAGCCCTTCCCACCACATGAAGGGTGTTCCCTTTTCACTTCATGTAGCACTGCAAAGTGCTACATTACATTCATACACTCTCCTGATTCTTCTCACCATATTTGCTAATACCCTAAAATTTTTTATTTCTAAAACCTTTTGACCACTTCTAAAGAGAGGATGGAAAACACCTCGTTTAGGACATCAMTAATGTATTTTATGATGCTTTTGGATGGATTTCCAGTTACTGCAACATTAAGCATCTTTTGGGCTTCAGTGTAAACATGTGAGAAACACACCTGAGAGCTGTGAAATCTGTAGAGTTATGAAAGGAAGCAGGGTATGAGCTCTCCTCTCTGCTCTAGTTTTATGCACTTTTTCTATTGGTATTTATATTTTAGTTGCCTGTTTCAATCAACAAGCTCAATTAAAAAGTTCCACAAAAAAAGGTAACATGCTCAATCCTCAAAGAGGAAAGCTTAGCCAGTTCGGATGAAATAAAGGAAGAATTATTAGACAGACCTAAATAGAATATTTATTTAAATTTCATTACTGTTAAAAGCAAGAACAGTACTAACAAAATCTCTCCATCAAAATGGGAAAAAATGAAAAACAAACCAAACCCGTCCCTTGGATTGAAATCCAGGTAGCCAAATAGGTATGCACCAAAATCTCAAACCACCTGCTAAGTCACTTTTAAACCATGTCAGCCTTTAAGCAGCTCCTTGGAGTTTCATCTTTGCTTGCATAAAAGAGGGTTAAGTCTGTTCTTTGCAAAGATCTTTGGCATGATCTTTGATGACAAATGACATGCTACCATATGCCAAAAAAAGAAGGGGAATACAGTCACCCCCAGCTTCAACTTTAACTGGAGCTGCTTTGTTCTGAGTGCCCTGAATAATTAATAACTACTTTGGCAATCAGTCATGCATTCCTTAATGGCACCTCAGGCATCAAGTATCCCATTCACCCGCTCCCCAACTAACAATGGACTTTATTACATCAAACTTTTCCTGCCAAACTTGTAACTGACATAGTTTAAACTAAACAAGTCACTAGGAAGCCTGAAACCCAAATGTATATTATAAGAGTTTATAAGATTTCCCACAATTTCATGTGGCTACTACACRGGGCAGGGGAGAAGAATGGGAAATGAAATATGGGTTGTTTTTGCAATAAAGTTCTAGGAGGGTTTAGGTGGCATAGTGCTGCCAAAATCATGACTTTTAATAAATGGATAGCTGGTCAAAATTGAGAGCCATCACCAGGCAGCCCTTTCTGAATAAAGCAGCTCACCAGTAAGCACAGAGTAAGTGACAGGGCAGAGCATCAAAGAGTGACTGAGAATAACAGCTGTGCTGAAAGGAGCATAATAACTGGAATAACACWAACTATGTTTGCTTAATAGGAATACGCTTTTTCAACACTTGCTTCCACTTCACAGCATTGCAGGCAAAATTAACTTGTAACTACAAAACAGAGGAAAGAAAGTGGGAGCAAGACCAGAACTGCAGCAAGCTCCAGATGTAACCAGCATACTCAACTTAAAATGGAAGAAATTCAAATTACTAGGCTCTAATTAGCTAGAATCTGAAGTAAAGCCGAATGTTTTTGTTGGGGACCATTCTGCTTGTATACAGTATGTGCACTGCTTTTATCCCAATCCCACAGTAAACCTTTCTAGAGAATGATATTGCCTCCACTGACTTAGGAACGGCTGTGAGTCCCTTAGAGTGACGAAATCCTAGAAGTAATCAGATCAATWGCCATTCTCCTACTACTTATCATGTGAAAAGTTGGTCTGAAATATAATATACAAAGGAAAAAAAATTWAAAAAAACTCCCATATATATATATACACAATAAATTACAGCAGATCTAAACAAAGCCATTTCTCTTGCTCTTTAAAAGACCTGAAAATGTGTCCAGTACCCCTCTCTGTGTGTGGCCTCCAAATACAGAAACAAGCTTGCACTGTTTTATTTCAGTTTTGCTTCATTTCTCCCCAAACAATCTCTCACTGCTAGTCTACCAGGCATCTCCCCCTCCCCACCACTTGTCAAAAAAAAAAAAAAAAAAAAA
>NW_026623241.1:2971912-3059215 GCF_030028575.1 Malurus melanocephalus | reverse complement strand
TTTGTTTTTTTTTTTGGCATCAGTTTTTTTTTTTGGCATCAGTTTTCAATAGCTTTAAGTACAAGAAGCAGGTTTAATCCTGGAACTAAACAATATATATTTAGTTTACAATCTGCTGTCTGAAATGGGTAATTGTAGTCTGCATGACTTATTGGGACATATTTTTTGTTGAAAAAGATCACAGTCCTTTTAAAGAGAGATTAGAAAATAACCAATAAGCGGTTGCTAAATGCACATTTTGGGGCGCCTTCCAAATTCCTGTGACAGCAAATGGGCTGCTTTTGTCCATTGCATATGTTAAATGTAAGTACTTTGAACATTAAACCACTGTTTTGCTAGTGCTGGTAATTTAAACTTTATAACTGCTTTTCCCCATCAAATATTAAGGAAGAAACTCAGACCATTTGTATAGCATGACATAAAAAAAATTGTACATTTACTATTTTCAGGTGCCTTTGTTTAATCAATTCCAGAACAGAACATGGGATCGCACATAACTTAGATTGACACATAGCAGGTAGGGTGTAATACTAGAGCTGTGACAATGAAATTTGGCACCAGCCCCACAAATACATGTATTTAGTGATTTTTCTTTTGCCATTTTCTAAAAGTAATCGTACTTACTACATTCTGCCCTTGGGTGTACCAAAGTTTAAACCTGGCCTTATTTCAAGTTTGGAGACTGACATTTTATTTAATTTTAAAATTTACCATTATCAGGTCATAGTATTCTACTAACAAAAGCAAATCTACTCATAAAAGAGTCAAATATRTAGATCAAACTTTAAATATCTAGATCAAACCTTTAATAACTTTAGGAGCAGTTCTTCCTTAGGCATAAGTATTTAAAAATATTTATAGGAAAACAACATACGTAAATATATATATACAAACATCCCACCCCCACCACATTGCACTGACACCAGCATCAGCACACTAAAAATATTCTTCTCARTAACTGAAATTTTGCCAGTGGGGAGAAGGAGCAAAAAAGGCAAAAAGTAAAGTCAGCCAAGTGCATTCTGAGTGAAGCACGTGTCACTGGGGTTACAACATGGATTCTTTTGATCAATTTTTTATTGAGCTTGGAGATATTTTCCACCAACTGAATACCACAGACCACAAGACTACTTTGGAGAATCAAAGTAAATTATGAGGAATTGAATGAAAAGTACCCCTTACTCTCTTTAAATATGGAATAGCTATTCTAAAACAAGTCAGCTCCTGTTTTTCTCCATTCTAATGTTTCAAGACATCCTCACATCCTTAAAATTCTATCAACTTTTTTTTTTTTTGCTATCACAGATATTTCATTTGGTGAAAAAGGTAACAAAAAACTGTTGACAGTGAAATTAGTCATTTTAGACAATGACTGTTTTAATACTTGTGATTTACAAGTTTTAAGCAACAGTCAAGAGAAGCCTAAAGTAAAGTTTACACAGAAAATTCAGTGGAAAATGAGCATTATTGATTGTCTGCTTTGTCTCTATAATAAAACTATCCAGAAGCATAAGAACTCTTCTGTTTGGGAACTAGGTATTAWTATTTGGTTGAGTATGTCTAATAGAAGCTGACTAATAAAAACAGTAATTTCTTCAGTTTCATTTTCCTCTTTCAGCATCATACTGCTGATTGGTCTTTTTCTCAAAGCTGGAATTCTCTTTTTTTCCACAGTACAGTATTAGGAATGCAAACATTTTACTGAAGTTTCCACACAAACAACCAAGCCCACAACTTCCTAGTCCAAAGCCATCCAAAAAGAACCACAGGAGCACTCAGTTAAAAAACAGAAACAAAATGTACAATTCAGGAAGACAGATTGCACACTATTATTATTATTATTAAGAAATAAACAGTAATTAATCTTAGCCTATTAAAAGATTCTTTTGAGGTACCACTTCAAAGATTTTGTATCCTGAAATGTTTCGATCTGCAACATGTTACTTACTGGCATAAGAAGTGTATAATGGATGCAGAATCCAGGTTCAGAAGGAAAATATTCATCAGACACAAATCTTATTCTGATCTGGTTTCCTTTGGAGATTTGTCTGCCTGGCACAGTACTGGACCCACACCAGCGCCCTAAAACAGTGCCATCACTAGGCTCTTCGACTTCTACAAAGTCATACCTGAACAGAAAAGAAAATAAAATGTTTATTTACTGACAAAAATCCTATAAAATTCCTAATTTAACCAATAAACTGACTCTTCAATTTTTCATTTTTTTAAATGCTAAACGTGTGCTGCCAAAACCAGCTATTTTAAACTTAGCTCTCAAGTTGCTACTGACTTACATACATAATAAAATCATGCAGTGAGGTTATAAAAATAAAAGCAGAGTTAGCATTTTGAAGASACCCAAGTGTACGGTTTTGCTTCTTGTACAGAAAGCAATTACCACATGTGTGATAGGGCAGAATAAAGTCAGAGGAAAAAAGACTGTAATTGCCTGAGTGGTACAGTAACTCACACTGCAATGTCACCAGGGAAAGTTTGGGGTCTTTTTGGTGTGGAAAACTTGCTCTCCTGTAATGCCAGTGGTGAACAACTTCCTGAAGGTTAAGGTGGCTTAGTGAAACATGGATGGAGTTTATGCATATCCCAACAAGGCATTTGTTGAGCAAAGACCTAGACTTCTCTGCCTGTCAGAAAGAATTTTGGAAATATTGACAGGAGACATAGAGGTTGGGAACTTTGAGAGAATGAAAGATATTAAGTTTGATTTAGTTTCATTGCATCCCTGGTGATCTGTGAACAGCTCCAACCAGATCCATGAAAGGTAACYAAGACATGCCAGTCAATAACCAATAAGCTTCAGTATGGCATAAAAAGGTCCTCATTTTCACTGGAAATGTTTCATGGGTTCCCAAGTCATAAAAACATGGAAAGGCACTGCTCTAGAAGGCACATCTGCTTTCAGTGCTTTAACCTGCTTCATGTCAGCTCCCCAGCAGCCCACTGACAGAATAAATACTGACTATTTCAGCTGCATTTCCCCTGCTTTAGCCTGAACCCCCTGAGCCCCAGTGGCAGCACAGCCCAGTGCTTTGGGAAGGTGAGTGAGCGCTGGGTAAAGCAGGGCAAGCATTTGGATGCTCTCAGCTGCAGCTCCCCGAGCCAAACTTTTACTTTTAAACCACAATTTGTATCCTAAGCACGAGCATAACAAACCTCTGAGGAAGTTTTGAAGTTTCTGATATTTTTATGTTCTCTTGCATGTGCAGTCATATATTAAATACATCTCACATAAATCTAAATTCATAAATAGCAGAGTCCTTTTCAAGGGTACAAACAGTCCTACCTCTGATGAGAGCAAAGGCTCATATTTTAAAAAACATGCACACACACACACACACACACACACACACACACACACACTCCACCTAATATGCCAAACTATATTTAATGTGAAAATTATTACCTCATAAACATTTTCTACTAAAGCTTTTCTGGATTTTTTTTTCAGTAAATCTAATCTTTATAATGATTCCCAGTTCCCTAGTTAGACAGCAGGCAATAAATTCTTGCGTTGCATGTTTGTGCAAGACTGACTTGCACATTTATTATCTCCATTTAGAGGACCTCTATTTTTTTCTACTTAATTAAAAATGAATGCAATGAATATGCTCATTAACTGTGTTCAAAATCAATTACTGCCATGTACCACGGTTTTAAATCTTTGTTGAACTTACAATACTAATTGCTTTATCATTATCTTTTTTCCCCCAAACATGAACTAATTCCTTTCACAGATCCACCAGTGTTTTCACTTTATGATCAGGTATACAACTTATTACAAAAGGCAATGTGTACATTAATTGTACTAAGGCCTCAGGGCTCAGCACATTTATCAAATTTATTTTGAGCACTGAGCATTTTTCTTTTCAAGATCAGCTTATGAAGTTTCTAAAGACTACCTTTCATATTTTTCTAGTTAAGAATATGAAATAATTACCTACCTCTCTGATTTTTAAAGAGTAAAATATGCCAATATTTACATTTATTGACTTAGGTTTAAGATGTCGAGAGGAGTCATGGGGCTTAGTGCTTTTACCAARCTTGCTGTACTTTTTATTGCACCCTTTGGTATTCTGGTACACCTGAAGTAAAAAAGAAACTCAAATTCCACAGTTTAAGTCCTAGACCCTTCAAAAAAAAGGCTAATTAATTCCATTAGTTGAGAGGTAAACTTGAGAGAAGTATTCTGAAAAACAAAATAAAATTCAGCTTGGATAATGACATTTTTAGCCAGTAACTTTATTCCTGTCAGTTATCTAGGCTAAATATGCTATAAGAGCCTGCAAAAAGAGCCTTCTGTGCAACTAAAATTCCTCAAAGTGCACATCTGGACAGAAGTCTGAACTTTCTGAAAAACTAACAAAACTTTCAGATGCTTAGGCATTTACATTATTGTGTTACGTMATTTTGCAGCTGATGTCATGGGGCCAAGGAGCAGCAGGGACAATAGCACAGCCATGGAAATTTATTTCCCCATCAAGTGAAGAGTGTATTTGAAGCACAAGAGAGCTAGGATAAATAACCAAGAACTGAGAAGTTATTTTCCASCTGCAGTGGAGTAAAAAATGTTAAAATGCATGTTGGACTTAACAACACAGAAGCCTTCTTTTCCTTGCAGTATGCAAAGGAGCAAACACAGTCCTCTGTGACAATGACTAGAAACGCTCTGCTGCAGTATCTGCAACATTTTAAAAATATTACTAAATAAAATTTATGCCAAAGAAGCAGTCCAATCTCCTTTCCTGGGACAAGAGATGCTTTTGCCTTTAGGCATGATGCCCACAATGCCTTCTGCTCTACCTGTGGCAGAGCATGAACTCCCCTCCCCTAAGGCCCAGGTGCCTGGGAGAAAGGATTGAATTAACAATCTGAATGAAGACAATTTACTGGAAAGGAGCAAGGAAGCAACATAAGCAGCACAAAGCTTCAGCAGCTTTACAACCAGGAAATGTATTTTCCAAGGGTATGTGTTTTCTTCTCCCTTCTACATATTTTTCTGTGGTTTACACTGTCATTTCCTAAACATATTCTGACAGGCTGTTTACCTTGGCTGGAGGTTTTGTGACCTTTCTATGGCTTTCCTCTGCCTCCAGAATTCCACAAATATATAAAAAAATGTAGGAAGCAAAAATCTACCAGATGAAACACATCGTCATAGCAGTGGTGTTGTTGGATCTTTCCATCTGTATACGGATGTATTATTTGTGCCAAACAAAAATCTAAGGAGCCCATTAAAACAGTGTGATAGGTGAAATTTCTTTTTCCTTCCTCCTTTTATAAAAACATGTGTGGTTTWAAAAAAAAAAAATAAGACAGAAGAAGTTTTTAACAATCTCTATCAATTTTTTAAGCATTTTTTGTGGGGCGGTGTAATATTTCTGTTCTAACTTGTTACTTAAAGCACATAGAATTCTGAGGTTTTCCTGGTATCAGCACAGCACACCCACCTGCAGAACCAAAACATCCAAGGTCCTCTGGCACMTCACCAGACAAACTGTTGCAAAACAGTACTGAGATGGTTTGGATATCTTCAATTTTGGAAACATCAGAAATTGCTAAAAACTGTCATTGTGAAAACATAGTTTTGATATTTTCCTGATCAGAATTTTAATACAATCATTCTAAAGGAAACTTGACTTCCCTCTTCTATCTCTATTCAAAATAATTTTTATTTCTGCAATTGAAATACTTCTATTTCCTATTGAAAAAAAAAAAATTATTGTTTTCCATCATTTGATGTAACTGTGCATTTGTATAGACAAAAGTGTGAGGTAATGGTGATACCTTACAAAGTCTTCACTTCTTAGATAATTTTTAAATCACATATGTAAGTAATACTATTGCCCTTTGTAAAATAAACGTATTTGCCTATAGAGGGAAGTAAGGCCAAACACCTGACTTGAAGACACTTTTTTCAAAGCTTGGCAGAGTCAGATTTATCTGAGTGGAAAAGGGAACACTGGAGCATGACAGAGGCTCTCAGATCCTTGGTACCAAACCACAGCTTTGTTATTCCCTGCAGGCCAATGTGCAGCAAAATAAGTGTGATGGGACAAGGGGAATGCAGAGTTTATGACAAAGGGCAGAGGGAATGTGGGAGGACCCCAAGAAGGAAGAAAAGGACACAGTGGCATGCTGGATTAGAGAAAAAACTGTATTTCAGGAAAGCAACAAGCCTACAGACATTGCAATACAGTTGTGAAAAGAAAAGCATACTGCATCCTTCACTCAACAGGTRAACTTTCTTTTCTAATACCAATACTGCCCCTCTCATTGAGACAAAATTAAGTTTTCCTCAAAGACAAAGGCACAGACACAAAAGATACATCACGTGACATGAAAATCAAAATGACACAAAATTTAAGTCATCAGTAATAACAAAAACTGCAGGTAGGTACTTGTGCAGTACGTTTCAGTTTATGTAAGAGGAAATTTTTCTTCTGGTATTATTTATTTTTCTTTACAGTGTGACCAGGTCAGGCAGCACAACAACTTTTGTCCAAGCCTGCAAGCTTCAAAGAGCCATTTAATTAATTTCATTGCCTTTCAAATACATTAATTTACGCCACAGTGGTTTGTTGCCAGGCAGAAATATCTAAATATCTCAGGCTGGGAAAGACTGGACCATTCTGTCCAGTCCCCCATTGAGCCAGTAGATACAAAGTTCCTGCAACTGCAAACCACCAGCAGTGCACACCAGTAAAAGTTGCCTGTTAATACCCACTTGCCAGATAGGTGGCAGATAAAAGAGCTCAGAAAGCAGACTTTCTAGAGGAAAAGAAGGGAGATGGAACCTTGACTGAAATGATGGCTCTGTGACAGCACCAGCAAACACTCCATACAGGGTAAAAGTTAACTAAACATTATTCTGCTCAACATTATCAGAAATGCTTAACTGGGGCTACTCTGAGTGACAGTAAAGTCAGGATACTGGAAGAAAACATTTTTTCAAAAACTAGCCATTGTAACGTTTAAACTATTTCCTCTGGATTTTGTCTTACCAATATGAATTTCTGAACAAAGTCACCCAGAGCCATTTGACTGCAGTTCCTGAGGCTCACAACACGGATTGTTTACCCCTGGGATTCACCCTCTTTAGGAGGATTTGGCACTGCCTTCCCCCTGTAAGAGRAAACTCCTTTGGATATCATTACAGATCATCCAACAATTCAGAAAAGAGTCACATTCTATGATTTCTGTCATGAAATCACCATGCTTGATGTCTTAACATATAAACAGAGAAAAGATGATGGAACAGCAGTGATTGGATGTGAAATAAATTTCCATAGTAGTTTCTGTATTTGCTGATCTTATACACACTGTGTCATAACAGTCACTGGAAAGAAACAGCAAACCCAGATTTAATCCAAATAAATAACTGATGAGGTCAGTTTTTGTACTCAGAAAATTATGTTTAATTATATACAAACATCACTTCTAGCAGTAGACATCACTTCCAGCCAGCGAATGAGCCCCAAACCCCCAAGTATCCTGCCATGTCTACATTTTCCATGAAATAAAGATACTCAAGGTATAAACAGAGAACATTTCTAACTGCCATTCACCAAATATGGATTGCAGCTTCTGTGCCAACCTACTTTGACTACATCTATTTTAGAATGTGCAGTAGTGTGCATTAGGAACTGCCTTATGGAAACACGGATTCATTCACAAATGTTAGATGGTTGCCATGGTTCYTCCTGTTTAATCTTTTCTCATAGTGATTAGTAACAGCCTCAGGCTTCTAACACAACCACACAACTCCCTCTGTATTTCTACCTTGTTATTTAGGATACATGGGGAAAAAAAAAAAAAATGTTTAATCCTTAGATTTCAATTCTCTTCCCTTTCATTMACTGTAAGATACTTTGATTATAAATATACACTTACCACATTACAAGTGAAAAGGAAAAACAAAACAGAGTTTAAACCCCCAAATTCTACTCTTCAAACATCAAACTTTCTCAARGAAAGGATGCACTGGTAATTTAATTTGGAGAAATTAACTTTGCATTACYACACTCCAGTCTACCAGAAAACAGTTCTCCGTTTTCTGTGGATCYGCTGAAAAGTGGAGGTATCACATGAAGCTGAGAAATATACATTTTGCAAAGCAACTTTCGTTCCTTGGTGAATGCATTTTGGCAATACATGCAAAAATGAGAAACTCAAGGAAATGTGTCTCTTCTCCTCAGAACTGCACTTTGTGTCAAGTTGACTACAGTGCAAGTTAAGAAACTGCATATTGCTAAAAAACATCTAATTTCCCTGATGACTAGGAAACTGGCACACAAGCAAGTCTAGRAAGTACATCATCATGACTGGCATCTAGGTGAGCTGGTAAGCACTTGTGTATCTCCACCCATAAGCACATGAATACCCTGTGACCTTCGAAAATGACATCTGCCTTGTGGGGACAAAGGGACATTAACTTTTCTTTCCACAAGAATGAGAAATTGGAAACTAGATACATTAATAAATGGACTTCTGGCTCTAAAACATAAACAATTTTATGTTCAGACAGCAAGCTTGTAAGTATTTAAGCCTATATTATRCTATTAATAAATAGTAGATACTGATTAAGCACGTAAACAAGTATTTTTAGGAATACAGAACCGCAGAAATCRTCCCCTGGCACAAAGTAATTTATACCTGTACAGCTTTTATTGATACAGAATTTCAAGCAACTGAATAAGAATCTTATAGGAAGAGACAGTATAAATCTGCAGATCAGAACTGGAGGTAAGGAAAGCAGATAGTTTCCCAAACTCTTCCTTTTAAAAGACTGATGGTCAATTTTCTTAGAAGCTWCCTATACTTCATTTTATTACAGAATGACACTATTCCCAGTGCCAGTCAGAACAAGAATTATGTTTAGCTTTTTTAAATACGGATTAAATTTGGTCAAAAAATGGCATGTGATGAGTAGGACAGAGGTATAAACAAAAAAAGTGCATGACATTTCATACCATCCCCGCTATTACTATATATCAAAGATTAATCTGAGAATTTGGTGAGCTTGGAAAAAATGTATGCATACAAATCAACCTGCAAACAATGCCCCAGTCCATGTCCTTACTTTGGCCTTCATCTTAAAATACAAAGAATAAAGTTCTGTGGAGATGAAGGCTCCAAAGATTTCCAACACTCACAGTTACTATGCTGCACTTACCTTTTTCTTATCTGACTACTGATCCTCCTGTAGTTATATAAAATACAAAGTAAATAAAAATAAGTAAATAAATAAAGTAAATAATAAATAACTAAATAAATTGATACATAAAAACAAATAAAAATAAAATAAAGTAAATAAAAAATAAGATTTTCCAGAGAATTAGAAATTATTTGGAAAGGTTATTTTTCAAGGACTAATAAATGGGTAACATCTACACGAAACCTTTTCTTGTAAGCTTTCACGTCCAACTGTTTACTTCGTACTTTTCACTGCATATGTGGGCCACAGAACTCTTTAGTGTTCTGCACAAGTTATGAATTAAAATAAAAACACATATAACAAAAAGGAYAAAAGGGCAAAGTATTCTTACTGTTTTGTGCAGTAGTACTCCTATAATTTGTCCTTATCTCCTGCTACGCAAAGCATTACCTGCATTATTATTACTTTTATTATTATTATTATTTCACAATAAAACGCCATGTGGAAATGGCCACCAGAGTTCAGGGTCCTGCTGTACAGGACATCACACTCCAAAGCACTTTTGCCCTCATAAAGATGCAGCCCCTGTCTCTCCTCAGAGAGTGAATCAGCTCAGCAAGCATCCTGCACTGCACAGTACTGCACATTCCAGATTTTGGAGAACTAAATGCCTTACCAACCTTTTCCCAGGACTCTTCTGTAAAGTCTGGTATATTTTATCTTGGGAATTACGGGGATCATAATAAATCACAAGTTCCTACTGTACAGATCAATGTTTTGTAGAAAACCAAAAACACTGACCTTGGAGTTTCACATTTACAGCCAAGGCTGTAAAGCACTTTTTCTAACCCACTATAAAATTTCTTCCTCTACTCACACTGTTCACAGTGGTCAGTGTATCTGTTCCAGCTTCTGTGAATCCAGAATCACATTTTTTTACCATTGTTTTTCAAGCAACACTTGAAGTATTTATTCTAGTATCCCAAAGAATAACTTCTTCTTTATGCATACTCCAAGATATTCCAGGATATAAATCCTGGAATGCAGCAATGGCTTCAGTCAATCATGTGCAAATCACTGGCTAAGCAATTTCCTAACAACATTTAAGAGTATAGTTTTGGGTGAAAAAAAAAAACCAAAAAAAAAAACAACCAAAACCATAAGGAGCATAAGGGGCATTTTTAGCAATACAAAGATTCACCCAGAAGCAGCTCCCCTTCCCCTGAAGCAGCCTCTGATGTTAGAACACCATTACATGCCTGGGTAAGTTTCCCACCTTCCCTTTCCCTCCATATTTAAATGAAGGCTGAGGCTCTATCTATGTTTATTTAAATGAARACACCTTAATTTTTTAGCTCAGCAATACAATAACATGTGGCCTCTTGGCAGCTACACCTGCACCTGGTAAATTGGCAGGATTTACCAATGCAGCACAGACCAGCTGTCATGAAGTCTGATATTCTGCTTCAGGACAGGCTAGTAATTGCTACTCAAATAGAAATTGAGAAAACCCTGTAATGTAACTGTGCAGTCTGCATGAGCCAGAAAAAAAGTGTATTCCYAGTCCTAGCAGGAGATAATTTTTCACCTAATGAGAGTAAGAAGTTTCCCCTCACTTCAGTTTTACTAGTTATAAATTGATGGTCATGAACTTATGCAAATCTATTTTTAGTCCAGCCACAGTGTATGAATCAAAAGCTAGTCTGAAGAGATACAGCTTAATAATTGGTGTTACAGTGCTGCTCTCCCTCTTCCCATGCTACTGTCAGAAAATGAGATGAGCTATTAATTTCACCCTGTGAAACTCCTATGATGCTCCCACATGGCCATCTCATATTTTTTATAATAATACATCTTTCTTTTCACAGTTTCTGATGCACAGGCATTTTCTCAGATGTCCTGATGATCAGCTGAGAACAGATTAATGAAAATTGCATTGCATTTTACTTCTACTTTATCCTAATAGAGCAGCATCAAGTGCCAGACTGGATTGTTACTAACTTGTTTGACTGACAATATTTGCTGCTAACGTTGTCTAACTACAATTGCACGTGAGCAACACACTCTGTTAAAATGCTGCTTATTTGCTTAAAGAAGCAATCATAGCATCTAGTGGGAGGAAAGAAAAAAGGAAGAGGACAAGGGGAGAAAGAATAAAAGAAAAGCTGCACAACAGGTGAAGAAACACACTGTCCATCTAGGAAAGTGCGGTTGGAATGTCTGCTATTCCTGTTTAATTCCATTTATATACCTGATGGTGAGTCTATCATTGTTAACTGTATTGTGAGTAATCACAAAACATCAGGAAGGGAGTGTGTGCTGTGTTTACACTGGCACACTCAGACAGACATGGGATAATTTTCAATTCTGCTGCTGGCCCTGACTGCAGCTTGCAYTTGTCCTGACATCAGGACCTAAACTGAGCCACTCCAGGAACTGCAGGTGGCTACAGGGCCTGTCAGTGTCCCTGAGCCCAGGCAGTGTTGGCTCACAGTATATTTTTCAGCCCCCTGAAAGCAGAGATCTATATCCACATTTCAGTAAGTGGTGGGGTGGGAGCAAGGGAACTCCATCAACAACAACTGTTCCCAGAGCACCCGAGACAGAAGCAAGACCCAGCAGTTCCACACTCACATTCAAAGAAAATAACTTCAGTCTCCACCATTAGAAACACTGCCAACTATGGTAACATAAAACAATTTTAGAAGCAATAAATTAGGATTAGGACCGTTTACAAAAATATTTTGATACTGGGGAAACAGTTTACTTTATTGAAACAGCTTGCTAGAGATTGAGAGGACCAGGAAGAAATTTTAAAGAGCTTAAAATTTTTTTAAGTCAATGACTGTAGATTAAGTCAATGATTTTTCTGGTGTGAAAAAGGAGTAAGGGATTATGTCAACTGCCCACTCATCAGCAATCACTCTCMTACACGCTCATCTGTGCTGTGAAAATAGGTTTCAAATTACTTCCAAAATAATATCTACTGCATTGTCCTCTAGCAACAGTGGATACTAAAAATGAATACTGCATTTACTGATATTGAGGGAAAAGCAAAAGGGCAAGAATGCAGACTSTGAATGGAAGTTTGTGCAGCATATCCTCCTGGTCACATCACAGTGCTCTGCTGTCCTCCCATTCCCCTCAGAGAAGCATCTCCTTCACTTTTCCTTTCTTATGTTGCATTCTGATTTGCTTAGAGAACACAATTTTGCASTTCTAAGTCCTTTCTGTAGAACAGAAGAGTTTACTCTCCTTGAAGTTAGGAAATGTGCATTACAGAGTAGCCTCAACTGTTATAAACACATTACACTTTGCTTTTCTGACTTCTTTTTATCTTCTTTTATTGCCTGTGATATCTACTCTGTCACACTTAKAAATCTGTTATCATGAGACTGGTATCAATCAACTTTTAATAAGCAGTAGAGAAGCCAAAAGAAAGGATATACTTCTGGGTATGGTGGACACCTCTGCCACAGTGTGAGCAATGGACAGCAGATAAACCAATAGCTGAAAAATGAGTTGATGTTTGAACTATGCAGCAATCAAAGAAAAATGGGTTTTTTCTAGAACCATGCAGTATCCAAAAGAAAGATARTTCTAAAAAYGTAAATAAATAAATAAACCACATAAACCCAACAAAACAAAAAAGCCCCACTACAGTTTTTTTCAATGAAACCAGAACAGAGAAGAAACAGATCCAGATATTTATTTTAATGCAAAAAGCCCATTCATTTTTTCTTCAAAACAGTAAGAAAGGAGGAAATCTATTTGATTCTTCTGTATTCATTAAACTGAAATAACATTGTTACATTTCAAYTCCCATGAGAGAAATAACCTTTGTAGTATTTTTCTTTACATTTTTTCTTTATATAGAAACAAACAATTTTTAGATAATCAAAGGATTCTGGTCCTAAATCAATCTAACCTCTTACCAATTTTGACCCCGTGCCACAACTCTCATCCGTCACTTATATCCATTCAGCACTCAACTCTCTTGTACTGGCACTATTTTTCAGTTGACTTGCAAATGGATCGAAGAATTAAAAATCAAAACCATAAAAAAGCACTCCATGAACATCAGAAGAAATTATTTCACCAGCCTGTGCTAACACAAGTTTTATGTCTTTTTCTACATACTGTTCCTAAAATGCCACCTTTCTGCCACTGATAAAACGTCAATTCTGCTACAAAGAACTTCAGATTAAATAGCTACTTCASAGTAATTCTGTGCCATCAGTATTTCAATTAAACTAAGGCACTTGAATGCTAGAACTSATCCCAACCATTTAAATTATATATCACCCTTTCAGACTTTGAATAAAAATGATTAACAAGTAATTTATGTGTTCAGAAAAAATTAAGTMTTTTCCATTGAGGAATGAGAATTCATATGCTTTTTATAGTTCTGTATATTAATGAACCATTCCTTTCCAAATAGATCTGAGTCACAGATCAGAGYCATAATAAATTTTACCTTAGTTATGGTTTTCCATTTTTGCTGAAGAAGTGACAACTAATTATGTGACATTTTCGTATCGCTGATATGTAGAGTCACCTAAACAGAGCAACCCATTCATTTGTGTTGAATCTCACAGAATCACAGATTCTTCTGAGTTGGAAGGGACCCACAAAGATCATTGAGTCCAACTCCTGGCCCTGCACAGAGATATCCCCAAGAGCCACACCATGTGCCCCAAACCATTGTCCAAATGCTTCCTGCACTCTGTCAGGCTTGGTGTTCTGACCACTTCCCTGGGGAGCCTGTTCCAGTGCCTGACCRCCCTCTGGGTGAAGAACCATTTTCTAATATGTAACCTAAACCTCCCCAGACACAACTTCAGGCCATTCCCTCAGGTCCTGTCCCAAGGAGATCAGAGTCTCCCCCTCCTCTTCCCCTCCTGAGGAAATTGTAACTGCAGTGAGCTCTCCCCTCAGTTTCCTCCAGGCTGAATGGACCAAGTGACCTCAGCCTCTCCTCATGGCTTTACTTAAGGCCCTTCATCATCATCGTTGCCCTCCTTTGGATGCTCTCTCACAGCTTAATTTTTTTTACATTGTGWCACCCAAAGCTGCCCCCAGCACTCGAGGTGARGCTGCCCCAGGTCAGAGCAGAGCGGGACAATCCCRTCCCCTGCCCAGYTGGYGATGCTGTGCCTGATGTCCCCAGGCCATGGGTGGCCCTCCTGGCTGCCAGGGCACAATGACTGAGCTACAACTTGCCATCGACCAGGACCCCCAGGTCCCTTTCCGTGACACAGCTGTCCAGCTTCTCTTTCCCCAGTCCATCTGAGCACCCAGAGCTGCCCATCTCAGGTGCAGAATCAACCCCTGCCCTTGTTGAATTTCATCTCATTGGTGATTACCTCATAAAAAATCCAGGTGGCTAAAACTGAACATCTGAATTTCTAAGGCAGAAAGAAAAGGAAGAAAACTCTTTTCTTACAAAAGAGGATTAGTCCTCACTATGACTTTCATCTCTACTTTCAAGATTCTGTGAGTTTTGGTACTGAATGTTTTGGGGTTTTCCCAGTTTGAATCTTTAAAATTTTTGGGGGCTCTCTCTTTTCTGAATTCTCAAATAAAGGTGGCAGCAGCAACTCCTTCATCTTCAGAAGTATGTGGGGAAGAAGTAAAAATCCCAGCAGCCCAGCTACTTAGCAACGTGAGTCACCATGAGCATTTTCCGCGTCAATTCCACTTTAAATACAGAGTTCACTTAAAGGTCTTTATGCAGTTATTCAAAGCCAGCTTGAACTTTGTACTTACTCTGGAGATAACTTCATCTTCTGTAACACAGTCCATGAGAAGCATTTAACACTGTCTGATAGTAAAGACGGGCCATCAGTTGTGTCCAGAAAAATACTTTTTTGGGAACTAGATCTTGTTGCCCTCAAAAGCCTCAGAATTAATTCGTACTTTATGTGGAGAGTTGTAATTCTTTAATGAATCWATGCTTAATATTATTGTGGTCTTCACATATATACCAACATTGATTCTATAAGGAACTCAAGGTAAAACAAGAAAGCAATTTTTTTTTCTTCCTCCTGGGGTTGAATTTCTTCTGTCCAGAAGAAAATGATGCTGACATCATCCTTTCATGCATGCACTCCTTTGATGTTGCAAGGAGCTTCCATAAAACGCAGCCAAACAGAAGTAAAATATCAGTTGTCTTTTTTACTTAGGAATTAGAGAGTCCCAGTTATACATCTATATTTTACTCCACATATTAGATGTACCAATTTGTGGTAATAACAAGAAAGGAAGCTCCATGTGGCTTAACTAGCTCATTGTCTTATATTACATAGAAAGATTTCTTTGGAAAATTACGTAACGAAATGTTTAGTCTTTTTATTGTGTTTACTATAAATTATCACTGTCTAGCATCCATTTGAAACAAATTACATTAAAAAAAGACTGCTAAGCAAATATTTTCCTTCTTCATAGCCACAGACAAAAGACTGCATCTGTGTGTTTCCTCCTTAATACACTTGTTTCAGTGTTGCGATACTAGGCCAAATCTTCTAATTTTTAAATTCTTATCAACAATCTCCTAACAATAGATTCATTATGAACACATATGACTGTTGAAGCAGTCTGGATTACAGTTTCTACCACAGAATCTTCATGTTCTGTGAATGGAAGGCAATAGCTCAGTCACAAGAGATCTGAAGTGAAGGCAAGTAGCCTAAGGAAGCACTTAGGGAAAGAGGAGGTAGTGAATTTAATACATGTGGCACTGAATAATAAAACATCCTCCTAAGAATCCTCAGAGAATGAACATTCCCAGGATTAAAAATTAAGTATTGAATTTGACATGAAGTGGAAAAACAAGTCGCAAAGATTTCACCCTAAGTTAGCACTGACAGCTGCCTTCAGCTGAACTAATTTTCTGCAGGAAAAGGTTTCACATATCAAGCAGACAAGCTTTTAAACTYTTTTTCAAGACATTATAGATTATTGCTTTACTTATACACGTAAATGAACACCTTCACACCTGCAGCTGCCAAAAGCCTCCCTCCCCCAACAAAATAAACAAGCAAACAAACAAATTATAGTTGATAATTTAAATTATTGGAGGACTAAAGAGAGGTGGAAATTAGTGTAACCATCCTGATATGAAGATGCTGGTAAAATGGTATTTATTATTCTACTATCAGTTAGTTCCACAGCCTTTTACTCATGTATTTTTATCCTTATCACCTTATCCACAGTAATTGCACTTTGGATTTGTGAAACATTGCTGTGTTTTATTATATATAATAAAAGTCAGACTGTAATTATCTGATGTTTAGAAAGAACAGCTGCAACCACTGTTAAGATGAATAACTAGAGGCACTCCAGTCACTGGGAAAGAGCAAGTTTGACACATGCTACCAGTGGAAGAAAGACCCTTTCCTTTTCCTTTCCTGTTGCAGCCTTGCATTGTAATCCTCCACTGTACAACCAACTCACATCATCAGAATTCCCTTTAAAGGCAACTGTAACATCCATGTTCTTTATGGAAGAAAGCTAAATCTGTGTCTTGCTGTCATAGAGGAGTTCATCATAAAGCTGTTATCACTTCATGTTCTTATCAACAGAAAGCAACAAATTTGAACAACAAGCAACAGCTGAGCAAAAATCAGTTTCTGGTCAAAAGGAGTTATGGCAGCTCCCTCACGATAGGAGCTGTCTGGCACAGAAATGTAATGGTTTTATGATTAAAACAGCATTGAGGGGCTAGCATCATGGAAATAATGACCTGTCATATCAGCTACCATATCAACAGCAGAAAAACTGCATTTTTATTTCACCAGAAAGGGCAGGGGTACACAATCCAAACCCACAATGCCTCTGTTTGCCAGAAATTCACTGCTACTTCTACCACATACACAGCACTGCACAMAACACCCAGGAGTTACATACTTCTCCTTTTTACTTGGTGGGTTTGCAGGGAGATTTTTTTTTGCCTGTAATATTTATCTTTTGCAAGTCACTACTGAAATCAAACCAAGTGTATGAATCTGAAATTACTGCAATACTGCAGAGATTTATACATCCCTACTGTCAATCAAATAACCTCAATCTCTTCTAGACATACATATGGATTTAGCTGCCAAATAAATTGGAGTTTTTGTTCGCTCTGGAAAGGACACAGTGGGATTCTTAACATTTTGTCCATAGGAAGAATCAAGTGCACATGAAGTAGAATTATTGGTAAAAAACCAATAAATTATTGACTGTTTTTTAAGCAATGCAAACATGACCTGCATGAATTTCAAGTACATCACTTCTGTAAAACCAGGATAAAAGTCACCTGGTGAAATACAGGGAAAATACCAGAATTTTATTCTAAAAACCCTGTAATTTAAACTTTGTTGCCAAAACATATAGAGCAATCATGCTCAAGACTGTTAAGAATTAGCACAATATGTACACATTAATGCCATTACAGGTGAGGCTGAGGCTGAGGCTGAGTCAGGAGGGCTGGCCTTAAACACAGAATTAGTTGTAATGCAAACTTGCACATTAGTAAGTACTGCAGGTTTAATGGCAAGTAAAAACAGAGTGAAAAAAAAAAAGCCATGCAGGATCTTTTTGATTTGCATTTGGGAAAATATTTGAAGTAGAGGCTAGACTGGTACCTGCAATATATCTGTAAAATATGGTGTTTGCTCTAGATGAAAAGACTTCATTGAATAGCTTGGAAAGTCAGAACTGACTTTGAAGAAATCTGAATGTGGAGGTCAGCCAGATACAGGAAAAAACTTGCCACAGCTTTGGGATACATGTACAACATTTTATATTCACCACTACCATTGTATTCCTGTTATAGAACCATTCAAACAAAAAACACWTGTACAAGTGGATATGTTTGAGTTCAAATCTTCTCCGAAGTATGAGCAATATTTGAATTATTATGAGATTAATAACTGCTAATTATATTAAGCTGATGTGCCCCAGCATATTCTCTCATTGGCCCTGTGAGGTGACATTGCAGGGCACCACAGCCACACTGATGATGGGGAAAGCTCTGGCATTACCCAAAATGAGCAGCTTAAGAAATAGGTAGAGGAACTGAAAACTGTGACAATGACCATGGCAGGTAACTCGTGAGGTTGTCTCATAGGCTACTGAAGGAGAAAAAGATATCCTGGTACACACTGTACACTGTTGCATGGAAAGTCTAATGTTTCCTGGCTGCATTTTTACTTAGTTTCAGTCATATGTCAGAACTAAAGGTACAGAGTTACAATAGATTAAACTTTATGAGAGATTTTATCCTGTCCTTTGTCATATCRGCTTGTTTATGGAGAAATCCTTGAGCACTCTACACCAGCAATTCCGATTTGTGTGTTTCAAGATGGCAGAAACACAGTATGGTAATAAATACTGTGGGATGTAGTCAACAAAAAAAACCCAAAACCCCTTAATTTTTCTACAGAAAATATTGGAGGAAGTATAAATAATTTCATTAAGAACTCTAATAGGTAAGAAATGCAAGACATAAAGAGAGATTACTCTGGCAAATGGTAACTTGACGTGTGTAGAACTATTTTACATATTTAATCTCTACATGTTTATTTAGTTATTTATAACTAAATGTCAGTTGTTTATATTCCCTTCACATCAAGCAAGGTGCAATTTCTTTCCTTTACTTGTTACTGAAATTAAAATTCAGAGGATCCCTCGCTATGTTTTTTTCTTTTGGTTAAAATAAAAAATATAAATCTTTTTCAGAGAGAAATATAACTCTTTTTTATCTTCCAAGCAAAAAAACCCAGTATTTTCTGAGTCGGGCACTTATCAGGAATTGCATTCATACAGCTTCCCAGTATCCCYGCACAAATAGGAGCATGATAAGATTACAACTGAGGGAAGATTATGAGTGACTTATTAATGTTTCTTAATTTGTCAGTACTATTGTATTTAGCACATTGTTTACTTAAAATAAATGTACTCCAATTGAAATACTATGCTAGTTATAATATTATAAAATATTTTAACTTATCTTACTTCTCTCTTTGCAAGTGGACGAATGAGTCACCCTACCTGGATTCTCTTTCACTTGCCACTTCACTCTGCCATATGCAAAGAAAAGAAAAAGCAAGCTAAGTTTTCACTTTAAGAAAAKAATTATTGTGCAAAAGGAGTGCATTCATTCAAGCAAACACATGTTTATCATACTTAGCACAGTACTGACATGGCCTTGGTAATTAGAATTATCAAAGAAATTTAGAATTATGAAAGAAAGATACTTATCCACCTGTTGTAAACACCTTCTCCCACATTAAGTGCAAAAATAACCTCTAAAAAATTCAAACTTGTTATAAAAAGTTGATACAAGACACAAAATCAATGGAATATCAGTTAATTGGAAACACTGAAAGCAAGAATCAAGTCAAATGTGTATACAAAAACTGACTTCGAAAGAAAAATCTTGGGGGAAGTACCTCTCCAGGAAGGCATCAAAGGAGAATATTCCATCCAAATGATATATTTTATCTGCTACTTAATTTACTGAAGAGTCCAGACAATGTACCACTATTCACACATCAGGATTTTTTACGATGTGTTGCTGCGATGACAGACAGATACAGGATACAAGAGTTTAGGATCACTCCTATTTCACCCTCCCAYAGGAAATACAGATGTCAGTCCTACTGCCTCACAAAATATCCAAACATTGGATATCCAACCACATGGCTCAGTTCAGAACTATATCCRTGCTGATGCGTGTTATTATGTCACCTTTGTTTCTCTCCCAAATTACAAAGCCTTCAGCTGAGAATCATGGAAGGAAACAGAGATTCCCCAAGTCCTACAGAAACCTTTGCCAGTGACTGAGCGAGAAGATACTCACTGAAGTCAGGTGAAAAACAGAACCACTGAAAAATGTCAATTAACACAGTACTTTAAGTGCTGTTTTTCAGAGATAACTTGACAATTTAAGGCCATTTAAATATTGTAGAGTAGTGAGTGGGGATGTCTTGAACAGAGATGTAGCACTTTGTATCATGACCTGAATTCTGCTTCAGGTGACTTAGAAAAAAATTCTCTGTAAAAATTACACATTCATAATTCTAACATTCTGTCAAGAATATTTTCCCAGATGTCAAAACTTTTACTTGAGAGACAGATAAATATATCATATATTTGTGTTGTAATATATCTATGGCCTGGATACTGAATGCAGAAGTAAAAATGAGAGCACCCCAGAGCTTTCAAGCATGAAAACCCCCTCTAGCATTATAAAAGAAAACCATAAACCAATACTTTAAAAGACACATTTTAGAAAAAAAMTTAATATGCAAGTGACAATTTTTGCAAAACGCAGGCAACTTTTTTTTTCATCCCCAAACACCTCCTTTCAGAATTTCTCAAGTGAAAGGGAAAGTAACTTACTTGCAAATGTCATCTTCTGGGTCCTCCAGCCCAAACCTTTCATCAAAWGTAAGCTGTATCCACACGTTTTCATCAAGAGCTACTAATCTCCACACCAGCACAGTGTTGCGTGGGTATGTGTGTGGAAACTTGGGACTGTGAATACTCCCATTAGTAGTCACAGTGATTATCTTCTCATGGTGAGGATCCTGCACACCTGCAATAAGGACAGAATGGAGGCATCAATACTCACACCTTCTCCTTTTCTCAAAGTGTTTGTGTAGTATGCACAGTAGAAACACTTTGGTCTTGTTTGCTTTTCTCCACCTTGCAAGGATTTCAGCTTGAAAAGTCCAATGTAATCACAACACGAGAGTCATAAGTATTACTCTGATAGCAAAAAGTATATGATATATACTACTAACATACTTCTATTCTTCTGGACTTGTGCCTTCTACTTGTGGTAGGAAAATGGTAACTTTTAAGTAGAAAGGCTGCTGATATAAAAGTCACAAGTACTCCTTTGATGGCAAAAAGTTGCATTCAAATATTCAAAAAGCTTCAACTGCTGTTTAGAAAGCAGAATGGAAGTTCAAGTGGAGATAAGAGAAATGCAACTGCAAAGTCCTGACTGCCAGACTGGACTTGTCAAGGCCACCAGCCCGAGGGCTACACCATGCAGCATCATGAACCTGCTGATGGATTCAGTTCTGTGTCACTGCAGAGATCTCACAAGGCTACAGGGAGAGGTCTGCTCACATCTGCCACAAAAAGGACAGTTCAAATTTGTCTTGTGTTAATGAAGATTTCTCTACATTTACTGGGTCCAGTGATAAGGAGTTTGATGACTGCCTCCTTCCTGAGGGCTGTGTCAGAGCAAAGTTGTCCCTACAGAGGAATGAAAGTGGGACATGCTTGGGAAACTTGGGAAAGACACCAAGTGTGAGAAACTGGCCATTTACAGATGAGCCTCAACGAAGGGCACAGCTCAAAACTGTTCACAACATTGTTAGATTAAATACATTTAAAATTAAATTAATGTTTCACAGCGTGTCAGGAAATTAACTCAAAAGAAATAAGGCAACTATGTTTGATTTTTAAAGGCCACATTAATAATGACACTACTGAAAAAAACCTCTTCAGGTTGTGGGTTCATAAATGTGAGGAATTAACCAAAAGAAAAGGACTCATCTAGTGAGCAGCAGCCATGCCTTTCAGARTTACAAGAATTATCTTCACAGTAGCTCAAGAAACCTCATTCTCAAGTGTCCAGTATTCACAGGAATGCATATTCAGCTGCTGGAATCAGCTCACATTGGGTATTTAGCTGCAAAAAAAACCCTAACCCCTAGGTATTGACCTAATCTGGATACATTTTAACATTGTGACACACAATGACAAGATCTCTAAATTACAAAATTTATTTCCATATCAAATAAAGAACACCTCTTTATGCTATAGCACATGACTTTTATTATTTTCACCTTTTTCTACAACCTGTATATGGTGAGATTGATATTTCACTCAGTAAGTTACAGAAATTCTGCAAGGTACCTATTAATAACTTCTGTAAGAAAATAAAGTTGTAGTTTTGTACTGAAGAGTTAATATTACTTTCTTTTCAGCCATTCATTGTTTTCAGTTAGATATTTTACCATATTTTTCTGATTCTTTTTTATAACCAGCATTATGGTGAACATTCATTTGAAGTTATAAAAGACATACATACTTCAGTCTACTATGAAAATACACATTGCAATTGTACCTTATTATAGCCACGTRTAAAGGTCAACAGCTACATGAATGTAGTGCAAGAAAAGAAGGCCACAGAGACTGCATTGCTATTTCAGAATAATTAATCTATACTTAAATATAATTTAAAGTCAGATGAACTTTTGCCTTCTATTCTTCTGGACTTGTGCCTTCTACTTGTGGTATGAAAATGATAAATTTTCTTTTAAGTAGAATGGTTGCTTATATAAAACTGATGGGGTGTGTTCTTGCCAGTATCCACACGCACTTGCAAAGAATTGAYTGCAGTAAGAGAGGACAGCAGTAATAAGGAAAAAAAGGCACAAAACCAGAATTCCTAATTTAGATACTTCATTGGGTTTTTGTTAGCTGAGTCACAAGCATTTTTCAGTAATGTACAGTCTGTCAGCTGAGAGCTACATACAGAACACAGGAGCCAAAAATAATAAAAATTACTTTCCCAGAGATTAGCACACCAGAGTGCTATTTCCAAAATATTCAAAGGACCACCATTTCAGATAAACATGTCAAAGTGTGGTTTGATGACACTATACTTAGTGGCACGTTCAGTCTTTAAAAACACAAAGAGGATTACAAACCATGACATATTTCACAACATATTAAAAAGTGTTTTTCTTTTACATCATCAGGGCACTGATAACAACAGCACTGCAAGCAAGGACTGCAAATAGTCCAGGCATATCAAATGAGACGTCAATAAGAAGAGGGAAAAGAATGAAGAAATAGTGAACTGCATCTCCAGTACCTTCAAGCTCCTCCATTTCTAATGGAAAAATATCTATTTACTTTACACACAATAGTGTTACATGAATGTATCAAATTCCCCCACGCACCACTTGCTCCATTTCAAATATTTGCTTTTGCACAGTGGAATTYCTTCTCTTACAAAAGAATTATTTTGTACAACTACAAAGGCAAGTAATTGCTGCCACTGGAGAATGAAGCTTGTTATTCCTCTTCAGATGAGCTGCAATATTCCTTTTTATCTGTTCTATGTAAATTGTACCAGTGTACCTCAAAAAGCCAGCCTTTTTCYACTGAATTCAATCATGTTCTGAAAATTTCTTTTGAGCAGACTGTGTGAAAAGCACAGCTACCTATACATGGCTAAGATGAGACTATGGTCCCTTTGTGGAATGACTTTGCAATTCCTGGCTTTATTTTAGGTGTAAATCAGTCCAAGTTACACATAAAAGGCAGTAACAAGCTCACTCAGATTTACAGCAGGCAGCTGTAGAACTCCAAAGCTATACACATAGATGCTGTGTTTGTCTGCCTTTCTACGAACAACCATCCTCCTCACTCTCACCCTGGTCAAAAAAAAAAAAAAAAATTATTACTGTGCCAACAGCACTGAGTAACTCTGAAGCATCAGTTGAGGTGAGGACTGAGGCACCATCTCAGCCAGGAGACAACAATACTACAGCAGGAAAAGCGGGACAGACAAGAACCAAAACAATGTGTTTGCATCTTTAACAAACTGAGATCACCTTCAGCAGAAAGTCCTGGAAAAGAGTCAAAGTAGACAGGAAAGATCCCTGAGCTGACCCAGAGATATGACACGGTTACTCTTATGAGGAAAGGCCAGCACGCATTAGCATAGCCTGGAGTTGAAGAATGAGTCGCCGCAGTTGTCTTTGATGTGGTACAAGATGCTATCGCCAGATTTATATATCCATCAATGCAGAAGGTCTGCCCCTGAAAATTACAAGATTCCAGGCATTCTGAGAGCACGGCAGTGCCTAACCCTTCCACCAATGTAGTAATGCAGAKGAAAAACCACAGTATCACCAAACAGATCAGCAGATGCCACTGTAAACTGAAATTAAACCCACCGACTAGACAAGCTCATTCCTGCCTACTTCAAAGTAAGTCTCTTCCCCCATGGGCACAACACATTTCACAAAGATCAGCGCTGACACTTTTTAAATATAGCAAATACCTCTTTCTTAGTACATTGTAATCTCTGCATTTTAGCGAGGGTCATGGTTAAAACTCAGACAAATTGCATGCGGTTCAGAARACAGGAACTGCAGAAGAGAGGAGCACCATGGGTGGAATAATGACCTCAGCACTGATTCACTTAAAAGGTCACACAGTACTGGTAAAAAATTCATTTTAAAATACTTTTGCTAAAACTACACTTATTTCACAACAGGACAACATTATTGCTAGTCACACAGTCTTAATATATATTATTTGGTTAATTTCATTTGATAGCTCTAAATTATGACAAACATCTTTTAGGATTTCAGAAATAGCATTAGCTCATATGTCACTATCACTGCTTAAAAACAATAAAGCCAAATTCAAATATAAAAGAAGTCTGAACTCCAAATACTTACCAACAAACATTAGTGATTTTTCAGATATACAGCAATGTTGCAGTTTGTGATTTTTCTGTTTTTAAACAGAAACAAAAGATCACAGCAACTAACTGATCACTACCACAGAACTTCAGMGGCAAGCAGGATTTTTTAATTAATTGAAAGAATATCTGTACAGCATCCCAGCATCCCCATATAATTTTCACAACCCTCCCATCGCTACAGAAACTGAGGCATTGTAGAAGAAATTCTTTGAAATGTAACATAAATTCTATTTCTTCCTCTTTCAGCAGACTCCCAAGAAGCAGCAAGCCTGCTTTCCAAAGTAGTAACTCCAGGCATACAGGGGTACCTCTTTCTGAACTGTCTCTGATTCAGTTGCCTCCAGGCACTTTCAGCTATTATCTGAATACAACAGTCAAAAGAAATTTAACTCTTTTGCCAGGCACAAAAGGAAAACTGGAAAATCATCTTTTATTGGCAGAAAATTAAAGACAAATAGCTCTGTTCAGTACTGTTTGCACATAAAATGGCCATCAGGGCAGAGTCACTCACAATCATACAAATGTTGCTATGCAGAGACCTCTGGAGACCTCAAGTCCCAGCTCCTGCTTAGGTTACAGATCTCTCACTCCAGAGCAGCACTTTCATTGGAGGACTGGCATTTTCCAGACAATGCTCAAAGCCCCTCACAGACGGAAACTACACAGTGCCTTGGGATAACTTTCTCTCTATGAAAGATATAACTAATGTCCAATTTGATTGTCTCAAGCTGCAATTTTTAGCCATTTTTTTTTTCTTTTTGTGGGAAGTTTTTTTGGTTTTTTTTTTTTGTTTTGGTTTTTTTGTTTTTTTTTTTTTTTTTTTTTTTTAAGGATTTGTTCTGGTTTTACACCCTGTACCTTCTACCAGGCAGAGTTTCACTCGTCCATCTCTTGCTCTTCAGGCAATCAGAGGCCTTCTAACTGTACCTTCATACCTGGTCATCCAGCCAGCTTTCAACTTATCTAAGCAAGCAGACTGTTCTTCCCAAATACTGTGCCTTAAGTAGCACAATAAATGTTTTTGAAGCACATAGGTTTTGATTGCATCACCAACTTTTCAAGTACTAGAGAAAAAAGAACTTAGTACTGACTTGTATSTCCTAAGAGAGCTTTCCTAAGCAGTGTGGTCTGTGGATTTTTCCATTTTTCAGGTGCTTCTATGACACAGCTACCTATTTGTGTCYTGGTTCTTCTTTTGTAAGAAATTAGAGAGAAGAGCACTACCCACAGTACACACACAATATACACATGTGATCTGTCAACTATCACAGCCTGATAAATTCAGCTTCTAACTAGAAAGCTGCTAATTTGCACAGTTACTTGTTAACCAACATTAGAGAACGTAACAAATACAATTTATAAAATATTATATGGACAACAAAGTAGAAACCTGCAAGAGAAATATTACATGTTGCTTACATTACTCCTCCTTCTGACACATACTTAACTCACAATTGAAAAGGCATGTGAAAAAATTCTAGCTCACATGTCTCAAGATGAATGTATAGGACTGTAYCTGTTTATTTTTAAATCCTACAGTTTAACCTATTCCTTTTTTATTCAGTTCATTTTTAGTTCAGTTTTATTAAGTTCAGTTTTATTTTCAGTTCAAACATGCACTGTTACCTTAGGCACTGAATATCATACACTATTTGACTGCTGGCTAAAGGCCTTTCTGCCTTTCACATTATGTGAAGCACTGGGCACAGATGAAGTGAGCAGAGGAGAAAAAGCTTTCTAATTGATCTTCAGGARCCCTCAGTTTTGGCAGCTAGCCCAACTGGGAAGGACAAAAGGAAGAAAAAGAAAGGGAGGACAGAAGGGTGGAGGGGGGGAACATGTCGAGGAGGGACAGAGCATGGAACTGCAGTAACAGATTTCATACAAACAGCRATGTCACTTAATGCCTTGCAGAAGATAATAATGACTAATCAGAAAGTTACAAACCTTTTTTTGATTCCAAATTGCATCAAGAAACAAAAATGAAGTTCTACTTTTACTTTACAAGCTTATACTTTATAACCTTCAAGTATTCTGCCAGCACTTTGCCTAGCACTCTGGCTTCTGCTCAAAGAGGAGAATGGCAATGAAACAGGGGTGGTTTTTTTGGGTTTTTTGGTTTGTTGGTTGTTGTTTTTTTCCCTGTAAAGTAAATCTTCTTGCATCAAAAGTAACCTCTACTGAGATCTGTTTTCAGACCAAATTCTTTTGGAAGGCAGTCTTGGTCCTGAACTTCTCAATATCTTTTAAAACTAGATAAATGCTACATTTTAGCCAAGATAAAGAATTCCTTTTGTTAAATGTTAGATGAGGTAAGTTTTTGCTGTTATCACATGCTCAAAGATCTAATTATTCTAGAGTGTTTCAATAAGCATTTATTCCAATGTCCACAGGTAAAGTCTTGGCTACATTCATCTTGATATTAAAGCCCCTGCTGACTTGAATATGAAAGGAATTCCATCTATATGAAATACATAAACCTGCTAGAATTATTTCATAATGGACTGGTAATAATATGATGTTCTTTCTTTCTCCTGAAATAAATAGGATCATTAATACATTGCATATTCTGAAAGAAACATGTATTCTGGTCATTCAAAAATTAACAAAGAACTCTGCAATATGACAACTAGCATTTCAAGCTATTGTAGCAACATCCTTCTTATCTCTTATGGATGAAAGAAATATCAAGCTCATCCTTTTGATATTTTTTCACATTTGTTCTTGTCTCAGTGTTTTTTTCTTAATAAAATTATTATATAGGAAGTAACTATCACATATCATATAGACTCTAGTCAAGGACTGTTCTCTGTCTCTGTCCTCAAGCTTGAGTGACCAGAGTCATCTCAGACAGAAAAGGCATCACTTAAGGAAAGAAAATTCTGGCCTCTTCCCATAACTAATATTACTAATGTATTTAACAAATTAATCCAGAATTATGATTTTTTTCTGGAGGTGCAAAGATGCAAGAATATCAAATTTCCAGCAGAAAGTGTTTCAGAAGTTTTAAAGGCTCTATATTATAGTTCATTCCATTCTCATTTTTCTTCAGTTTGAATGATTTACAATTGATTTACATTTTCAGTGTGGTCTCTGAATATCAAGGCAGTATTCTGAAAGTGTGATGACAAAAACAAAGCCATGGAGGAAGAAAGAGTGRAAAKGAGAGAGGAGAGGAGAGGAAAAGGAAAACAAGGTAAAAATCATCATTTTGAAAAGATGATTCCTCCTACAATTACAAGGATTAGCAGGTAGTAAATATCTACATGATCAATAGTATCCAGGGCAAATAAGAAATGTAATCATCCTAAACACGTGTACTCATCAATAGCATGAGCTCTTCATGACTTCCTCATCTTTCTGTTCTGCTATGTTCCAGAGCATCAATCTGCTACATCATATTTTGTATGTTTTCTGTTTCCTATTTTCTCTTCTCTCATGGAAGGGGGAAGTGTGTTGTATCATCTCCACTCACAAGTCCCTTTGTGCAAGATGAGGTCGATAATTATTGAAAATTTTTGAAGCTGAAACAAAGCCTAACAGAACACAGTGATGGATCCATTTCCCAGGTACATCTTGTGGAAGGCTAGAACATCTGCTTAAGTCTTYTTTAACAATGAACAAGTAAAATGGGTGTTCCTGAATGATAACAAAACACAGGAAGGGAAAAGCTTTTGAAAGTTATTCACACAGATTTTAACGAACACATCACTAAATGGTTTGGGATGGAAGGAACTGTAAGTCTGCTTGGAAAAGTACAACATGCTATACATGAAAAATGTCAGTAGAAAAGACRTGCAGTAAAATTTAATGCTAAGAGAGACCAAGAAGCAAGCACAAACAGTAAACCAGGAAACCAGGAGAAGGTTTGCGCGGCTGGAGATATTTATACCTACTAAGAGATAAAAAAGTTGTTTATTTACTTTATCAAGAAAAAAAAAGTATTTTTAAAATATTACATGCTCGGGAGGTTTGGGTGAAGAAGTATTAGTATTTTGTAATCTGCAATCTTTCCAATTCAGCTACTAAAAATAGTTGGCTCTTTTTTCCTATGGGAACTGATTTAGAAAAGTTTTGAAAAACATAATTCCTAAATGCAAACAAACATCAACAGGAAGTGTAACTATAAATAGTATCTACAGCAACAACAGAAACTTAAGTGAATGTAAAAAATCATCACATATAAATGCTCAAGCTCGGGACTTTGAATTTGTTTTCAATTTTATTACAGCAGCACTTACAAGTTACATCCAAAATTAGCTTTGTTAGTACTGGAGACCACACACATGCCCACACAGTATCAGTCAGCCTGTCTTGAAAAGCTGTACATACCAGCCGAGATAGGAAGGGACAGGGAAACAGAGCACTATTACCCTCATTTTCCAGCCTGTGCATGGCACAGAGTGGTTACAAGTGCAAGAAGATAACTTTAACAAAACAGTGAAATCAACCTGGATTTCCTTTCATCTCCATTAAAAGCATTATTTTCAATGCCATATATTAAAACAGACKTTTAGCTCATTGTATAATACTAGCTTTGGCTCTTCATGGGCTTTTAAATGCATGTGATGCATGTCCTTTATAGAAAAAAAATCTTTAAAACCCAAACCATTTGAAACTTTCACTTTGTGATCTTAAGTCAGACTTTGCCGAAAAGCAAGGCTTAATTTTATTATGCCCCTTTTCTTTATGGTTCCTTCAGTTTATATTGTGCAGCACTTTTTAAGAGCAGATACTAGTAAACATTTGGGAAAAAGATTATCCATGGTCCATGTGGAATTCAGTCTGAATAAATAGACTCCATGGATATGGTATGTGTTAAACAGCTCTCTCTTATTTTAGGTATTATTCAGAATGAAAAAGATAACCCCAGCCTGATCATGTTTCAAGAGGTGGAAAGAAGAAAAAAAAAAAAAAGCTAAAACTACTACCCTAATCTTTACAAATACCAGCCCAGAAATGCTTTAATTTGCTGTTTGCATTGTTTTGCTGTCTGTATTGACTTTCTTTTTTTTTAATTCCTTAAACAGTAGAGTATGCTATAAATATAGCAATTCAAACATTTATGAAGATCATCAGTCATATTCTAAGTTCTGAAAAGAAAGTGCAGCCCAAGACCATTTGGAAAAGCATTACTGCTAACACTTTTAGTCAGAAAATTACAGTGATGAGGTCATGTAAGAGGGGACATAAAAAACCCCAAGAGATTTAAGGGYTTGTGCATAACAACTGAAGGCCTAATTGCAGCACATATAGGGCTGGTTTTACCTAAAGAGCAAGAGTAACTACAAGAGTGAAGCCCGTGTGGCATTCAGTTCAGTGTCAAAAATACAGAGGGTCCTTAGCAAAACTCTTAGTACAGAAGTGGCATTGCTACTGGAAAYTGCAAAAGCCAGCTGAAAGCTGTCCCAGGTTTACCTCACATATACACAATATGCACCTCCAGCATATCCTTGTCTTGAAAAGGCAAGAGAAATAAAGGAAGGATTATAAAGAAATCATTTGGCAWCCCTTTATGTATTTTCTGAACTGTACTACATTATACTTCCAAATTCAAAGACAAAAAAAATGACATCTTTTATGTCCATTTAAGCAAAAAATATTTTGGCTGCTCTTAGCTGTTAAAACAAAGCTTTTGGAATAATATGATGTCCTCGCCTTATTAGTATTTCATTTCTAGAAGACGATTTCRCAGAAAATGGTCACACACTATCAATAGAGATCTACAGAGATGAATGCAATGCAACTGCTATTGAACAGGAAGACCTTCAGGCAGACAGAACTCAGTAAAAAATCAAACACCCATTGAAACACTCATTTCTGTGTTTTGCATAGAAGGTTAAATCATGCAACACTGGGAAAGTACTCTTCCTTAGCAGGATTAGCATGTCTAGAAGAAATTCACAAAGGAAGCRCAAGTGCAGCTACAGCAGACAGTCTGTGCAAGGACAAAATGAGAAAGTTTTGTTCAATATAAAATCACCATATGGAGGAATAATACCTTTTACAACTCTGTTGACATGAATCTCTGATCCGGCTGGCTATTGAACTCCAAGGTGAAAACCAAGGATCTGTTTTTACAGACAGGCCACAATGATAAGCATCTGATGTTTAGACAAACTGATGAGAATTTTCTTAGGACAGAGAAATTTTCTAGCTTCAGGGATAGAACTCTTGCCATTCTCTCTAAACAAGGAAAACATTTGCCATTTTCAGGTAATTGCAAGTGGTATGAGCCTAACTGATCATTCAGCCTTTACTCTTCAGGGGAGCCAGATGAGCAATAACATCACATTTGAAAACTATTTATCCTTATTTTCCTGTGACCTTTGTCTTTTTCCAAAGAGCATAAAGGCATAACAGAACATCTATAAGAGATTTGGATCCCATAGGCCAGTGCATTGCACAAGCTATTTTATGTGAAAACACTTCCAAATGACCCTTTTGCTAATATAGTAGAGCAGGTGTTTTTGAGGAAGACTGACAACAGGGCCCCAGCACTATCACAGTCACAATTTATGCCACTGAAGATTATATGCAGTGCTTCAGAAACCTATTGATATGCCAATTTGGGCTTCATTCCCCAGACCTGCTTAATGGTCAGCTTATTCCACATCTTAACCTATGATTTTATTTGTTCGCATATAATTTATTTTTTTCACATATGAAGCTCGAGCTTTTATCACTACACCATTTAGTACTTTTTCTGCTATCTTTAATATAACAATTTTTTCACAGTTATGATCAAGAAACCCTGTATAGGTTCATCTGAAAAAAGCTTCATGGTTATAATATGAAAAGTGACATTTGAAACTCTTGAGTTACTGCAATATCCCAAGTTTCAGATAAGCTTCCCATTTGTCAAGATTTTTAAAACTATACAACTTTTAAAACTTTAAAACAGTCTGTGACCTCTGCAAGGGTCTTGGCAATACTGTACAGAGATATATTCCTTTCATAATTTGTTTAACCAGCACTGCATCAAAAGTTACTGTCCACTTTGAAATCCAGCATGASAGGTATGCTGCTTTGCACAACAATCTTATCCTCAGTGTCACTCAGAATCAGTATGCAGCCACTTCACCTTTCTAAAATCTTTAACCCTTGCCAAACTATACATATCACCCTTCAGTATCCTTCAAATTCTTTGGAAAACATAGATAGGCATTATGGGAGGGTTGGGGGAAATCAATGGTTAAAATGCATTTTGGTTCCAGTGCCCCTGCAGTTCTGGAGAACACACAAACAGAATAAAAGGAAAGCAGACCCTTAGCAGGGAAGCTTRAAGACTGCCTGAGTGGATTGGCAGTGGAAGCCCATCTGCCCACAAATAAGTAAGACCTGCTTTCCTGATAATTCATCCTAGGTGAGTAATAGACTTGATGAAAAACACTTTCCAGTATCTTCACTCATTTTTGGAAGGGGTTTTGGACACCAGTTTTGGTTGAGTTTGTATYGTCATTTGAATTCCTTGGGGAGAAAGGTAGAACCATTTATTTTGCAGGCACAGAACTGCATTTCTTCAGTGAGGTTGGACAAGTTGAATTCAAAGTTCACATCACATCACATGAGTCTCAAGATAAGAAGGAAATTAAATCSCAGAACTCTATTTACTAGAAGAAGTTAAACAGAAAGCATTTTCCCCTGGCTGCACTTGGAATCACTACAGAATGACTCAAGTATTAATCCCCATGCTGTAATTGCAAAAGTTATATATATTTTAAAATAGAAGAAAACTATAGTCATTTGAATTAAATGAAACTGTGCCTTAATATAAGGCACTGCATTTTTCCAGAGTATAGCAGCATGCTACTGTATGAAAGAGAACAGTTTTTACRAAGTTTCACATCTTGATGCACTCTTCATTTACAATGTTATGCCTAAAAATTCCAGCRCATCCGCAACAGAAGGTATTTATCAACAGCTTCAACACTACTAGGTGAAGCCAGTAATTCAGTTGCAAAACAAACAAGATAGGAATATCAAGCCCTCAAGCTTATGCCTTCATGTAAATTAGAAGAAACAAAACAATTAATACATGCATAATCTAATTCAGCTCTGCAATTAATGGGATGTCTGAATCACTTGGTGATAAATGCTGTGTAATAACTAAATTTATATATCTTACATGCGATGGCTAAAGAAGAAAGTAAATATTTTTTACATATAATCAGTTTCCCTCTGCAGAATTTTAACAATATCAGTGTCTACAAACTTTGATGGTCCATAATTTTGTTAACTCAGTCCACCACAGCACTGCATGAAAAACAATTCTATACACATAGAATGCTTAAGATGAATTTGAAGTTTGTTAATTAATCGCTTACTGAAATTCTTAGCCATGTTATTTTCTTCTCATTTCTAGGCACCTTAGCAGAAATCTATTTTATTAAAATTTTGTATAATTAAAAAAAATAAAAAAGTAAAAATTAGAAAGGTCCAAAGTGCTATGGCAGCTGTTATGTTTGAAATTGAAAGCTTGAAGATTATAATATGCCACAGGTAAAGTACTATCTGCACATCAAAGCTATAAAGAAACATGAAGCACCAGATGCCAAATGTTGAYTACCTCCACTATGAAGCTGAATAAGAACCAAAAACTGCTGAATGAAAATCAACTGAGAATATGTTTAGGGTTTGGAAGGTAAACAACATGCTTAAAATACTTTGGGAACTAATTACATTAAACAGTCTTGGTCTTCTGTTAAAGCAGACAAATTACATTATCACACTGGTAAATCTGTCTTGATGACTGTTGATTTTCCTCTTTCAGGACTCCTTCCTCACTGACCAGATTTGAGAGAAGTAACTGATTTACCTCTAACTGGTTGCAATTTCAATTAACACAATTTGGATTTGTAGTCTCAGAATGAAGGAGTTAGCTTCCGAAAACAAAGGAGTTAGCTTCTGAAAACATTATTCTCTCAGACTATTTTAAAACATGGGCATCATATGCAATTTTTTTTTAGGATGCTCAAAAAAGCAAGGGTCATGAAATTTTAAATCCAGAGGTATCTTAAGTTCACCTCACAAAGGTTTAGTTCTTCAGAAGAAGCAGAAGGAGGAGGATCGATATTTCATGGTATCACCTACTTGCATAGAACGGAATGTTACTGAAATAGTTTATTTCACTGCAAGTTTACCAGATTCTCTGCAGTGAGAAAAGTTTTCAAAATAACCTTTAAGTTGAGGTGACACTGTTCAAAGAACAGCGCTGGACCTTGAGAGCTAAAACCCCACTTTAAAACATGTTTTCTCTTTTAAAGCACACAAATACAGGCTTCCTACAGATACACTTTCCTTCACAGGGTACTATCTTTATTCTGTTTTCAAATTCATTATTTTACATATTTTAGAGAGAATTAAAGTTCATTCTATTAAAGGTAATTAGACTAACTCTTTTTAGACTACCAGCAGGTTACACATGATACAAAGAACAGATGGTTTTAATTATTATTTTTAAAAAATACTTATGTACAGAACTTCCACCTGAACTACTTAAACATTCTTAGATGAAGAGCAGGAGGCATTATGAGTTGCATTGCTGCAAAGACAAACTACATTCATCCATATACAGGCATTTATTGAAGAATTGGTGAAAAAATAGAAATTCTTCCATCACTTAACAATATTTGTTACTTCACAGTTCAGCAGAAGTAGCTCTGTGACGTCTTTTCAGATTTCACGCTGTTGTTTACAAAAAGAAGTTTTCTTGGAAAGGGGATCACATTCTAATCTTTTCATTTTTTATGGTATGTCTAATTACTTCTAAGTGCACTTCTGGAAGCAACATCAAATGTACTTGTAAGACCCAGGGAGTTCATAGCACAAGGCAAAATGAGAAAATAATTAAAAGGCGCAACAACAAAATAAGTCATCATCTCATTTTGAAATTGGCCAAATCTGATGAAGGCTGAAGTGATCACATACTCTCAGCTCATGGGAATGCATATTTGCCTCTGGAAGATTCTTGTTGTACCAAATTGGAAGAGGAGAGCAGAAACTGTTTCTGGTATCTTTGAAGCTGCAGGCCTAAAACTAATAAAGATGAAAGTCTTTGTGCCCACTTCAGAGGGGATGGATGTGAAATATATCAAATATCAGAGGCATACATTAAATCAACAGTGCTAACAACTGTATTAAAATGAGTCCATACCATTAGACTCATTACTAGCAGAAAAAGCAATTAAGGGTAAAAATTAAAAATGTGCCAGATTCAGACTAGCACATTTCCTGGAATTTTTCAAATTATAACCCAAGGATGTCCTTGGATCAGAACTAACCAATCTTGGTATGGAAACATCAAAAATATACTCCGGTTCAGGAGGGACTTTGAGAATTATTAAACAGACTTCAAGAGAAACAAAAAGAATGGGGAAAAAATCACAGTGCCAGCATCCCAAGCTCCATACATCAGAAGAACAGAACGTGCCCCTTTCTCTTCCCACAAGCTGGATTTCAAGTTTGCTCCATCATTGTGCCACAGATTACTGCAGCTGTGAGGTGCAGGAGGTGAGGCCATTCCCAGGACAGCACTGCTCCTGCTGCTCTCTCTGCCATCCTCACTGGAGTCAAGCCTGGCACCAGTGGCACTCCAGGGGAATTCTGGCTTTAAAGCAGCTCCCATCCCTTGGTGACACCATCTATGGACACCATCAGAGAGCCACTAACGTCCTGGTCCATACCCATCTTCTCACACACCAGCAGAAAGCAATTCCTTTAAGTTTGCTGGTTGGAGTTAACCCCTCCTCAATATTCACTCTTTCAGGCTCAGAGTATTTCAGCTGTTCTGGGTGCACTTTTTCCACACCATAATCATCTAATGTACTGAAAGAATGGTACTTAATTGTGAGAGAACAGAATGCAGGTGTACTAGGGCATTTCAGACATTTGCTGTACTGATAAGATTTCCTTTAGGAGGCTTTCCCACAAGGACTGGAAGTTTCCACAAGGGTCTGCGTTTGCACTTTGTCCAGTGCTGCTTGTTATGTGCACCGCTTCTAGAGACTGGTCTAGGAAAACGTTAAGCAAAAGCCCAATTGAAACAAAGCAACCTTTGTAAAGTAAAAATGGTCTAGATTAACAAAGGGGCTAGAAGCAGTTTCTCTCTTTATTTTGGCAATTTTTCCTATACAACTCCCTCCAACCCCCAACAGCTGGAAGACTGGGTTTTCACTCCGTTTTCTGGTACATCCTGCAGACGACAGTAAACCCACTTTATCCATTTGCAAAATCACTTGCTTTCCTGGTGACTGCTGTTAAAATTCAAGCTGATAACAAAACCACCCTCCTGCTCAGAGAGACACGCAGCATTCCCCAGCACACAACCCTCGAGTGCTAACGCCTGGTGCAGAATGGGATTACCAGGGATCAGAAATTGGCAAATCTGGCTATCTACTCACATCTTAGCCCAAAGTCATTCACAAAGAAAATATTCTGGGTCTCACTGAAGGCATTTAGTTATAMCTGTTCTTGTTTTCAACTCTAATAAATCCCTTCATAGGACAAGGTTTTTTGTTAGTGCTACTAGAAAATGATGGCACATAAATATTGAGCAACATCAATACTTATCAATAATTCCTAATATCCCAAGAACTTGTTTAATTCATCCCTTAAAGCTTTTACAGTTATTTCATGAACATGAAAGCAAAAGCCGCTTCTTATTTGTGTTCTAAACTTCTTTTTAATAATATTCAAAATCTGGTTACAAGCCAAAGCARCTGTGTATCAGTATGAAAAGGTACAAGTTAAAATAACACTTAAATTTTTTTTTGAAAAAGAAACTAATGAAAAATACTTACTGTGCCTGTCTACTCATGGAGATAAATCCTGAAAGATGATGAGAACCCCATCCCCTTTTCCAGCAGAGCATGTAATTATCTTTTCACAAGGCTCATATTACCAACCAGTCTGGGCTGGAAGACCAGTCTTATATTGTTAACATAGTAAAATCTTACACCTTTAGTACAATGGAATTTATCTTAAGTCAAAGCAARAAACCTCAAAAAAATCTGAAAACACTTACTGAATTTAATGACTTCCAAAGCTAAAGAAAAGTCATTAAACAGCTTTTTTATTTTAAGGGCACTAAACAGTTACAGTCACCATTAAAGTGCACATTTTATTACTACCTTAACGTGAGAACACCAGAAATTTATTTCATCCTCCTTTATCATTGTCCTTCATTACTATCATTTRTGGGGGGGTGAGAGTAGGTAGATGTTTGCTTTTTTCTTCCTTTAAATCCAGAGTAGTGTGCCACTATTAWTATCTAAATGTTTAAATTAGTCATAGTCATTTGATGACACAACCTACTGGAATCCTCTTCTTCTCTTTCCCTCTTTTATTCCRTGTACATTACAGCTGGTAACGTGGATGAAATCCAGATGTTATGTAAAACAGCTGCAAATATGTGCTTCCATTTAAGCCTCCAGTACTTTTACTCATACACAGAAAATGCTTATACTATCAATGTCTGTGAGACCAGTTCACTGGAAAAAAAATTAAGTCAGCTGCTATGCCTTGTTAACTAAAGTCAAAAAGAACCCTCAGTCAAACTCAGTTCTTTACTCTTAAAGCTGATATCACTTGCTTTATCAAGTTATTCATTCAATGACAAAATATACTATTTTGTGTAACCGTTTTGTGGCTTTTTTCCCCCTACAAATTCACTATTCATTGCATTTAATTTTTTTTTTTATTTTGATCTACGCATACATAATAGCGCTATATAAAAGCTGATTATCTGTTCTTGTCCAAGATTTGGCAAAGTTTTATCTAAATCTGCAGTCCTAGTTCATTCGGGCAAATGAAAGCTCTAATTTGTCTCCCATTYGGTTGCTTTAATACAGAATCATAGAGCTTCTATTCATAAAATAATTTTTAGGTAAATTAAGTGAGGAAGTAAGGAAATATTGATTGATCACAGTAGAAAAATTAAACAAGATAAAACCAAGTAAAATTCCAGTGCTAATAAATGCATAGAATAACACCTCCAGTTTAGAGGGGTAAAAAAAAAAAGAGGACATTGATGAATTTTCTTTTAGTCTCATGTAAATACCAGATTTGCAAAGTTCAAGATAAAGTTATTAAATATCACTGTTTGTATATTTACAAATATTTCAGCAAAAAAGAAAGGCAATGGGGAATCTCCATTTTTTATGGATGCACAGGGAAACATAATGACAAAGGACRAAGAAAAATTTGAGGTAGTTAATGCCTTCTTTGCCTCAGACTTCAAGGGCAAGAGTGGTACCCAGGCCCTGAGCGGGAAGACAGAGRACARAACGATGCCCCCATAATCCAKGAGGGAATGGTCAGTAATCTGCTACRCCCTCAGATGAGCCCAAATCTATGGGACGAGATGGGATCCATGGATTCTTGAGGGATCTGGCACAAGAGATCATCGAGCCGCATTCCACCACTGACCAGCAGCCCTGGCCACACATCCCAGCTGACAGAAGCTCAGCCCATGTGATGGTTCATCGACAAGAAGGGACTAAASGGGAATTTGGGGAGCTACAAGCCTGTCAGCCTAACAGTGCCAGAGAAAGTCACGGAGCAGGTCCTCCTGAGTGCCAGCACGCAAACACGCACAGGACAACCACAGTGCAAGACCCAGCCAGCATGACATGATTCTTGATTTTTTAGAACAAAAATTCAGTATCAACTGCAGTCAGTCACTGCCAGGAGTGCTGAAACGTTTCAATACATGCATTTTAAATAAAAGGTCTTTTTTCTCCCTGAATTATACTCTTTCATATCCCATGACTCATACTTTCCACTTCCACTTCCAAAACCACTTCCATCTTACTTAACAAAGATGAAGCTTTACTCTTTTTCCTTATTTTATGGTTTATGATTTACCTCTCATTTAAATTTTGAAGAATCTTGAAATGAATGGAAGGGGRAAAAAAGTCAGTTTGGAAAAAAAAAGTCCCTGCTTTCTTTCTTAGAGCAAAAAAAAGTAATTTAGAAAATGTTTTCTCCAATCACTTTCTATTCTTACTTTCCCAATGAATGAATAATAAAATAAGTATAAATATTTTAATCAGTAATTAACAATTTTTACAAGTTGAAACATTTCTGGTTTATAACACCAAAGCTTTTAAAATTTAGGCTTAAAACTCATTTTCTATTTTCCACTTACATGTGCAGATTGAGTTTTATACATGGAAAGAAACCATGGAAATCACAGATATTCTCATTTCAGAACAAAGGTTAAAAWTTTTTTTAATTTAACCAAATTTACACAGACAAAAGGAGAGTTCTACTATCCTACCTTTTGCAGATTAACTCTATTTTCTGAAATAAGACCCCCCTCAAGTAGCTTTCCATTGTTTTAGCAGATTCATTTAAGCTACTTTCATCTCTCTTGAAAGATAAAAATCTAGTCAACAGCAGAATATAGATCAAAAAACCTTTGCCTTCAAAGGCAACCAACTTCAGATTATGGCTCATRAAACAATAACATTCCAAGTTCATTCACTGTGCCTTTGTTTCAGAAAGGTGTTTTCAGATATTTTTCCTACAACTTCACCTTCYTTGCTCCTTCGACATAACTATCTCTGTTACTGGTAAATCTAAAAATGCAGTGAAACTGAGCTCTTTCTGGGACTTGGAAATATCAGGACAGAGGATGACTACACACGTGCAAGTGTACAGGGGTTTAATATTTCTTAATTTAAATTATCACTATCTGGGTGCTTCTGCAGCCAAGAAGGTGCTGGGAGTGCTTTTTGAAGAGCTACAAAGATGAAACATTTTCCTACCAGGTGCCTCCCTCCAGAAGGATATGTGTGTAGTTAGGAAACAGGCAAGTTAAACAAACTATTTTTAAAGCTTATTCTTGCAGCTGTCTCCATTCTCTTAATACAGCTGTGCGAGCCATGAAGAGTCTATGTCATAATTAACTACCATGTTTTCACTTCTCATCTCCTCTAGAAAAGGCACATAATCAGTCACTTCTATGCTGAGGCTTGTAATATTCATGAGTATAATTAGTGCTATAGTGTTTAATCAAAACTTCAAAAGTACTTTTTAGTCAGAATCACAGTGGCACTTACAGAGTTAACTAATGTCTGCTGCTAGTGACAAATTGCCCTCAGAAGGTACTTTAGACAGCAAATGTCATTTCTCTTTTGGCTGCATTACTATCAGATAATGAGGTTGCTTGTGCTTTTGGGGTTTTGTTTTTTGTTTGTTATTTAAATAACTCCCAGAAGAAAAACTGCCTGAATTTCAAGATTAATTTGAGGATACTTATGTCCTGTACTGCTCTGGTGCTGCTTCTGAACTCTAATAAGAGTAATCTGGCAGGACTGTAACATTCTGCTGTTACCTCATTTTCTCCATCAGACTATAGGTAAAAATTCATAATATTTCATGGCTGTATTATATAAATACAATTTTTTAAAGTCTGTATAAAATATCTGAGAGCTTTTCTAGTCTAAATATTTATTCTCACCACTACTTTTGAGGTCTCCAGTTTCTGTAAGTCACTCTCACAACTTTCACCAAGGTTTCATTGATGCACAGAGTCAGCTTCTGCCATCTCCCTGGGGACTACTCTCAGAATAACACATTGTTCATAATGATTAAATCCAGTGAGATGCACTCCTCAGGAATATGAGACAGTCTGAATTAGCAGCAGCTTGAAAGAAAAAAGATCTTCAGAGTAAAACTACTTTTTCAGACTACATCTACCGAAAGCCCAGCATAAATCTAACAAAATAAAATAGTTGTGCGTTTGCAAGGCTCGCAAATGGCAAGAGCCAACCTTTGTCTCACAGAATCCAAGTTACAGTCAGGAACATTATTACGAGCACACTTGCCATCTGTACTCAAACGCTAATGGCGCAACTGGATTGACTGTATATGGACAGAAATGGTCTCAGAAAGATTTGGATTACAAAACAGATAAAATATAACAGATGTGCCCATCAGCAGGCAGGCTGGCATTCGCTCCGCAGCAGCTGAAGCTTCCAAGAGTAAGCATACTGGAGTAATTCATCTCTTTTGAGCTTTCAAGTCACAAAAAGCACAAGTTCAAAAGTACCCTAAATATATAAGGGAAGGAAAAAAAACCCGAAGAAAAGAAAAACTTGTTACTTGGACCACCGATTATAAACAAGCTCTAGCTGCAAGCCCTGTAGTTTTGTTCTGCTCTGGATCCAGCCTCAGCCAACTCATTCTGCAATTCCTGAGTGTGCCTCAGCTCCCTGGTGAGCTGGGCAGAGCAGCTCCCTGCCCTCAGGGACTCCAGRCACATCAAAAATGGGGTAAAAGGAAAAAACACCGTGGTGCAAACCTGCAAGAACTCCCTCACAGCCCACTAGACACAAGCAGGTTTAAGCAATGCAATGTCCACAGTCCCCAGCACACCAGACTGGAGAGAAAAGCAGGTTATTTGGAAGAGTTCTTCCCCACGGTTAGGGCACTGCCTAAAGCTTGCTAAGGGAGGCACAGATTGCACCGCTACACAGCCAACTCTGGGCTTCTGCTTCAGCTGAAGGTCAGCATCAAACACTTCAGCAGCAAAGGGCCACCKTCCTCATGGCAAACTGGAGATGGTTGAAAATCCTGGGACAATCTCTTCGGGCTAGGAACTGATCAGTTCCCTAAATCCCATGCAAGTTTCTTAAGGGAAAGGGAAGGGAACAGCACCATCTCATCTCATAGTCTCGTTTCTAAATTATCAAAGCCAGTGACAGATTTATACTAAAATTTTTTTGACAGTATGTTCAGATGGTGTTCCACTTTCAAAGACCATAATTTATTGTGTATGTCACCGTGTTCAAGGGAGGGGGAAAATTTAAAMATACATCTTTTAATACTTGCCAAGCTTCTACCAGAGTGGCAGGCACATCTGACAGTTTTATCCTACTTTACTACTTTTGGAAAAAAAACCACGCAACACATAGAAATACTGTTTCCAAATCGAAAGACAGAATTTTGGAAGAATTCCAATTTTCTTCCACTCTACTGATCTGAAAATGACATAATGACCTGATGAAGTCAACTGCCAAATACTTCTGAGGCAGACTTCAGGAGCTCCAGATGGCATTATTCAGAAGTTCTTATAGTCCTGGTCCTACCGGCTGGCTCAACAGCATTAAAAAATTTTTGTTTTCCATATGAAATCCTACTTCTGACCACAGTAATATTTCCACAACAAAAAGGATACATGCTTAGAGATGACATAAAGCAGATTGGACTTTGTCTAATATGTTTCCAGCTTTCAAATAAAATTAATATGTCACTGGATGACATAATTAGTATTAAAATTAATATTTTATCTAAATTAAAATTCTAAACAAGTACATGATTGAAAATCACATGTTGCAGATTATAYGCATTCCAACCTTGCCTTGGCAGTTCCAACTCTGGAAAATTCAACTTCTCAGATGATTCAGGTTAATGCCAGCATAGGTTCCAGTTTACRTAAGAGCACTTTATTATACCTCTACAAAGGATTCTCCAAAGGTTATCAGAAGTGCTGTCTGGAGAGGGTGTGAACATCAGAGCCTGAAGTCAGAATTCAAGTACTGTGGAAATTGGCATTAAAAGCAGCACAGGTCTCAATTTTCAACAGATCAGGGCATAACTGAACTGATGTTAATATTCTGTGTAAAGCAGGCACTTCAAAGTTGTTTTTCTCTCTTCTCAATACCAAATGAAACAATAGTATAATTCTCTTTGTTGGAACTGAAACTGGGCTGGTAAAATGAATGCCAGGTAAAAGAGCTGCAGCACTTGATCTTATTTTGCTTTCTTGTGAAGTCTGGTCAAGAAACAAAGTTAAAGACTATGAACTAGTCTGGCTACKACTACTCTGTCCCTGGACACTAGCTTTGAGAATCAATACATAAATATACAGAGTAAGAACACAAGTGCATCTGATTTACAAAAGTAATGAACTAACAGTTATTTTTAAACGAATATGTTAAGCAAAAAGAAAAATTATTGACAATACTCTGGCTGTAAAATAGTTTGCCTCCTACTCCACTTTCTCTTTCAGTCTGAGTGAAAATTTTAGTTTGGCCTTCCAGCAATTCTACACTCATTGCTACAAAATCTGCTGATCTTATTTCAACATTCCTAACTTCTCTTTGCTCAGACCTTGAGTGCCCATTTGTGAAACAGCGCGCATCAAGAGCAAAGATGAGAATTAGCAAGCTAGCTGAACAACGTGAAAATATCKTCTAACATATGGTCTCCAGGAGGCTCATGTGAGCACAACTGCCATTTCCCAGAGGGGCCAGTGGGACACGAGGCAGATTGTACTTCCATTAGCAGCCCAACATCAGACTCTTCAGAGGCAAATCAGCGATGTAACTACACCAGCACAAGGTAATGATGAACAGGAGACAACAACACTGGCAGACAGCAGTCTAACCAAAAGTATTCCTGGAAATATTTCACTTATTTATATGAAATGTCCAACAATGCCTTTGAAAGGTACTGAAATAAATTAATACTGAAGGCATGCAGCAGCTGGGGAAGTCTGGTATTTAGTAAGGGATTCTCATTTGCAGGTCTCATTTCTCTGAAGTCAGCATAAGCAAAAAGTAGTGCAAGTTTTTGTTCTTTGAAGATTATTCTGTGCTCTTAATTTTGTTCATTCTGAAATAAGAAAACACTGTTGCAATGCCTTGGTATGTTAATGGTGACCTTAATAAGGTATTTATGTGAACTGTAAATTTACAAAATCCTTCAAAACAAACAAACAAAAAACCACATCAATGAGACACTTTTCTCCCTGTGAAACAGTTTATTATTTACAACCTCAATTTTGAAAACACTTATTCATGTGCTTAATGTTAAAGACTGCAGTTAGTACCACAAAGGTCAATGAAAACATGCAAGTATATTTAGATCCCCAGAAAAAGCAGGCATATAAATGAATCAAGTGGTTTTAATGGAAATTTTTGTTTTGATAGAATTTATGTAGAAACCTTTATTTTTTTTATTATTTTTAGATGACATTTATAAGAGTGCCTTAGGTCAGAAGTGGATTCCCCAAAGATTAATAACTAGCAAAATACAGAAAATGAAGGGCGGGTATTTTGGGGGTGATATTTTATTTGTTTGGGGTTTCTTGCTCTGTTTTTTAATTAAGAGACAAGCATGTAGTCCCTCAAGAAACAGTGTTGAAACTAGTGTTGCTGGTGTATTAGTGGATTTTTTGGAAGCATCAGACAAGTGAAACCTCAAAAAACATTAATTGGAACAGTCCTCTCAAGAAAAAAAAAGAAGTCACAAGCTTTTGGGAAGCTGAGGGAAGAGTTCACAACGGCAAGTGATAAAGCTTCATCTGCACCAAAGCACACTTGGGACCAAAGCACAGGCATCACCACAGAGACCCTCTGAAACCATCAGCTCAAGCACCAGCTGTGAGCAGAAAAAAAACCCAAGGTTGCTATGCTGAAATTCCAGGCAAGGAAAAAGACCCAGCGAATGGCAGTCAGTCCTAGCTCACCTCCCAGTCAGCAAACAGAATAAGTCCTAAAAGAACCTACCACCCCAAGAGCAAGGAAGTGACACACAGAAGCCAGCACTTGCTTACTTCTTACTTCTAAAATGGCTCTAAATGGATGAGCAGACAGAAGTCCATTTAAATTTACCTTGATTTTTGACAAGGTTTTCAACACTCTCGAACATCAAATACCCAATTGGTTCATGTAGTCAAGCTGAGGAGACATGGACAGGTTGGGTAGACAGAAATGGGTAAAAATCTGGTTGGACCACAAGGCTCAAAAGGTAGCGGCTAATGCTTTGAAAGACTTGGCATTTATATAGCAAATATACCTGTGCCCCTAATAAGAAAAGCAGGCACTGCTTAGGCTGTGCAGAAGACAGTGGAATGGATTTTGCTGCATTAATAACATTTTGCTTAACTGTTGGCATTGCTAATTTTTCACAAGCAGTATTTACAGTAGGACCAAATATTGAGAAAGATAGAAAAAGATGTCATAGAAAGAAAATTTTTAAAACTGCAAGTACAAGACAGCCTTACCCATTTAAGATGATATTTCATGTGGCAACATGCAGGAATGTCCTGCAAGATAAAGTTCTGTAAAGTTCTCTGGAATAGTAAAGAAACAGCCAAAACAATTATTATTGAAAAAGCAACAACTTTCAGATATACTTCAGAAACTGAAGTAGTTAAAAAAAWTTAAACCCAGAGAAGTAAAAGAAGAGTAAGAAAATGTTTCCAATGYAATTTCTCCTTCAAAAGCTCTAGAATACATTTCTGGAATTTCACACACAGGCTTTGCTATGCACATTAAATGTAAAAGTTAACAGAAGCCTTATGATTAAACTTAACAGAATTTTTAAGTAAACAGAATTCTGTGATTCATAATTGTGACCAGTTCTGCCAATGATCACACTCATCAGTATCAAAGTTACCTTGAAAATATGACAAAAACACATCCTTTAAGRATACAACTATTTCTGAAAATCATAGACTTACTGCAAGTTGCAAGAAATAAGCGTTCCTTGCACCAGCAATGTCCTGGAGCATATTGCTCAAAAGTGAAAAAGGCACATCCATGAAACATTTGCAGCTAGGACAAAGACGAAAAGTTCCCTATAGTATGGAATTCATAAATGCTTCAGAAATGTTCCAATGAAACAAAGGGACGACTRTATTGGTTCCACCAGACAAAAGACTTCTACCTACACAACAATACTAAAACATTCCCTGAGTGCTGGTTGTCTAAATGGGGATACAGTAAGGCTTCAGAAGAGACAAATAACCTTCACTTAGCTTTATCTGCCACCACACCAACTCCACACAAAAAAAAAAAAAGTGAGTGATTTTTTTTGTAACATGTAAYGTGATCTAATTATCTTTCTTTGCTTTTAAGCTATCACATTTTTGTACTCCAATCACATTTTTGTACTCACTCAATACATGAATTTTGCATTTAACTCGTCCTGAGTAGAAAAAGGAATCATTTGTCTGCATCCAAAAGCATGTAAGAGGAGACAAAATAGCTTTATTTCTCTCTGTTTCCTCATCAGGCATGCCACTTCTTGAGCTGAAAAGAAGCAGGAGGAATCTTAATTTGCATAAACTGTCATCGTTCTAGGCTCAAATTTTTGTTGAGAAATTGGAAAGTGACATTACAGGCAGATACAAACTTCTTATTTCATATGGCCTCTGGCAATGACTGAAGTGTTTTGCAATTTAATGGATTCTAAGAGAAACACCTACAAAACTCAACTGTTCCATCCATTTCTTGAACTTACCATCTTTGTCTCGTTCCATTTATCTTATTTCCTCCAATCACTGATACACTATCTAATTTAACACCTACCACCACAAACATTTACTGCCAGCAATTGTTGCAACATGATAGATTGTAAAGTAATTGTGCAGTGCCACAAACTTTATGACTCTCTAGGCAATGTTGGGAAAGATTAATAGATGAGTGATCATAAGAATCATTAAAGGCACTGAAAAGACTTAGAACTGGATAGAAGAAAGATGAAAATTGATTAAAAAATATTGAGTAACAAAGCTTCTCTTTGCTAATTCAGAGGACCTGATGTTGATGATGGCTGGGGAAGGCCTTGAGATTGACCCTACTAAATCAAATCCTGTGCAATCCCAACAGGAAATTCTATCACTCTTTGGGCTCATCTCTTTTCCTACACAATGCCCAGCTAGCTGGCAGTAAAGCAGATTTATAGAATAAAAACAAATTGCTATTACCTCTTCCTGACTCTTGTTTTCTTCTGATTATCTTCTGAAAGCTTTGTAATAGAGCTRAAGGTAATTTATAGCCAAAGTTAAATGAAATGAATAACAGGCAACTGCAAAGTGTTAGATTTCTTTGTAGGGTAGCACTCCAAAGAGTAGACAAAACAAGCAGGCTTAGGGAGGCAGCTATGGTAAACTTTGCTYCATTAAGCACATGAAGGCTTCAATGCTGTTCAATCAGCTTTTGTTAAATTTCTGCCTCCTTGAAATTAAAATGGTCATAAAAAAAGAAAAAGTGAGGTACCTTAAAGGATTATAGTAGGAAGGCATCTGTTGTCTCACAGACACTCAGTGCATTCACACTGTATTAATGAAAGGGCTGAGAAAAGAGGTGGAAATGCCAATTTCACAGCACTACAAACTATAGAGCTCTTCAAGYTGGCCTTCAGTGGGATGGTCAAAGGAGGTTAATGATTCTAACTCTRGGCATTCTTTCCCAAAACTCATGCTGTATCATTGCTCCTGGTATCAGAAGACCAAAACCAAAAAAAATTGACCAAATTTTATGCTATGAATGACTGAAGAAATGGACCGGCTAACACATGCATATAGAAGTCTACAGAAAACTTCACAATCTCCATTTTTTAATGCATACCTATTGCAAACACAGGAGATATTGCAAACACAGGAAATTGCAAAATTACTGCTACAGTGTATAGACCTGTACAGACCCTTCTGCCATGGGCAGAGACACTTTTCACCAGACCCACTCAGAGCCCCATCCAGCCTGGATTTCACAATTCCMGGAATGGGGCACCCACAATTACTCTGGGCAACCTGTTCCAGTGCCAAACCACCTTGACAGCATCACAGTAAAGAATTTCTTTTTTCTATCTAATCTAAACCTACTCAGTTTGAAGCCATTTCCCCCTGTCCTCTCACGACACATCCTTGTGAGAAGTATCTCTCCAGCTCTCCCGTAGGCTCCCTTCAGGCACTGAAAGGCTGCAGTGGGATCACCCTGGAGCCTCCTCCAGGCTGAACAGCCCCAGCTCTCTCAGTGTCTTCACAAGAGAGGTGCTTCAGTCCTCTGATGACCTTGGTGGCTCTCCAGACTCGCTCTGAAAGATCCCTCTCCTCCTGTGCTGAGGACTCCAGAGCTGGACGCACTATTCCAGGTGGGAAGTGAACAATAACTTCAGTGAAGTAATTTAAATATTTAAAACACAAGAATTATTATTATCATTAATAAAATGATTATTATTATTATCATTAATAAAAAAAATCATTATTATTATTATCATTAATAAAACAAGAATTGCATTTTGATATGCTGACACAGGATGCATCTTAGCTACCCAACCTATATGACCAGACACTCGACAACACTCCAAAGGAGTATTTTGAAAGAAGCACCTTGCAATATAAGCTTTCTAACATTGGATGTTTTAACAGCTGAGGAGGGTTCATCCCTCATACTTGGACGAATCCTCCTAATAGTAGGCAACCATGGTAAAATWTGAGAGTCAGGACCACCACTTCTTCCAGACTTTTCCCTTCCAGGAAGAAATAAGGTAGCTAGCATATAACACTGCCAAAGCAGGCATCCAACCATAGCTAAATTTTATATAGGACACCATTCTTGAAAGGAAATAGGGGTTGGTTTGTTTTTTGGTTTTTTTTTTTTTTTTTTTTTGAGAAAGAAGTTCAAGAACAGTAAAGAAATAATTGTTTGGTCCTATTTTTATCCAGGCAGGCCAGACATTGTGCCTGCTCCTTTTCAGCTCGATGAAGATAACTAACTACATATTTCCTGCTGCCTAAGATGAAAAAACCACATTACTTAACCACAAAAATACATTCAGTGTTGACAAGAAATTGAGATACAATTTACAAATAAAAAGCAATACACATGACTGGCTTTCTTCACTGACATTTAGCTGCCATATACGAAAAGTGCCTAAAGACCAACTAGACAAACTGTAGGCTAAGAAACATCTGTTTAAAGAATCACTTTATTTATAGTCTATTAATTTTACACAGAAGTCCCTGGATCAATATTTATAGTATTTTTAACCAAGAGCAGTTTAAAATAAATTATTTGATTCAAAACCCATTAAAAATAAATCCCACGGGCTTGCAATCTCTGCAGTTTTATTACTGCAGCACCAAGCATTGATTGCAGTGTGAGGAATGCAGGTGTTGAAGAAGAGTGCAGATGCAAACACAGCCCTTCAGAGAGTTTGCCTCAAATCTATTTCAAGCTTTGAAGATAAGAGYATTTCAGTCCTCCTCCAGATGGGGGAGGGGGGACAACAAACAATCTTAACTTCTTAACTCTTCTTTTTCAACAAGTGTTTGACTAGTACGGGTAGTGGTCTCCCATGTAAACAATATTTGAGCCGGGGTTCAAAGTGTTCTCGGGAATACAAGGTCTCCTTTTATAAAGGACAGACTCTGTAGTTGAGCATACAGAGCCCTGTATTAACCTCTCAGAAGGGCAAACTAGCCGAGAAGTCCTGGTCCAGAGGTTCCTGGAGAACACTGCACAGGGCAGAAATAAAGCCCTTGTAACCTTACTGAAGTGCATCACAGATTCACATAATTTTAAAACAAAACCAAGACCCCCCAAAACTTTTCTGCCATCCAACTACRCTTAACTCTGCCAACACGCATGGGGAGTCATGCTTTCTCAGTTTTAACTKTCTCCTTAAAAGGAGATTTTGCCTCAAAGAACATTATCTCCATGTCCCCAAGAAGTCACAGCAACCAGAGCAAAATGTTATTTTGGATGTTAATCTATTATCTTGCTTTYTAATTTAAACAGTTACAAGAAGCACCAAGCTCAGATTTTTTTTACACACATCGAATGCCATTTAACATAAACATCTTCCTTACATCCAGCAAGGATTGCCATGTCCTTTGCAAATGTATCARGGCTGAGCACGCTGACCACAAACAGCCATTCTTAGCCTAAAGGGCTGAAGTCCTTCTTTCCAAGGTARCAATGAACACTTCACCACACTCTCCTCCAACAGTAAGCTCACCCGTCTCAGATACTTCTAATTACAGGACAAAACTCAGTTGCTGTCTAAATTTAACAGGGAAGGCCAGAGCTGCGATCATAATTTTGGTCTCAAGGGCATTCCAGCTATGTCCACTGCCTTTAGCAGCCTCTACCCACAACTTTCACATCCTCCAACTAAGTCAGTAATACAATTTTAGAAAGCTCTGTCTCCTCTGTCTGCAAGGCAGCATTCTGCAGAAAAACCATTCTCATTAGCTCTGAGATGCAATAGATGTCTTATCTGCAATTTTACTCATCATCTCCAATAATCTGCAAATTCCTGAGAAAATCCCTGCAGAAGGAATTCTCAAGAAGTGTGCCTTGTTCTACCCACCACATACACACACGTAATTTRGAAAACATTGAATGTGTATATATTGGGCTTCCATTCCCATCCCCTTTATCCTCAGCTAAGCAAAAAATGGGTGGAACATAAAAAAAATAAAAAGACTCACCAAAAAAAAGCAATTCATTGCAAACCCTTATTGCATCTAATTTTAGATGATTTGCAGCCTGCTTGAAAGGCAGTTTTCAAATTTCTCAGGAACATTTGTTAGCAGGTACGTGTTAAAACAATATGCTTATGCCCCATAAGTATGATTTGTGATACACAGCTCTTAAGAACAGTGGTCCAACTACCAYTGTACCACTCACCACATATCAGACAAGCCAGACATTATGTTAAAAAAAAAGAAGAATTTATATTACAGGACTTTCCAAAATAAGAAATGAAGAGCATATCTGCAAAACATTTAGCTCTGAACAAAAAACAAATATGCTTGAGAAAGACTGACTGCTTGAGTCAGGCAGGGTACTTGAAACATGGCTGTTACAGACAAATTGAAGAACAGAAACACCATCTTACTAGAAGGTTTAGAGTAGGATTATCCATTTTGAACTATATACCATCACAAAGTCCKCAATTCACTGCCTTTTAAACTTGTTTCCACATTGACTTCTTGATCTGCTTATAGCCCAGACGTACCTTGTTGTCAGTCACATTATTTATCAATATTATTTCATTTACATTTGAAGACATGCTCCTCAAAAGATACAATTTTGCAAGGGAGAGGTGTTCCCCACACCATCAACCTGGCAACCCACCTCAAGTTCCCCGAGGCCACCAATCTTTTGGTCTCAAGCTGCTCAAACTGATGTCACTTCCACTATTACCCAAAGCACAGGATATTAAACACTATCTGAAGTCTGACACCTCCTTTCATTCATAGCACATCTATAAATATATCCAGGAAGTAGTTGCAAAACCCACGTGAAAATCATGAACCCCCAAAACTTTATACGAAGTATGTTATAAAACCAAATCGGCTTTTGAGAGACTGAAACACTAATCACTCCCTCTCCCACAAATAACTTGAGGCACAGTTCAAAAATTACTGCCAGTCTTATGAACAGAAACAAAAAAAAAATATTCTTTTGCAGATTTAACAATGAGGATTAGAGCATTACCAGGAGAATTAATTGTCAAGAAAACAGTGTTTCTGTTTTCACTTAAAAGGGTCAGCTCATCCCCCTAATAATTTGTATTGAAAGAAAAAAATCAGCAGGAGTGCAAGATTTTTCATTAGAATCACAAATGAGTTGAGACCCATTTTTTTTGGTTTTGTTTTTCTTTAAAAGCATTACCTTTATTTTTCAAAATATCATTTTTAATTCTACATATTCTAAAATAGAAGGAGCCATTCACAATAACCCAGGTTTTGCCCAAACTGCACCTAACCATAACATTTCTAAATGGAAAAGGTAAGAAGGCAAATCTCTTAAACATAATTATATTTAAACATGGTGAGCAGTTGTGAGAAAAATATTGGAAAGACAGATTGATTTATAGTTATTAAAGCTAGAGAGGGGAACAAAGGTTGTTCTTTGAAGTTTTAGGAAGGCAGGTATCATTTCAATGTTGACTTSAATAACTCTTGCTTTACAATTAGAAGTCATATTTCTTACAAGTCAGTCTTAGCGTATCTAAGCATTCTACTGATAAAAGGTAGGATAACTTGAAATCGTTCAAATTAAATTTGAATGGTCCACTGAACCCTTAATGATGCCTAATCCCTTCCTTTTTGAGATTGGGGATGTATTTGCAAAAGACTGTTGAAAAGACTATCTTCAAATAAGCCTGAGAAGCTTCTTAARTCTCAAAGAGATTCAGAACAAGAGACTAAGCAGATCCAGTGTAAAACCAGGAAAAACTGGAGTGAATAAACCTACTTAAAGCTGGCATAAAACACAATAAATTATGTCATGAAAATTTGTAAGTTAAAATATTAATAAAAAATAAAATATAATAAATTAAATTACATACATGATTTAAATAACTATTTCACAAAATTCTCTCCTGCAACAACATCTTTATAATTATGAATTACTATTACCAGAATCTGAACATCTGGTAAATGTACTAAAAATGTTTTTGGATTGAAAACTTTTGGAATACTTTTGATAATTTTGCTGACTACTATTTCAAATAATCACCTAACCCTCCTAATTCTAGTTACAAACTGTCTTGGCATTAGTTATTAACCAGCTTGTTTAGAAAACTTCACACTTCAAAAATAGAGAACCATTAATTTGTAGATAGACTTCAATCCACATATGTGCTTGTATAAGCAATAAACTAAACACAGCATTAAAGGCAAAAAATAAATGCCTTTCCTCCACCAGCTAGCAGCTCATGAGACTGAAAAGCACACAGCTAAATTAATCCAACATATGTGTTTTACTACTTAATAATATTACATGATAGCATCCAAGAAACTCTTATTTTAATGTGCTTGGAGAGGCAAGTAAAAGTAGCATTGCTCAGAAGAGGAAAATACAATTATTCCCTGTGTATATTTGGGGGCTGAAATAATAAACATGTCAGAATATATTCTAAAGGATCAGAAATTCAACTAATTTTGAAAAGAAAAAAAAAACACAAAAAAGAAAAAGAGACCATCTAAATATTGATGGTTATTATTATAGACCTTGCAGTGAAGTTTCCTAGGAAGGGAATTTTCACTGGGATACTGACACAAATCTCGTTACTGAAAGCTTCAACTTACTTAGCAGAAGTAAGAGAATGAAAAAAACGATAGTAATTCTTTCATGGTGCCCTAGGGAGCAAGGCCTCAACAGACATGATTTTTACCACTAGGAAAGCTGTTGGTTCTTCATACATTGTGCTTGCTGCTGCTGGGTTTTTTTTGGTTTTTTTTTAAAAAGATTTGGCCATCTTATATTCTACAGCATCTTTTACTAGACTCTAAAAGGGATGCTTAAGGAGATGCTCAGCTTCCAGTACTGCCTACACTGAATATGCAAATACCCTTCTGAATCATCTTTAATAAACATGATACATTTCAGGTTTTCCTCACTCTAGGAAGATAATGYTCTAAACATCCATTTTAGAATAGGTTCTGCAATATTGCTGTTCAAAGGACTCMGAGTGATTGTGTACAAGTTTGCTTTCATGACTGTCCCACATTCTGCATTTCAAAAATTTACACTAATGTAGGTAATTTCAACTATTAATAGGAATGTCAAGGGAATCATATAAATCTTTAATATCTCAGATGACTTACCCCCATCCTACTATTAAATCCTCAAAAACTTATCAGCAGCTTCACTGAAAGCAACAGTTGATTAAAAGGGAAAGCTGATGTAAAGYAGTGGAATTTAAAAGGGGAATAAATTCTCTCTGTTCAGTCATGTTACAGCCTTCCTTTCAAATCACTCTTGTCTTGAAAACAATGGCATTCACAACTTTTGCCATCAGCTTAATATTATTTAAAATTATTTTAAAAGAATTTTTAATACTGCAAGACTTTCTAAACTTCCAAAGAGTATGGGGAAACCCTGACAAAATGGATAATTTTCCCCTTTTAAATATATTTTTGAAGCTTTTCTCATTGTTTGCCAAACTCTGTAATGCTGATTAAAAGGGTTAAAGCTACACTGGAAAACTGAACTGAGAATTGTCTGCTGGACCTCTAGCTGCCTCAGGACCAATTCTGAGCAGTGCACATGGGAGGAGAAAAYAGCATTATAGGAACAAGCACGCAAGAAGGGATGCTTAAAAACTGCACAGAGCTACTGCTCTGCAGTTTGAAAAAGCACATGAAATTACATGGCAGTTTTCTGGGTCAAGTGGAATGTGCATCTTCAACCCATCACTCAAGACAACCTCAGCTCTTCCCAGGTGCATTCAGCAAACCAGAGGGACGATTTGTCACTTTTCAAGCTGCTCTACACTGACAGAATGAAGAACTCCGTTTGCACAAGAGCTCTCAAGTTCTCTGGGCCTTTTAAAATAGCTATGGGTTATCCTGCAGACTTAGAAGGTGAAGTGCCAAGCATTAATACATCATTGCATTTTGAGATAAAGACAACTGAACTCGTCCCTCTGCAAGCTCAGAGGGCAGAACAACAGTTGCCCTCATATTTCTTTTCAGGCAAAATGGAARCAAGGAGAAAAAGCAGATGAAAAGCATGTGCGGTTGCAAATTTCTCCAGTAAACAGATTTTCCACTTCACTCAGAAAACTACCTCATAATTTCATATATTTTTTCAAACTGCGCTTTATTCCTCATAATAATGGCTTTTTCTTTTCTTTTTTCCTGTCTGTCTAGCTACCATTTCTTCTCACGCTCACCTAAATAAATTTCCTTTTTCCCCAGAAGTGAAGCAATTTCAATTGTTTTTAAGTTTATTGCATTTGCCTTAGGTATTGCTTAGCTAAAATACACATATTCAGCTCATAATTCGCTATAAATAACTCTGCAACTTTCCTTTGAGCTTTATCCAAGTCATAACAGCATCTAGCTCCAAAACCAAGCTCATTGGAGTCCCATACTTTAGATGAGGGAAGTTACAGCTGCCCAGCATCTCTGCAAGTTGAAAAAGTCTTTTTTTGCTACCACATGGCTTCACAGTTCTCTCCCACACCACTATTTTCACTGGTTCTTCCTTGGATTGAACTTTCATGTTCCAATGCTATCAAAGTAAAATGTTCATCTTCAGTCTTTATTTCTTGGTTCTTGGCTTTCAGGTACTCATTTTTTGTTATGTATCAATGAAAAAAGCATTCAGAGAAATTCTTCACTTCTGATTCGAATGTAAACATTGTTTTTGTAGTCTTTATCATTTAAAGCACGCATTTTCCACCTCTTTTTTTTTTCTGATAACAATACCAGCAAGCCATAATGCAATCCTAGGTCTGCGCTTCAGCCTTACCCTGCTCAGATCTAAGTAAACTGAAGTCAGCATTTCTGAACTTTACCTGCTTCCTAATTCAATAATGCATAAAGCAAAGTCAGCTCAGCAGCAAACTATTCATTATGTGCCTACTCACCTCCTCTATGCTTCTCATCTCCCTCTGGTTTTCTAAAGGAATTTCAGAGGCCAAAAAAAATCCAAAATAAACCAAAAATATTCTGGTGCCTTTAAAGATAGAGCTTGATTGAGTTATCAAAAAGATTAGGTGATTAAAAAAGAACAATCTGAGGCATCAAATTCCCTACCTCTATAAAAATAAGCTACTTTTTAACCACTAAAACTTACAGCAGTGGAAGATTCAACATCGAGACACAGAACACTCAGCCACAGAGAGAGTGAGGAGCTGACTGACTAAAAGTACTTTTTCTACTGCTCTATACAACAGTGAGAGTTAAGGATCCATTCCAAAAGTTATTACACATAATGMCCACCTCAAATAAGCTTTAATTTAAGGCAGAGGCTCTGAGAATTGATGTGGACGTTGCACATTTAAAACTCAAGGATCCACAACACACACACAACCCCAACATATTTGKTCTCTTTTGACCTACTTGTATTCTCTCTTCCAGTCCATTATCTAAAATTAATTGAAATTTTTAAGGGATACAGATTTGTGGGGCTGTTTAATGGTCCTTCCATTAGTGCCCCACTGCAAAATAAAGTGAACAAGCACACAGCATGACATTAGCACTGAGCARTACTTCAGGGCTCACAGTTTTAAAACAGTGTATTTAGAAAAAATGGATGTGGCACTTTGTGCTATGGTCTGTCTGACAAGGTGGTGATCAAAAGTGGGACTTGATCTTAGAGGCTTTTCCCARCCTACACAATTCTGTGACTCTGTAGTTGCTTCTCACACGTAAGAAGTACATACAGAATTTCCTGTTATACATRTTGCATGAATGTATATCAACAACATGACACCCTTAACAGAAATTACTGCTTTGAAAGAGAAGTCATCCTAAAGAAGAATAACTTTATTTAAGGAAGACTTTATAGATACATATTGCCCAAATCCTTCTTTTCCATTTACCACTTCAGAAAAATGTTTTGCCCTAGTACAGATGATTAGTTTATATAAGATGAACTCTGGAGCCTTTCAAGAGTAAAAGCACACATGAATGTGACTCTGAGGTAACATTTTGCCATAATCCAAGATTGGGACTTAAAAGATACAATCTTTAATACCTCAGAAAATTGCTCAAGCCTCCACATTCTTACTTTATTGCAGTTTTCATTATCAACAGTCCTACAGCTACTTTTGTGATCTCTGAACTACGGACCTTATCAACAGAAGGAAAAATAATTMTAAACAAAATAGAGAAAAGCTAAATCATCCAAACCCCTCACAGTATAGTTATTATTGGGTTTCCAAAAGAAAAAAAGGTTTTAAAATAATGCAAGCACTGGACAAGAGCAGCTAAACTCACAAGAAGTATTGTTGCTACTTCAAGTGTGTTTCCCAGTATCCCACATTCCTGGAGATGTCAAAAAAATGCAGATTAATTCAAATACTGTGAAAAACCTCAAACAGCAGCTATGAAAGCAAGGAAGATCAAGTTTGCAACGTCACACAATGCTACACAAGCTCATCTCCCTACCTACCTGGTGTATCTAGCAAAAATACAGATACATCAGAATAGCAGGTCTTCCGCATTAGGGAAACTGGGACAGACGTGCTCCAGGGCCAAAACGCCACATTTTCTTACTGCTGGGAATAACTGGCTTGCATTTGGCATTCCAAGGGAACTATAAACTGTATTCCATTTTAAAAATCTGTGTTATACAGAAAAATTCTATGTATGTACCACAACTTAGAGTAAATAACATTGCTTAAATGTATTGAATACCAATAATAATAATAATAATAATAATAATAATAATAATAATAATAATAATAATAATGTAACCGAATTACATGTCAAATCAGTAATAGTTTTTGGTAAGTATTTAATTTCTGAATAAAGGGTCTAAACAAAAGAGGAAAATAAGATTTAAATGCATTTGTAATATGAGGACATTGAGGTATTAAATAATGTGTACATAAAATGCCTTTTTACACAGCAGTCTATTTCATCTTCTCAAAAAGAGCCCTGAAAATGGGCTACTTCACAGTATAGCAGCATATCTGCTTTTTTTAGATTAAATGCTTTGATTTACAGTAACCACAGGTTAAGTTCAATGACACCAAATTATTTAAATTAATTAAAATTTTATCCTAGTCATCCCAGTTTGTCCAGTATTTTGCCTTTTCCAAGAAGGTGCATTTCTTATCTTCTGTATCTGTGCTTATCTCCCATTTCTTTCATTTTACCATTCCTCCACAGAAGAGGAACTGAAATCTTTCCTTTKTCATGCTCTGATTAGTTTCTACCTTCCTTTCGTTATCAGTTTTTCACATATCCCCTATCTGTCTATATCCTTCCATAGAAGAAGGCTTAGGGACCACACTCAACCTCCACTGTACCACTTGCTTACACACAGTTATCTAAAATTATTCCTGCTGTGAATTCAGCCTAGTTCCTTTTAAGCACTTTGGAATTCAGAACCAAACCTCCAGTAAGGAACCTCAAAAATTCTTCAGGTGACTATGCTACTATACACCAAAACTTCCCAGTATATTACTTGAAAAAACTAATTTTGGGGGTGAATTTCTTTTATATGTTGTTGGTTTTATTTTTGTTTTGGTTGGGTTTTTTGGTTTGTTGTTTTTTTTTTTTTTTTTTACTTTCACCTAGCAGAGCAAAGAGATGAAGATGTCCTTCAAATCCTGTGCTACTGGCTGTTGGAAAAGAGCATCTGGAACAAGGATGGATGAAAATACAGTATCATGAAGAAATAGAACAAACACATTATTTTGCAGATTAATACAGGCCTTGTGACCAGRCTAATGAGGAACACCACAAAGACACACCTCACTGGAACAGAGTGAGAGAATTCTCTGTTTGCAGGAGGAGAGCACAAGGCTGGAGCTTAGCATACTCTTTAGCTGAAATGTTTATCTACAGAACTGCAGATTTGTGCAGAGATTAAATCCATTACTTGAGAGCACTCAAGCACTGCTTCTCCAYGGGAGGGCTGTTACTCAGATGTTCGTGGTGGGTCTCTGCTCTGGAAACAGCTGATTACAGTGCTCAGGTCAGAGAAGTCACCTCCAACACACTAAACAAGGGAGCTGAGCACCACTGTCTATCTAAAACTACCCAATACACGCAGAGATGGAATGCCAACTTTATCCTTGCAGCTTTAATAAAAAGACCTCTTGGGATTATTAAGGGGGAAATGTTTTCAAGAAACACACTCTTTGTTTCCTGAGGCATTCACAAGTAGGGTCTCCTCAATCAGAGCCATATTCTGAGATCCAAAGAAATACAGTGAGCATCACTCATKCAGCGGGGTCAAGAAGATTTCCAATGGCTTCAGTAGCTACCAAGGTGTATTTTCCATGTCCACAACCATTGTAAACAGCTGACAGCTTTTYTTATTTATTTATTTATTTGGTTTTTAAACTACTTGTCTGAGGTTATTCATAGCTTAAAAAGAAAACCCTAAMCAAACAGAAAACCACAACTAACCAAAAAACATGGTCTTCTGTAGGTGTAAGGTAGGAATGAAAAGACACACAGCCCAGTGAAGAAAAATGCAGTTTTTCAAGCCAACACATTCATGTGTTACCACATGCTCCAGTTAGAGAACTAATTCCAATTTCACATAAACACGTGAACTAATGTGTGAAATGCAGGCTAAAACCGAGACAGGTAAGTGTTTCAACAGCCAGAATTTTGTCATTAATACAAGAGTCGAGTATACACAACTCGGAGCATTGGCAGGAGATATAGTATAAGCAGAACTGCAGTGAGTGACACTGAAATTATCATATTTGTTACTTTCAGGGGGAAGCAAAATCACTGCCAAAAAAAAAAAAACAAAGCACTGCAACTAAGTCCTTGTAACAGACTATGTCACCAGGTTTAACTCTAATACGATGAAAATTAAAAAAAAAAAATTAAAGCAGGACATTCACACCATGTTTTRTTCTGCAAAGGTGACAAGGATACTCTTTGTCCAGTGAAGTTACTGAGACAGCAGGGTTAAGCCAGGTGTCCTAGAAATGTCTGGCCTTTGTCATGGAAAGCCTTAGGAAAGGGCAAAGCCTTKGGAAAGGGCTGCTGAGGAGCCGRAGCAGGCTGCAAAAGTACCAGCTTRAAAAAGATAAATGCCCATTATTATATCTGTAGTGCTTTACAGATTTTATGTCACAGACACTAATAAGGAGACCAATATTTTTCAGGGCATCTCATTWAGCCTGAAAATTAACAAGTCCAGCGTGATGATTATCTGACAATGAAGCAGGTATTCTGAAGTCATTAGGATGATTTTAATGCAATTAAGGGATCCTCAAAGAACCTACAYGTAATGCAAACAGTGGAACAGTAGAAGAACAGATAGTTGCAGCCATTGGAAAGAAAATTAGCTTTATATTTAATACCTGGCACAGATCTGTAACTCCTTTTTGCTTGCCATCTCTCATGAGACTTCTTGCATCAGATCAAAGACGGCCACAAAGCTACAGGATTCATCTAGGTAAGTGCTGAAAATGCTGCTTTGTGACTGCAGCAACCTCACACAAGCACAGTAGGACAATGAGAAAAAAAACAAACCTATCTTTTTATTTCCTGGGAAAGAGTCATCTCTATGTTTTCCACATCAAATCAGTATGGGATCTAAATCCGAAGTAATGGAGTACATAATGCTTCAACAGCACTTGAGTGAAAGCTGAGATTAATACAGACATATAAAAATTTAAAACCAGTTCAAAATATTCTCAGCAAACCTTTCACTATTCTGCTGGATTTAGTTTCCTTTTTTTCCCCTTAAAAAAAAAAAAAAAAAAAAAGAAAAGAAAAAACAGCAGCAAGCCTTCTCATATATTAGCTTCTGGGAAAAAATGTTTATGGGATTCAAGGTTTGCTGTCCAGTGTGAAGTTTTGAATAGCGCAATGTTAAGCTGATAAATGTGTGACTAATTCATGGATTATTTAAATAGCATGCACAATATTACACGGACACCGCTCAGATTTCTTATGCTAAAGATTTGCCCGTGTTCCTTCAATAAATTCCTGCTTTTACAGGGATAGAGATTAGTATTTTGAAACCAATCTGGCATGGAATGGTTTACGGTGTTTCATTTCAAAAGGATTGCTAGTTTTGTGTGTTTGCATACTTATAGGACCAAAGATTCAACCACATGTGCAAATTTATGCATCCCAAAATTTGCAGCACATTGTACATAACCTGTCACTTCACCACATTTGTTATTTCTAAAAGCTTCACTTGATTCTAGACAAGTTCAAAGCCTTTCCTTCAAAATCATCATCTAAACCCCGAGTTTTGATGTTACAGCACTTCACATAAAAATATTTTATATACATACATATGTATGCTTTTTTTTAAAATATATATATACAAACATGTTTATATATACACACATACCTTCGTCTCAAGGAGAAAAAAAATCCAGGCCTTGTGTTATTGCTTTTTTTTGCCCCAAACCCAAGTCTTATTAATAGTAACAAACTAAAAATGGATTTTCTTTTTTTTGTCAGGACAGTTGTGCTTCAGAGTGTTTGACTTTATCTTCTGTTGGGTATCAGTTTCAAAACTAATCTGTATCTCACAAGGCCCGCCAGAGTTCAGGTAATTGCAACAATGCCTCTGGATGAAAAACAAACAAAACAAGACATAGTGTATGAAACAAAATAGCAAAGTCTCCTACTGTTGCCAGCCTCATGGACTTTCAGTGTCTGCAGACCATTTTTGATTATTTTATTCATCCAAACTACTGTACATTGCAAGACCACTCCATCAGCACAGTTTATTAATTTCCAGTTACTTTCAGCGCTCACGTAGAACAGTTTTCAGAACGTGCCCATTTTAAAAAACMGAAACTTCACTGACAGTAAAAAGTAGAAACACAAAAAAAAAAATCAGATTTTAACACAAGCTCATGGTTCACAGAATGTACATGATATAATTTGTCCCATTCATTCACTTTAAACTGTTGCTTTAATTATTAACATGCTTAACGTATCTCCCTAAGTTTCTTTTATTTTTTTTTAAGCAAGTAAAGCTATGGGCTGGAAACAGAACTCCATCAGCCACTGGTTACATGATCCTGAGGACTGTTCAACAAACTTTACCCCGAAAAATAATATATAGAGTAAACTATCACCGTTATTAAAGGGTAAACAGGAAAGATTGATGAACCAATTTGCCAGATACCTTGGAAACATACCACTCATGGGAAAATTTTTTGCTGCTGACTGATCTTGTATCCCATGTGTATCCCAGAATGTTTTACAAGTTACATATAATTTATTGCTCTCTTGCATAAATCCTACGTAAGGGTTTCTAAGCAAGATCAATCTTAAATGCAAAAACCAGCATTATTCAGGCAGTCTCTTTATATTGGTCAAGTAACTAGTTTTATAGCCTGACAGGACCACCTGTGTGAGTTTAGGTAATAAAAACAGCATTAAAAAAGAGAGAAGGAAAAATAGGAAACATGAAGAGGGGACGGAACAGACACTGGAGGGAAGATGAGAGTCTTAAGATTCATTTTGAGGTGCAAAAACTAACCAAAGCAATTTGTAATCAGCTCCACTAATTCCATGGTTTCTCACCAAAGCAAGGGATAGAGTTTCAGGGCTTCAGGCACACTGGAAAGCCTACCTACTCAGACAAGGCGTTAATCATCTCAACAAGAAGCACCAAACATAACAGTAAAGTTGTAGTCCCCTTCCTACAGAGAAAAACAAACTCATCTGATACACAACATCACACCTTTTAAGACATGAGGGTGCTCTGGACTATTTCTTCTCTTACTGCCTGGCCTTGTAAGGTAGGCATGACTTTACAGCACAAGCAGATGAGATATATACTGATCCTATAAGTTCTTAGCCAGACATTTCACTGGGATAGACTCCATAGGCTTTGAATGATCCTAGTACTTGTATAAAGCTGTCCTCAAAAGATCAGAGGCTGGTTCTGCCAAAATATGGGTGCCCAATGGGGTCTCACTCCTCTTCTGTTATAGAGGAGAGCAAAGGCTCAATGGAGCAATGCTCCACTGCTTCACATGCAGGGCAGAACACACACTTTTCTCTCATGTCAACGCAAAATTTTAATGCTGACAGCATGTCTTGGATRATAAATTAAAAAGCTTTCAAATTTTACACCTCCTTTATCTGTCTGGTTTTAAACCTCCTCAATTTAAAGCAAAAGAGCTCTCCTTTTATGGTAGGATACAATGGGTTTGTGTAAGAGATGGCTTCTGTGAGAATTCCTATATAATGGCCCTCCTCAAGTTGATTACATGAAAATCCAATTTTTTCATGTACTTGTCAAGAAATTGGAATTTTGTGGTCACTGAAGATCCACATATTTATCCATGCTCCATTTCTTAATAGGACCACCATAGTAACCATCCACTTTTCTACTTACAAAGCAAACCAAACAAGACAATGGTAYTGTACAAACTTGTATGTTTAAAAAAAGGAGCAAGAAAAGGCCCATGTAAAATATCTGAGAAGTCAGTGATATTTACATCAAAGGAAACTCAACTATATGAAAGCGGCAACTAGAAATTGGAGATACCCAACACCATTATGAGGCACTCTCTTATTGATATACGCACTGAGCTTTCAAAATTCCTTGCAACTAATTTCAGTTTTAAGTTGGGATAACATTACAAAGCCAACTCCAACCCAGAGTTCAGTTGAACTGGGTGCGTTTCTAACACCACATTAACTACAAAATTAGAACCTCAAAAGCCACAATTCAGAACTGCCTGGGTTGACTTTCCTTCCACTTAGATACGGCCAAAAATGRTTTTTTTCCAGAGTGAAAATAGGCCACCAGAAAAGTCACCAAGTCACAGCTTTCAGAACATCCTTTTTATAGGTCTGTCCACCAGCTGCTATGAATATTGAAGTTGATAGGGTACAATACTGTTTATTCACATTAAAATTTGTGCGTCACACTTGATATTACAACATGTTCATACAAGAGAAAAATAAGACTACATTTGTTGCTTTATCTCCATTAGATCACTAAAGAGGACTTCATTACTTTACATTCAAATTTACAGTACCTCTGAAAAAAGGTATCAATACATCCTAATAAGTGCAGAATTATTATTTCATACTCTCACAGTAACTATTACTAATAGTAAATCTATTTCAGAGATTTGTTTTGCTTAATTGTTTCTGGAAACCAAAGCTGTATCAAATTCTCTTGTAAATTTGATGAGCTCTTGAAACAARTAACATCTTCAGAGTCTCTGAAGATGGTAAATACTTCAAGTATTAAGTAGTAATTATATTTATTACCTGTTGCACAGGCAAAATTCTCTAAGTTTTGTGTTTTAGCCTTGCTCTTAATAAAGCACAAAGGGTCAGCTGCAAAACAGATTTCTGGAAATCTCACAGTCAATGGACCTCAAGTTACACTTCACTGTAGACTTTATGCAAACAAGACCAAAAAAAAAAAAAAAAAAAAAAAAAAAAAAAAAAAAAAAAAAAAAAAAAAAGAGGCTGGGGGAAGAAAATAATGGTAAAATGAGGTCTAGAAGCTGAAGTGACTGATGATCTCTGAATAGAGGACAGCTGTTTTCTTAACTTTGTATTCAGTAAATGGATTAAGATGATAATAAATGCATCTCACCAATAGAAATACTTACTATCTACTGATATTGAAACACGAATGATCAAAGAGTATTTTAATTACTATAAACCTACAAACCTAACTGCATTTTCATAAGCTCCTTGAAAACTGAGATGTTAAAGCCATGTTTCACAGATCAGTGCTTTTTTTTTTTCCTCACTACAGACGGTTCTTTCAAGCATTCATTTATAGAACAATCTAAACTAAAAGTGTAAACTTTCCTTTTACCACAAATATTGCCAGACAAATGCATGTGCTTTATTTTTGGGGACGGCAGGGTGTGTTCATTGGTTTTGTTTGCTGTTTGGCTTCTTCTTTAAAAAAAAAAAATAAGACTACTATCAATTTTTATAAGAACCATACAAAAATCATATACTCAAAGAATGAAAATAATTAATTTACAAGGAAAAATGGGCACTGTCATACCTAAATATTTGGCACTTGGTTTGGTTTCCAAACAAATCTGAAAACCTGTATTAGGCTCCTAATAAAATTTTATTTAAGGAGCAACAAACCACATGCACATCCCAGTTCAAATCAGTATGTGTACCATGAAAAGACTTAAAGCAGACTCAAGAAAATAAAACACCCTGGTGGAGGGAGATGTGCTTTTTGGGGTTTTGCTTTCAAAGACCTCAGTGCTTCACTCAAAGCTGATCTACTCAGATCTCTAAGTCAAAATCCCCTCCTGAAGATCCTAAGGTATTTAAATATCAAGACTAAATATAAACTATTTTAATTCTACTCAGTCACCAGATGTGTTCAAATTGATTAATTTGTATGTCCCGGAGAGCTCCTGAGATGCCATACTGCAGCTTTTCTCAAAGAATATCAGACACAAGGTTTGAAATCCCTCTGAAAAAGGAAAATTTCCATGTCTGTCCCATCATGGGCCAAGCTTGAGGAAAGAACAGCAGATTTCTTTACTGCAAGCAGGAGGCAYTGCCACTGTGGTTTTCTGAGAGTGTATGTACACAAACGTGAATAAAGCACACACTAATACTCAATTAAAAACTATCAGCTTTTAAGTTCAGCAAAAAAACTTCATCTGCCTTTGGAGACAGTTTACATGATGACAAAGCATCACATCAGCKGGCCAGGAGCAGAATATTTCTGGTTACACACAGCAGTCAAGCTTTCTGGGTAGTCTTCAACTACTAACAATAAGATATTAAGATATCTTAGCTCTTTTCTGCTCTCCTATCTCATTAGGAAAGATAGTGGCAGAAATGGCAACAATTACCTAGGCCAGAATTGCATGATAAAAACCCTGGAAAACCTTGAGATTGAAGCAAACTTTCCAGCCAAGGTCAAATGCCTTAAAGTACAACAAAACCTCACCTTTCCTTATGCCTATTCTGTGAACTGCATGCACTTTAACAAAAGAAGACAAAGAAAATGCCTCCATAAATTACTTCAACTTTGAATTATGTCAGCTCCAAAATATTCTTCTGCTTCAGTACAATTTTAATAAATTAATAACCTTAGCCCTGAACTTGAGCAGTAACTGAGGATACTATTACAAATATAAAATTGGCAATAAAATCAACTTTAGCTGAGTCTAGCTTAGTAATACCAAATTCAGTGTCACATTCCTACCTCATCAGTTCAAAAACAGTACTTCAATTCTCCTGTCCAAAAGCCTTAAAATCCTATTTTCATACCATTTTTCTGCATCCCATTAAAAACCCCACACACAGTATGAAAAAGCCCACCCACACCACAAAAACCCAAACAGTCATTATCTGGTGGGAATGCAAAAGAGGTTGACTCTAAACTGACAAAACTGAAAGGAGTTGTGAAAGCAAAGGATGCAACAGCTCCATGGTTCTGACCTTTAGAAGGACCCAGCTTTTCAGCAAACATGAATTCCTTTGTATTGGAGGTGAAATGACAAATATTTCCTCTTATTAAGGGAGGTTTTGGATTACCTTCTCCTCACTCAAATACAAGACTTCTGATAACTAACCACAATGACAATAAAAAGACTGTTAAGACTATCCTGAAGCTGTACTTAAAAGCAGATCACATTCCTCTTGGGAAGAACAATAACACCCCATACATGGCCATCACAAAAATTGCATTAAGCTTTTTTGACGGCACAAACAATTTCAGGACTCTGACAGCTAGGAATTACTCCTCTCCTAATTTCAGAAATAAAACCAACAACCATGGAACATAAAAACTAATGACTTGCTGCTTTAAAGGTGAAGAGATGTGAAAATAAAGAGTGAACTTTAACCCTTTGGTGCCATCACAACCACAGCTGCCACAAATATCCCAGGCTTACAAATAGAGTCTTCCTGTTAGATTAGTCTGGAAAGAGCCACCAGAATTTTTAACAAGGCTTTGGATCACAGAAAGTTTTTTTCTTTGGAACTTTACATTGGTGATTCCACAACTGCAGAGTTTTGTTCCTTTATTCCCTACATACTATATTGTCAGCTTCAGTGGTAACAGAGGATGCCCTCTGCTTCGTTATCATTCAAAGCAAGAGGTAGCATTTAAGTAACAAATTTTTCTGAAGTTGAGAGCAAAAACTGATGTTATATGCACAGAGATGGTTTTAAAAGCACAGATAAGATGCAAAAACAATGGGGCTCTTCAGTTTAATATGAAATCTGATACTTCACACAGGCAGTCAGGTTCAAATTACTATTTTTTAGCCATATTTGAGTATGCAGTTATAATGCACAGGTTGTTACCTCAAAATAACTTTTATCGTACTTTTACAGTTTAACTACCACTAGYCACTGGGGCAGAAGAAATAGATCTGAATATACAAGGTACTCCACACTTTGACCCCAAACTGAGCTTTCAGCACAGAGTCCCCCTGAAGAGATTCCTGATCAGGATCAAAGTACTCTCGTTATATCCAACATGAGAGAATCAGCTCCTGTCTAGTGAGCCATGCCTGTGATTGGCATCTAAAACATGAATCAGTTCCATGATCTATGTATGGCTAACTGAGGAACAAGTTTAATTTGCAATCACAGGAAAGAGAGGTCAGTAAGAGCTTTGAGAAGTCATCTAGGTCATTCTCCTGCCTTCAGCAGCAGACATCATTAACCAACACCAACTACAAAATCACAAAGAAGAGAAAATAACCCATATCATGCTACCAGTGAAAATCATAGGCAATGGGAAAAGAAATGGGAAAGCAGCACAAAAGGTAATTAAACTGATATAAAGAGGCAGGAGAAACAAAAACTAAAGAAAGGAAAATAACAAAATGGTGTCCTGGTTTCTASAGTGAGACTTAATAGAAGACAAAGTTTAGTCTAACATCAAAAGGCAACTTTAACTCAAAAATTTGCAGATTAGCTGTTTGTAACTCCAGCTAATTGCACATGGCATGCCCTGTGAATCAAGAGATAATTACACACATTAAGTGACAACAATTGAATTCTAAGAATACACTTGATCCCCTTGAGGCCCAATTTTCTCTGTTTTAATCCTGCTCACTTATTTCCACTTAAGTAATAGCTCTGCTTGCCTCTGGCTGAGCAAAGTTCAGGATTATACCACTAATTAACCAGTAGCACTGGGACTTCTGGGCCTACACAAAGTAACAAAGACTTAAGTTGAAAAAGTGCCCTAGAAACTCCACTATGCCACTGATTTTTACTTCTTTGGAACATGAATTACTTTCTTGGTTCCTCTGTGGTAGGGCTACATATTTTCAAAGATTACATAACATTGGGTAATGCAGGAACATGACCTTACAGTTCCCTACATTATGAAAGCATCTGCAAGGTAATCTTAATTGTCTGAATTCCTACTTCTATGGACTGATTCTGAGAACTTACATACATCCCCCTCACAAATTTTTAAGCCAAATCCTCTATGGATGTCTCCATTGACTACAAATTTAGAYGCCTGTGAACTTAACTGCAATAATTCTGCCTTTGCAGAATGGTATGGCCAAASGCAGCCTAAGTGAAAGGGAGCTGGTAATTATATTACATACAATTAATATTTTTGGAGTAGAAAAAAACCCAAAGACTAGCTTGAATTGAAATGGAATATTTAAAACACCTAGAAGCACTATAATACTAAATATATTACCATCACATATGACACATACTATTACTACAATTTTCAGTGAGTCATTTTATTTTGACCTAATTAAACAGTCCTGAAATCAAACAMTACTTCAATGGTAACTCTCAGATTTCACTGCAGAAAGATGAGTGTGGTGCAATGCATCTTTGGAAAATAAGGCAGAAATTTCAAAATTTAGTATTCATCAAGCGATATTATTCTTCTTCCTGTAGGCACTTTTCTTTTCCAGAAAGTATCAAAGGGGATTTTTCTGCTTAATCTGAAGACTTCAAGCAAGCACTTCTAAGAAAAGCTGTTTAAAACTTTTTAGTATAAAAGCTAGAGTGGAGAACTGTGTGCATCATGGCAGAAGAACTAAAACCAGTTTCAATATCTAAAAAAAACCTTTAGCTCTTGTAGCACATTTCAAGTGTTTCCAACTGTCCAGCTTCAGACTATTTGCAGTTTCCAAAACAGTCAATGGAAAATTAAACCCCACCTAAACACATTTTGTACTGCACAATTTCCCTAAAACAGTTCACCATTTCACATAAAAGAAAGAACACACTTACTATGTTCTCTGCAGCTAAATTGCTACATAAGTTAATAATTTTATTTGTGYCTCCTCGATACAATGATGCCTTTTGACAGTGACATTTAAGTGTTCTGCATTCATCTTACAGTGCTGGAAATCACTCAAACTGAATAAAAATTTCTTTGATAGGTGAAATAGGCCCGCGAGAAACTACRATTTTTGAAATATTTCCATTTCATCTAGGTGAGTTTTTGTTGGTTTGTGAGGTTTTTTCCTAAGAACAATATTGCTAGAGACTATTGATCCATTATGATTGAGTATCCAGAAAGAGTTTTAGATATTTAAACATTATCAACTGACTCTGTCTTGATAAAGACATTGTGAAAAGACACACAGTCATGTGAACTTGATGTAAGCCCTTTTTACAAGTAAACCTCAATGAGGCAATTTAGGTTAGCAAAAACTTCAGAACCTATTTGTTTATCATAAAATATTTTACTGGAAAAAGAAAAAAATTACTTCTTTTGCCTTTAATCCCCCAAATTTCTTTATTTAAACCGAAGTTTACAAAGCATTAGCTGTAAGTTTCTGAACTGCATACTTGGAAAYGTGTAGCTCTCTAGGCAGCTCACAGACAGAGGGAAACACCCCTTCCTGACCATAAAAGGTCCGAGTGCATGTTCTCAAGCGGAAAATGTGTGGGATCTTATTTACAAACGTATAAATACATGCCATTCCTTTGCGCTCACAGGCACAGCTGAAAGGGAGCCAGAAAAGGAAGTACTGGCAACTTGATCTGAGATTTCTATTACATTTTGTCTGGCATGGTACCCCTTCAGCCTCTATTCTCATAAATGTCTGATTCCTGCAGTGAATATGGCCAGACAATACTGCCCAAATATGAACTGCGTTTTTCAGTTTTTGCACCAACTATCCATTTCTGTTTATTGCTCCCTCAATACCTTCACACCCTCCCCAAGGCAGCAACAGGAGACCTGGGGGAAAGGCTCAGTACTGGAGCCAGCAGCAATCAGGAAATACATCCCACAGCAAGCACCTTTTCCCTCGRGAAGGGTTTCCAGCAGACAGGAACCCCCGGTGAGCAGCGTGGCACTGCCACCATCCTCAGGAACACCAGTCTCTGCTGTTAGCACTGCCTACAAAGAGCCAGGCTTTTTTCCCTACAGGCTTGACTTAATAGGGTCATCCAAATTTCAGCAGAGCATGCATGAAGCTGTTCATGACCACAGAATTCATTCATTCTCCCAAAACCCATTAGAGAAACAAAAAAAAAAACAAACCAACAAACCAAAATACAAACAGTAGTTCAATCGCTAGGTGATCTCTAAACATAAAAGGCAATACTGAAAATTATTCCTCTAAATTATCTCAAAATAAATTTCAAACAATTTCCCAGGGTAAATTCAAATGTGACTTCCAATTTGACAATTTAAACACGATGGTGCCTCATCATAAACATTTTCTAGAGTTGCAGAATTTAAAAATACTACTAGAAAATAAATACCTGCTACTACCTAGTTCTTATTTTGTCATCTCTACCTGATGAGGTTAGTGAGCATTATCAGCTAGGTAGGTGTAATTTATGGCATGCATAAGAATCAGAACTTCAGAGCAAAGAAGAAATCAGAGGTACAAAGGTTCTCTCAATAATTTACTTTACTAAGAACAAGTATATTTTTATTTTGGTTGCAGAAAAAAAACCACATTCCCAGATCCAGAAAGGCATCCAAATGCTGACTCAAGAGAAACTTGAAAGGTAGTTAGGTAAAGCATCTGTTGTTCTGAAATATGTTTCTCTTCATTTAAGAGACCCTAGAAAATATTTTGTTTAAATAAGAGTGGGGAGTGAAAATCAATCACTATCCACACACAAGGAAAACAAAGGTGGGAGTTACCTCATGAATGAAACAATAGTAAACAAATAAAATTTGAACAAACAAACAAACAAAGAAACAAAATTAAAAAACCCTAAATCTCTGGTCTTCTTCAGTCTTCTTCAGTCAGAAGCATAATGGAGGAATAGATTCTGGTCATGAAGGTTTAGAAATGAAAATGTCTACAGGAAGAAAACCAAGGCCAAAACAAACAGAACACCACTTGACACTACAACCTATGATTAAGGAAAGAACACTTGAGAAAGTTTACTTTCCAATTTTTACAGTCACCACCTGATCTAAAGCATCTTTTACCCATATTAACAGTTACATACTTGAAGCGGAACACTGCAATGTCCTGATCCTGTGAAATTTATGGCTTTGTCACTATCACAGCTTCTATCACTTCCAGATCTGAGCCGAACACAGAGCGATTTCTGAGCATATTTCCCATGTGCAGAGATGCTGTCTGTCCTGCTGGGACAGGACTACACTGCTGAGAGGGGAACCTGAATGTTAAGAACCCGAGGCAAAAGCAAAAAGAGCTAGAGAAAACATTACTATTGTGTAAATCCAGGGTGTACCCACATCTTGAATACTATTTGTCAGTATTTTTTGATTCTTGAAATACCAGAAGACACACACTTCATGTGCATTTTTGCCCRTATCTGCTATGCCAGACACATACACATGTCCATATTTACTACAAACACATACATACACACAACAGAACTGTGTGGCAGATCCAAAGCTTGGAGTAGCTACTAGCTGCTAGCAGCTGTGTAGCTGAGGATTCACAAAGCTGATCAAATCTAAAAATCATAGGCAAAAGCAAAGCCAGGTGATACTGAATAGTATGATCCAGCAATGTGCATGAATCAACCAAAATAAGCTACTTCTCAGTTATGTGGTTAAACTTTCTCACTAGAAACTGTAAATAGCAAAATTCACAAGATGTCAAGAATTCCTTGGGCTACCAAACACACAAATTTTACCTGCACCTTAAAAAAAAAAAAAAAAGTCTGTTCTGACTCTTACAACAGTCAAAAGCAGGAGAATAGTCCAGGAAATCATMATTACATTCCTTGCTGGGTATAGTCAAACACAACTAGAGCCAACTAGACCTTTAATTCGSCCTGGAATGGCTGCTATTACCTTCTAGAACTTTCTCAGGGAGTTGCCTTGGCACACAGGTTCCATTACTAGTGCTTTCTTTTAATCCACAGTCTTGAGATCACAGCATTATGCTTAGCCTTATCTCTTCCTTTTGGCCTCATTACAACTTGATGATATTCAAAATTCACATATTATTACATATCTTTAATTACCTTGCTTTGCCTACCTTTAATAAAATTGTTTCATCTTAAATACAAAGCACTTCTTTTTGAGTATAATCAACAATACTTTTCCTTGAATTCTCCTCAGCCTGATATTAATTTATAAGCTACCTAACACTAAGTTTTACTTCTTTAGAAATTTCCACGTTTACAAGATTAATTGCAAATTCTTAACTAATTTTTTCTTGGTAAATGGAAGCCATGTCTGAGTGAGCTTTGCAATTTTTTTGCCCTTAACTCTGTTCTGTTTCCCTTCCCTTTCTCAGAGATTTTAGCTCTGTTTTCAAGCCCTGGTTCCCACAGTTTGACCAAGATAAAAATTAAATTTAACAAATGGATATTTAATCACAACTTCCACGTAAATTTCTCAAAAAATACTAAAACACATCCAAAGCTGGGCAACAGAACAGCAACTACATTCTTACAGATCCAAATGGTAGATAAGAACCTCAAAGTAGTTAATAAAAGGTTGCTGTTCCAATTGCAGGCATTATTGTAGAGCAAGAAAATTAAGTGTTTAGAAAGGAATTCATGGGGCCCAAAAGCAATTCTCCAATTTGAATCTGGTCCAAACTGTGTTTTATCCTGCAGCAAGTGATAGGCAATCTCAGTCACCTCCAGCAGGAAGAGGGGGAGAGAAAGGAAAAAACATTTTAAAAAAGGCAACAAAACCCCTCACAAACAATTGGAAAAGAACCTTTTTGTCCCATTCAGTACCAATACGGATGAAAGACTACCACACTGTCTTCAAACTCTCTTATCTAACACTCTTTACTTCTTTGAAAGCCTACTCAAGTGGTATCTAAACCTAATTTCAGCTAAGGCACAAGAACAGAACCTCAAACKTCTGTTTTCAACTCCTYATGCTTTATTACTACCTGAATGATGCCATGATAGTAAGAACTATAACTGAAGTGTTACACTGAGAGACTGTCATTAAATGAAGTTCCTGGCAATATTTTTGCACCAAGGCAGTAATAAAAAGGTCTTCACGATCCTGGAAGACTTCTGCAGCTGCTTCAAGAAAGTTTTTGGCACTACCTAAAGCCTAAATGTTGAAAAATTTCAAAAGTGTATATTTACAATGCATATAAATACAATTGTTGGGGATGGCACCTTCATCATTAGATAATCCTCTGCAGACAGAGTAAGATGGTGAAATTTGAAAGCGAATTGTGAGAAAGCTACGAAAACAGAATTATACCTAACCTCATAAATTAATAAYATAAAAAGATTTTTTTTCACCTTAGAAAAAGACAGTGAGCTATCTGAAGCTATTTATTTTCTGGACACAATCTCTTTGAATGCAATATGGCTTATTTGAACTGGTATTTGTAGATAGAGGTTTTAAGAAGTAGGGAAAATATTATACCTTGAAGCAAGGTACCAGACAGTATAAAAAAATAAAATTCAGAAAAGCRGAATTACATACAGAAGGCTTCAGTTGTGGAGAGGAAGGAAATTCCAGAGCAGGAAGAATTTTAAGAACAAGGATACCCACCTTAAAAATAAAACACAAATGTAATTGTCAGAGAACGAATGTAGTTTCTATGAGTTAGATCTTGTTTGCTGAAAGACATTTTTCAAATCTGTATAATATTATTACTTTTTGCCTTCCAACTGCCACTGCTGTTTAAACACAGAAATTACGGAACTGCAGAGGACAGAACCTTAGCAGCATSTCTTCCTCTACTGTGGAGAAAGCATTTATTCACATTACCTGGCTAAAAGCAATATCTTTCATGGAAAAGATCTAGAGAAAAATTTTTTACCAAACATAGCATTTGAATGGATGCCTTTTGTTTTTTAAACCATCTTTCTTATAGAGTTTCCCTACTGTTCACTACTCCAGTTGGATGCAAGATCATTCCCTCCAGCCCTTCTCTAGCTGTGACAGAAAGCTGACACTGGCTGAGCACTCAGAGCCTGATGGTGACCATCATAACAGTTATTTCTGCAAAAGGTGATTCCAGAGGCTCCAGGGCTCTTCAAGGGCAGAGAAATCACCAAAGCTCTGCTTCTTCCTGTTTTCCCCATCCATACAGAAATACACATCCATATATAAATAACCATTTCTGATCAAAATCTTTTCGGCAGGTGCAAGATGCTGACCTTTCTACTCAAAAATCAACACTTTACCCACTGTCTGGATCACACACTCTTTCCTTAGGGCTCAGTTTATTTTAAAGAAAAAGATTCCAAACCACACACACACAAAATCAAGCAGGAGGAAAGGAGGGAAGCCTTGGATGCAACTTAACTTCTCAGAAACATTTCAGGCATTATAAAATCATTCTTTAAAAAAGTGCCAGGAATAACAAAAAAAATTAAATGGTTGCACTGAATTTATCTTGGCACCAAGGTGGCACCAAACAGTTTGTTACATTCTCTCCTCTGGATTTAAGGATCAAGATCCTAGTGACAATATCAACATGTGCCAGAAAAGTAAGTATATTGATAATTTTCAGAGASACCTACCTATGGTTTTCCAATTGCCATTAGGTTCTACTTTTTAAATACTTCAGTCTTGATTTTTAGAAGTATTGTCATGTCCTCTTGTTTAAAGTAATGAAAATTAYTGGTACAAAGCCATCCCTTAAAACCACACTTAACAGGCCACATGAAAGATAAGCRATTTGAAAAGTCTGATATTTCAATTTTGGTGCACCAGAAGAAAACACAAAGAACCAGAGATTCCAATATTGATAAAAAGCCAAAGAATMTGTTATTTTATCAGTAGTTCATCAGACATCTAAATGCTTACATGACACTGAAGAATGTTTCAGCATGAAAAACGCTATCACAGCTGAAAGAATGTTTCTCTCTTCACTCCCTGGATATGAACCCTGATCTGATTAACATAAAGTGAGAGAGAAAATGGCACAGTATTCATGTCTTTCTCTGAGAAAGTAAACTTCCACTCATGTTGATGATTCCAGGCTAATGACATAAATACAAAGCCAAGGACTTGCCAATACTCTGCCTTGTTACAAGCCAGCCTCAGGACACAGAGGGAATGAAGCATTAGAACCTTGCCTACCAGGAATTTATCTGAATGACAATAAAGAGATACCTGCTCAAACCACCAGCATACACCAACACCTGTTTCTTGAAGAACAGCTTCAAGCATTACTGTCAGTAATGCTTAGGACTGAAAACAAAGCCAGTATAYTGAGTGCAGATGAACTGATCGATGTCTTTGCTGTTCACAGCTTCATGCCCTGGTACAATGAGAAATCTTCCAAACTGCCCTTTTAAATACCTTTGCATGATAGAAAAATCAGGTGTTACCAATCTAGCAGTATAAAATAAGCTCCTTATGCACAATAGGATGAAAAAAAAAAAAATAACCCCATTAGGTAATCATCAAAGAAGAGCTACTATGCTGGAGCTCTTTTGCTCATTCCTCTCCTAATAAAAAAAAAAAAAAAAAATAGAGAAAAACCGTTTCCATGCAGTGTTGTCACAGCATCTTGGTTTTTTTCTATTATTGGCTTTCATCACAGACTTCTTGGACATTTCTGTCTTTACCTCTCAACATATACCACTTCCTTATGCTTTAATGCATTCAACGTTGTTGAACCATTCTGCAAACTGTAAAAAAGAACATTTCTCYCTTGCCATAAAGGCAGAAACATGGGGGGTTGTTACAGTTTTTATCAAATTTTTATGACAAGCACAGACCTTCATATCTGTCCATCAGCATTTCACTGTAAATGGAGTAGAGATCCTGTTGTTCAGCTTACAGATTGGATTCCTTACCCTACTGAGTATAAGAGAGCAATAAAACAAAACTCAAAATATAAAAATACGACTAGTTTTTATCTTTCAAATACTATTTTATATAAATAAACTTTATTACACTTCAACCATTATTAGTAGGGTTGGTTTTTTTTCAGATAAGAAGTAATTCAGATGAAGTAAATTATTTTTATAGCTGGATGGGCACAGCCACCATAGAAAACATGAACACAATTTCTGAGCTTTATTTCACATTTAATTGACATAACCAAAAATCTGAAAATGAAGTCATCAACATGTTTCCCTTTTCCAGACTTAGAATGAATGACAATGTCTTCATCTTGCAAATGTGCATCATGTATTTTTTTTTCATTCTAACTACATCAAATCACTTCTCAGGTTCAGAGGAATTCCTCACACAAGTTCAAGCCTTTTTGTGTACCTTTGTGAATAACTCCACAATATATCACTGCATCTTTTACAACTATCCAGTCCAGAGTACTGTGCGTGGGGAAGCTCAGTTCATAAGGAAATATACATACTTAGAACAGCACTTACAATAAACTGCTAGTAGATACACTAGCATGCTTTATAGTAATTAGCAAGTTTAGAACTGCTTTTGTGTTAAGGATTTGACTAAAGCAGGGACAGGAGTTAACTAAATGTAAGCTGTTATCAAAACTATTAACTATGTTACAAGACAACTTTTAGAGTAGATTTTGAGCCTCAAAGTAATGAATATTCTGCAAAAGAGTGGAAAGGAGGAATGTAACTAAAAAAAAGCTACCTCTGAACATAATTATGYTTTAGTTGTCTCTGAAGTCTTAAGTCAGCCAAGGGAATGAAGATGAGGTAAAAATAATAAATAGTTTTTAATAAAATATTTAATAAATAAATGCTTATTTATAAAATCATTCACTTTAAAAAAAAATTAAAATAAAATTTAAACAAAAAAAAAAGAAAAAAGAAAAAAAGAAAATTTAAAGAGCCAAACAAAAAAACTCCTACATGCTCCAGAGTTGTTTTTGAAGATCCTGAAGAAAGACTGGGGTATCAGGACTCAGAAACCAATAGCTCCTATATTCTGTATTCAGTAGCAACATTTGGGTGCACATGCAAATTCCAAAACCAGACAGTGTGAACTYTCTGCAGCCGCACAAATGAGACATTATCCCTGTGTGGAGCACATATCTTAACATGAAGCTTGGATGTGGCCAATGGTACACATGTTCAACAGCYACTATTGCCTGGAATTAAATGATTTTAAGAACAGCTGACATGTAGGAGAGCAGGGAAGATTCCATTCTTCCCAAATCCAAGAGAATTAAAATAAAATGTAAATATTTTAATGTCACCTAGCATTAGCTGATCTCCTTGAATACACACAAGACTACTATTTAAACTCTACACAGTTTATTGAATGKTTTAGGACCTGTTTAACACACTGATAGCCCACTTTGAATTCAGTCAAAATAGTTTTAGCTCCAACATTCACCAGTGCTTGCCCAAGTCAACTTAAAGCAAGAGATTCCCACTCTCTGAAAATCTACAGAGAACTCATTCTCATCTGAAATGCAAATACTGAACATGAAGCACTTCCTAAAACTGAAAGAATCTGAACAGGTCAATCTAGCCCAAGAACAAACCTCAAGAAACAGAGAACAAACATCTATTAAGCATCCACATACATAAAAATGTCAGAATAAACCACACACCAGTGCACTTAAATATAAACTGAGCTAGAACTGCTAGAAAGAAATGTTGTGCTATTAAAATTGTCCCTAAGAAAACTAAGCCTCCCTTCTAGAGTGAAATATTTTAAACTGTTTCCAGTGAATCAGAACTATTAACAATATTTGAGGGTTTTTTTTCTACAATGAGCAAGAGAAATCAGCTTTATGCAAGGGCATTGATCCAACCTGGAAACAGTATTTTTAATAATAGATAGATCTGAAAACTCAAAGAGAAGTTAAAATCCCATAAAACCAATGGTCAGTATTAGATATACAGCCAGCGCATCGTCRTTTTCTTTCCCCAATGTGAAGAACTGTGACCAAATGTTGGCAATGTAACTATGTTGAAAGCAATAACAATATGGAAACATTTCACTGCTACTTCATTGAGTGTTATCGATACAGAATACCTCCACGTGCATCTTGACTAATGAGCACTATCAGAGTTTTGTAAGATTCTTGCCGATTAAGGCAAGCACGTGCTTTAGAAACATGTTTATCTTTCTACTTGACAACTACACAAAACCATCTTTTTCCCCACAAGCAATATGATAATTTTGCAAATCAGGTAGGTATTTAAGAAACAGAGCTCTCTTTACTGGCATACTGTGCCGAGGTGTGGCATTCTTGAGGTGTTTGTCTTTGATCTTCCCTATCTCAATGGCCTCCCCTCTGATGAAAATTATTGAACTCAAAATATATGCCAGTCCTGTCTGGATTCACTGGACACTCATTTCCCTACACACATACTAGTTTTTGCAGCTACTGAGAACAAGTAGAGAATAAAGATTCCCAATGAAGAAACCAAAAACAGTGGTTGTTCTCCGCATCTTTTGCCAATCTTTATAAATGATCTAAGGCAGATAGGAAGGATTGCTGAAAGACTCAAMTGTCACAAATTCAATCTCCAGTTCAGAAGGAGTAACTACAAGGCTGCATTAGCACTACAGGCAAGCACTTTGTGACTTCGCACAACACCAAGCACTGTGAGAGAAACAGCGAGCTCTTAGCAGAAATGTTCAGATTATTTAAAATTTCAGACTGAAAGACTCATGGATAGGCACTGCCTATCAAYATGCAGTGCTCCACGGGCCTGAGATTTTTGAATGACGCAAGGAAAAGAAAGCAAGGCCATCAAGAATGTTTAGCCATATTTTATAACAGTAGGCAAGGTCATATACAAGAGTTTCACCTCATTTTATAGAAATAACATTGGTTTTGGAGCCATTTCCTGTTACCTGTCAATTAAGAGATTTTATCTTAGATCCACTGTAGTTTCATGAGCAACAGAAAAGTTGTCAGGTTTAAACTCCATGCGTGACTACAGATCAGCTAAGTACTAAGAGATGGAAGCCTTGAAATACTAAGATAGAACACTTTCCCAAAATTTATTTTTGAGACACAAAGTGCCAATAATATACGTACAAACCTTTTACACAACACTGTATGAGGTCACAATCATTCAAATCCCTTTCTCAATGACTTCCTCAAATGCTGTATTATCACAGATATACACTTCCCAGGTAACAGCTATTAGTAAGCATCTAAAAGATACATCAACAGTTCATTATTTATCACTGCACATACAAATTAGGAGCTTCAGCCATGTACAGTTGCTTACAGCTAATTCCAAAYTTGTGCTTAGTAAACTTATTTCCATTCTGAAATAATCTGCAGATTTTAGTGCATGAAGACTTATGAAAGGTAGCTGAAGTTGCTTTGGAAGTAAAAGAGCTGAGCAATCCCATCTCATGAGAGGGTAAGCACCCTGCAGTAGCTAACACCACTGTCCCTCCCCCAAACATGAGAAAATTGCCCATGCTTTAGCTTACATTTACATCAAAGCAAATAAATGACCCACAGAATTMATCTTAACATGCAGAAGACTTATTGTATTTTTCATTCCACTTTTTACTCTGACAAATGATGGAGTCAGGAGGGCCTTGTGAGTTGACACACCGTAGATAATGATGCTCAGTGCTTCAATGGGATACAAGTTTCTGTGACTAGCACAGTTTAGCCTGGATCACAGTTGCTGCTGTACTGTGCAAACCTAYTTATACTAACAGAGCAGAGAGCCAAAATGGTTGCTTTGTAATCAGTTCAGGCATGTTTAAATCCAGAAGGGAAACTCTTTTAGTCGATTTTCCCTGGGAATAGTGCAAAGTTCCACTATGGTTTCACGGTGTAACACGCAGATCAAGAAAGGCCCCTCATTCACCTAGAAAAATAACAGATTATAGTACTGAATTGTTCTCCTGCATTTTTGCTTTACTCTGAATGCACTGAAATGTTTCAAAACACTGTTTCTGAAAATTTGTCATCTTTAGTGTCAAAGGCATTCCTGACAGAGAAAGAAAATCTTGTTGAGGGTAGAATTCAGCCAAGATGACTGTAAAAACCTAATCCACACCTTTGAATTTGGACTCAATATCCATCACTTAAACATCTTGTAAATGACCCAATTTGTTTACACGGCCCTGTAGCTTTTTATGACTTTTCCATAAAGAAGTTATTACATCCACTCCTTTTATTTTGTTTTAGAGCATTTGAATGAGCCCCAGAACCACAAGCAAGTGAAACAGATTCTCTGCAGATGGAAGTAGCCTCATATAACTCTCCACTACCRGTGAAATAGTCAGAACAACACTCTCAGTTTGGAAATGCCATACCTTCACACACAGAAAAAGAATTTCCTGTGCCATATGTCTTTTTTAATGTTTAACTATTGCATAAAATGAKTTCTGGTTTCCTGTCAATCCAAGGAGGAACGTGCAGCCCCTAGGACTAATGCCTCAGATTGTTTGGAACAAGGGTGACCGCAGCTGGGTGGTGGCACAGAGAAGTGGGGAGAAAAAGTAATAAAATAGAAATAGAAAATAATAATAATCAAACAGCTGCTATTATACAATAGTTCATCCAATGTACAAGACACCCCAGATAATAGTTTAAGAAAAGACTGCACTACTGAATTTTATGGAAAAGACTCTAACTAAAGATAAMAATCAGAATAAGTGATATTGTATATTAGTTCAGAAATAAGTACTTCTTCCAGCAAAGTCACTTTCCCACTTCATGTGCTTTTAAACAAATGATGCTTAAAAAGAGGCATTGAGAAATCAGGAGCTATGGATTGACAGGAAGGTGTGCTAAGAGCATCTCCAAAACCATTTGTCCAATGTAAACTACTCTTCAAACATGACACTCATTGGTATTTCACCAGCCTTTTGTTCACAGAAACTTACAACTTTGCTGATATGTGCCAAACTGAATAATGGTTTAAAAATGTAGAATATCAAAACTACAAAAAGGGCGTCACTCCTTTACCTTTTACTGCCTGAACTTAGTTTGAAGCCCATTTATCAGATTACARGACCAATTCCCTAATTAACTGCAGCATCTAACTCCCTGGCCCCACACCTTCTCACATGATTTATTGCCAATTCGTAGTAAGAATACTACAGTAGCAGCAATGAAAAAGGAATTAAATGTACAGAAAATACAAGCAGCATTGTTTCTTTTCCCCAAGACATTCTTTGCTTTTTCTGAGACAGACATAAGATTTCAAGAAACCCCACACAAGGGTAATAAGGGAGTTTAAATCCAACATTCAAAATTATCACTGGCTATGCCAGACATTTGCTGAAAGCTAGAAGACCTCCTCTGCCTTCCTTTAGTAGAACATAAGGAACATAACAGGATAGGTACCCAACCAACAGCACTGCTCATCTAGAAAACTAAACACTAAAAATTTAAAACCAAAGATTTTTAATTCCAACCACAATGCTAGCGAGGTGCATGACCAAAGAAAGACTTGGCCTCCTTGCCTTTACCAAGCTTTATTCAGGTAATAAACTCCACTCCATGTGGAGAAAGCACAACAGTGATCAAACAGAGCCATGGCTGCATACTATTTGAATGCAGTTAATAACCAGTTTTATCTAATTCAAGAAGACATTTTTGTGTTTTGGGTTTTCAGGGAGTAGGTGACCCTCAGCCTAGARGAATCTCCTTAGAACATCCATGTTTGTAACGATACTTTGAATGAATTTACCATAAAATGGCAAGATTAATGGCTAATTTGTGAGGATTAATGCACTAAAAGATACATTGCCACAGGAAAAAGGTGTTATTGATTATTCTCAGTAGCATAAAAGGATGCCTCTGAACACTTTCTTCCATTTCTGTTTCTGGCTGTATTGCATTGGATTGCAGGGATATTAATTCAGCTCCATATGCCTGCATGYGAAAATGGCAGTGAGAAAAAAAAAGATCAAAAAACAAAAGCAATGACCATCCGTGTGAAGATCCTCCCAGCAGCGTTTATGTGCATGGTCCTAAATCAGCCCATGTGAATGAGAACAGTCACATTTATGTAAGATATAAAAAACATCATGTTTATGTGAATGATCCAGTGGCTCAAAGAGACTTAGCTAAACAGCCAAGGAGTGCTTTTAACTTCAGCTGCAGCCAACTCACATCACAGTGTAGTCAGCAAAGGTGACAGCACACTGGTGTGGCTTGGGGGTGGCACACCCTCTCAAGGCTGGTGAGGCTTCCACAGGGACCAGAAGCCAAGCAGCCTCCAAGCCCAGGGCAAACGCATGGTCAAGGCCACGCAAGGTGAACRCCAAAATCCCAATCTGAGGGCAAGCTCAGCAAAAATGGAATAGCTGGAATAGAAGTAATCAAGCTCAGAAAAAAAGACAGCWCTTTTGAACCCTAATGCAGAAGGCCTGCAAGAGATTGAGGAATTAGCTGGGCTTTCTCCTTTTGTTTACATTGGATTTTTAAGAGTTCTTATACTCTCTGTAAGACTTTCTCCCAGAGCATCCAAGACCTGTGTTTTGTCACCTAACTGACCAACTGCTTTGGAAACTGATTAAGTTATGAAAATGTATATAGTTGTTATTGTATACATGCTTTGTAAAGATGACTTAACTTCACATGAAAAGACTGCTCAGTATGCTGCAGGATCATGAAATTAAACCCAAATAGCCCAATGTAATGCTGGAGATATGTTTTAAAAAATCTCAGTAGCATGATGTCAAGAAGTGATCAGAGGACAGAKGAACCCTAAGGCTAGGATGTCTATGGACGGAGCCAGGAACGCATTTTCCAGGCAATGCCACCTTAAAATAACACTCTACAATCTAAGAAAACCTCTTCAAAACACCRATTTATATTTTAGCTTCAGAAGAACATATTATGAATTTTCACTTAGCTACTTTAATAAAAGCATTTCATGTTCAAACACAAGCTGTAAAAGTTCTCCCAAAAAAGGGAAATGACAGGGCTGAGTAAGCACTTAATTCCTTAATTTCTTATCATGCACTTAATTTCTCAGAAACTCTGAAACAAAGCACTCCTATAGATACTTAARTGCAACCAAAATAACCATGTTTCCATGTGCTAGGTCTATTCACTTTCCATTCTTTTTCGAAGTAACTTTGTCTAAGTCCCACTGGTTTCTGGTAAAAGGCAACATCTGTATAGCCCAATTCTTAACATGCTTACACACCAAGAAGGGTATTTTCCATGGCATGTACTTTGGTTCTAAAAAGCAAAGGCAAGGCTCTCTAGTAAAGCCAAGAGCTATCTATAAAGCAATTGAAGAGGCTCATTTCCCGATAAGGGAAGTGGGCTTGCTCAGCACATCCTCTTTCTAGTAATCAGGAACTGCCAGACGTAGCAAAAACCAAAAGTAACAACAACACAACCCCCAAAGCCACTCTGCTATAGTGCACAACYACTGCTGTATGATGTAAACCACTACTTTGCTATTACATGTTGACTGCTTAATAATTAAGACTCAAAGGGTTTGGAGAAAGTTATAAGATAGAAAAAACATTGTGTTTATGTGAAAGCAAAGTTCAACATAAGCCCTTTGGCACTATAGCTGTCCCTGTTCAAGGTGTGCCCCTTCTCCATTATAAAACTCTGACTGACAGACTAATTAAAAACACCCAAACAACATGGCATAAAGCTTTGAAGTCCAATCTGCAAACCTAGTAAGAGCTAGCTAATGCAAAAATAAGATTTTACACTACATCCCATTCAAGATACTTTAAAAGCATATGGGTAGGTTGGAATGATTGCATATTTGGGACAATGAGTAAATGGTCTATGCTTTTTAAAAGCCTTACTTTTACCTAGCAGAAGAAACTGAGAGAAGTAACAGGCAAGACTAAGGAGAAGAACCAAGGAGCATTCTGCTAAATGGAAAATAATATGCCAGAAAAAAACACAAAAACCCTGTTTTAAAAACTTACTTCCTCTGCAATTTATTGTAGTGTTGAACAKCTTCTCTAATTTGCCACAATCTTTCGCTTAAAGTCAAAAGARGATGTGCTGTAGTTCATTACTCTCCAGGAAAACCAGCTTTAAAACATTTCAAAACAAACCTTGGACTAAGCAGAAATAGATTTAACTTGAGAAAAATTTCATCACTTTCAAGTTTCCCTTTAGATGACACATGCTTGTGTGTTATACTTCCTTATCTTCTCAAAACTAAGACAATTTCTGCTACTCAGGAGTAGTCAACAGGCTGTGCTGGTTCTTTTCAATTCACCATGAACCAGTGGAAGTGGCATCACACCACTATAAAGCATGTTCAGTTCAAAGAGGTAATTCTGCAATCAAATGACCGCCTTCATGTCAAAGCAYTGACATTCCCATCTGTAAGGATTCAATGCGCTGCATCACCTGGACATCCACACCTTTTTCTGATGTTCAGCCTCAGTTAAAGGAATTTAATCAAAAACTCTGTTGTGATGCTGACCCCCACAAAATARGCTGGAAGCTCTCTTTGGAGATACAGAAACCAGGGAAATCCTCTGTGTAGTTCAGAGTGGGCATGTCAGGCCACACACACGTGGAGGTGGTGATAGAACCTTCCTCTGGCACTTCAGCTACACTCTTATTTCCAGCTGCACCCAGCAACTTTTCCCAGGGATGGCCTGAAATGTGCTGGTTTCCAACTCTGTCTCAAGAGCACACCTTTGGGTTCGATTTTGAGCTACATAAAGCTTGCCCATTTCAGAAGATTTTATAAATAGATTATGAAGTGATCAGTTGGCAAAACTTATTATTAGGGATTTCTGTTCATGTGGAAGAAGAAAAAAAAACAACTAAATTCCTTTTGAGATCTGTGAAAAGACAGACCATGACTGACACATTACCTGTGCTGCAGGATTGACAGAAATCAAGCAAGTGCTTCAGTTTTCTAAGATTTACTTCAGCATCTCTATTTACTGCAGTTCATTCACACTTGAAACTGACTGCAGTCTTTCTAGTTGGTCCTGGTGAGCTTCTAACTGACCTTCTCAGCCTCTGAAGTCATTCAGTACTACACTGGAAATGTACACGCCACATAAGCTGTACACATCATTGATTATGGCACCCAATAATAGCTCTTACATTCTATTCTATAGAGAAATTCTCATGTTTCTCATAGAAAATGTAACAGCTGATAACTTAGCAAAACTGCTTTAAACATTTATTGCATTTTGTTCTAAGGCAGCCAAGRAAACAGATCTTAGATTCTCCTGCCATCTCACATTGTAATCAAATCCAGATTAAACTAATAATATCACATAAGCAGGTGCACTCAGACCACCAGGGTTAGGTCATTCACAGTACTCAAGCTACCAACAGCTCCCTCAGACATTTCTTAAACTACAGAAACAGCATGAAGTAGTATACTATGTCAAAAACAGCAGTCAAAAGTAGATAGAAATGAAGCAAGCACTATAACAGAAAAAAATAAATAAGTAAACTATCCAAGTAATCAAATTCAATATAGAAGAGATTCAGTTTTGTGATTTAAAATAAACTGAGCATTCAATTTTTCTTGACTCTTTGCTTCAATATGGAAAAATTGCAATAAATACATCMAAGAGCCATAAGAGAAATGATAAAGACACCTGAGAATGAAAAACCCTTCAAAGCATGATCTGTTTTTCTATGTGATAAAGAATTGTAGAAATGGAATTCACCCAGATAAATGGGAGTCATCACTACATGCACCATTTACTGCTGGTGTTTACAGAAAACTGTTGCATAAACTTCTTTGATCCTGCAGATGATTATTTACTCAGTGGAATAAAATAAAAACAATAAAGATAAATAGTATTTTTTTTCAAGGAAATTTCATAAACCCCTTTTACTGTCAAGCAGATTTACAAATAAAACCTGTTTCTAAAGAAAATCTCACTGTAACAGAGGGTAGGCAAATAAAAACATGGAGGTAGTTTTAAGTGGTTTCTTGCTGCGCTGACCTCACAACAACCAACACACTGAATTTCCCAGAGGTAACAGCAAAACACTGTGTTCCAAAATATTTAATATACAGTTATGAAGAAATTGTCACCTAAAATAATTWTCACAATGCAGCAAAACCAAGAGAGCTTCTTATGCCCACAATTAGCAAATAAATTGTGTCAAATGGCAATTTTGAAGTTAATAATAATTTAGTTATTTAATAAGCCAATATCAGTTATGAACAAATCAATCCTTAACTACATGCTTACCCTTTGAAACACTAGTAGTCCCACTGAAYTAATAACTGGTCATAGGCATCCTCAGTATCAGCTTAAAGCAACAGCTACAGCATCCATRTGTGCAGCTGAGCAACATGTAATCCATTCTACTGCAAAACTTCTTGGCCACTTAGCAGTTTTACAGGTTGAGGACAGAATTTTTATTTGTAGACTGCGTGAGTAAAAAAATCTCCCTCTCTCTTGACCAGAGATTATTTGGCACATGAACAGCAATATCTCATTTTCATACTCCACGGAGTTTTAACCTGCCTCTAGCTAAAAGCTATACAATCTTTAGATTGCAGCAGAGTGTAAAAATCAAGTAAGATTTACTTGATTTTACAACTCTAATTAAATCAAGTAAGAACTGGTTTGACTTGTGTTACTGATCCCCCAAATAATTAAAATCAGTTAAGAAAAGTCAGGGGTTGGTACCTAGCTATATTTAAACTAGTGCTAATTATTTCAAGTAAGTGTTGGAATTAAACAACTATAAGGCAAACTTAAAGTAAGCTACAAGAGGAACCTGGATTGTTCTGAGTATAAACTATCACATAATATAGTTTCAGGGCACATTTAAAAAAACATAAAAGTTCTCCTGGCTTTGCATTTGTTCTAAGRCGTAGTGACTGTATCTTAGAGCATGCCAAATTTCATTGCAGATCAGTTGAAGCCTGACCTAAGGCAGCTGCATTTCTGATATATGTAATCAGAATCTAGTTGGTACTGTCACATATACTTACACCTATTTCCATTAGTTTTGCTTCTGTGCTGTATGATCTACCTTTTACACTGTTGTGCGCCCATTGTTGCACCCTGGAGGCCTTTCAGGGCCCAGCTGTGTTATCCTGGAACAAACCTTTTAGAGGAGACTGACAGCATAGCAGGTTTCTTTCCARTCCTGACAAAGTTAAAGCAAAGCAATGACAATAATCCATGTGTTGATAAGCTCCATATGCATACCATGCAAATTTAAGAGAAGGCAGTCTGACAKCATAAGACATAATTGCCAAGCCCATTCTGTCACAAACTAACCCTAAAGCCTCTAAACACCAGGTAGSATGGGAAGGGGTAGAAATCGAGTGATTTCTCACACAGAGCAGATAATTTCCTGTACTGTGCACAAAGTCTGATTGGTTTCCTGTCAGAATAGCCGGGTCTCTGAGTCTTTTGATCACTTTCCTCTGGCCCTTCACAGTTGCTCTGATTAGAGATTGATCCCCATGCTGCTCTTTGATCAGCAGCTCCGGCAGTCTGCAGGTGCCATATATCATCACATTAACAGGCCACAGCACTATTAATCTTCCCCTTTTAAATTTGTTAGTGCACTGCATATTCTACCCATTCACAGAGCACTTGCAGAGGTCTCTGAAACTTTGCTTTCTATTATAAGATACGACATAAAATACTTTTATCTGGGGAGTCCCAAGTTCAAAGTTGAGAGAATTGAATTAGCCTCGAATCTGCGTTTCTGCTTTATTTCATTACWGTTCAGAGAGCTCCCAGCTTGGCCTTTTGTGTTGGTTTGTGCCCAGGGAGAAAGCTTGTTCTAGCTGACATGCTAAGTACTAAATTTTTCAAACACACCCCCCCCCCCGCCCCTCCATTAAACACCGGGGTTTCCATGAATGTATGCTAACAGCCTTAATTTTAGATATTCTACACTAAGTGTGGTTTCATGCAGTATATATCGTTACAGTTTGTAAAATATTCTTTAAAATGACTTCATAATAGCAGATCAAGAGGAAAGGCGCCTAAAAATCTGAATAATGTAAATCATATGGAGTTCAGAGGCTAAGCAAATTACACACCCCGAAGCTGCCCTTGCCGTATGAAAGGAGTCTTTCTCCAGCTCTGCGCAGCCCCAGCCCAGGGGAACTTGMATTTGAGAGTTTTCTAAACATTTCAGGTACACTTGAAAGTTGAAAGTAATTCTCATTTCCTATGCAGGATTAGCTCGTTTCCAGCCCGTACAAAACACCACTCATTCACGCACAGACACAAAAACCCACCCC
>NW_026623241.1:2959470-2971117 GCF_030028575.1 Malurus melanocephalus | reverse complement strand
AAAAGAAAAAAAAAAAGGATCAAAGGAAAATCTGGACCCAGACCAGCTTCCCAAGGACTAAACAATCCGTGGCCGTGGCGGGCGGGGGCCGGAGGAGCGGGGCTGGTGCGGGCGCTGGTGGCGGTGCGGAGGAGCGCGCACCTGTCAGCCGGCRGCGGGGGCGGGCGGGGGCGGGCAGCCCGCGCTCTCACTCCAGCGCTTCCCTCGCCCGCAACTCGGCGGCCGCGCTGCCAGCCCGGGCCGTGTCTGCCGGCTCCCCCCTCCCTCCCACGGCCGCCGTCCCATCACGGCGAGGGCGGCACCTGGCGCGGCCGTTTACGCCCCGGGAAGTTGTCGGTGGGAAGAAGGAGGCGAGCGGGGCGGCCCCCGCTGCTGCCCCCTCTCTTGCGGCCAAGTGGCGGCGCAACAGGTGCTGGGGAGGGAACCGGGGCCGTCTCCTGCAGCGCCATCCGCCTCACCAAGGGGGCTTCATCCGCCTTCTCCCAGGGGGAACCGAGATCATCGGGGTCCGGAGTCAGTTTGTGGGCTTCGTCATTAGGGCGAGGTGCGAACTTACCAGTGTTTGTTTACTGAGTTGTTATTATGGTRATTGGGTTTGTGCTTGAAAACTTGATGCTTGGTTAAACATTTCACCTAAAGGATGCCCTTGGAAGTGGGAACTAAAGCACTGAGAGGAGGTTTTAAAAAGTCTCTGAATACTTTTTCTTCTTTGTTTGTTTGGGTTTGTTTGGTTTTTTGGTTTTTTTTTTTAATTTTTTTTGTACTAGGAGTTGTTTTGGTTACCCTGAACTGAGACATCTAACATTTACATAAGCAGATGGAAACACAGGTTCAATTCTTTGTAACTGTCCCTGGCTTGTTGCAACGCCATGCAGTACTTGGTGAGCTGGTACCCGTAAAGCAGACAGGATTGGGCTCCTTTTAGCTTTTCACCAGAAACCCAAACTGAGATTATGGCAAGGAGTATTCCCCTATTGATGCTGGTGAGGACTAGAAGGACTGATGTTCAGCACCCATACAGATTTTTGCTAGAGATGGCATTTCTAGTTTGCTAGAGGACTTGAACTATGGCTGTGCGGTGTGTCTGTTTAACAAGACTGAACACTACCTGGATACCAGGAGGGCAAAAGAAACAATTAGGGCGAATCTTTTCATCTCAACCGAGAAGTTTTGGCAGGGTTTCTTAAATTTGTGACTTCAGCCCCCGTAGTTGCAAGGTGTTTTTGGGGATGGATGCGGGACCTATACAGCCATATATATATTTGGGGGGCCCATATAACCATGATATGTGCAAGAACACACAAAAGAGAAACTGAATCTGCATTGCCAGAGTTTCAAGCACATGCTACATAAATTTCTTCTCCTTTGACCCAGCTCTTTCCATTATATAACTGAGCTGTTTCTTCGCTTCAGCCAAAGTAACCCTTGAGACAGTGATAAACAACCCCTCTGTTCCTAATAAGTGACATATTTCCAGTAGCAACTGAAAGCTGTCCAGCCAAGTTGGGCTGTCTTCTGAAAAGCAGACTTGGAGCATACCGTAAATAGCAACCCTTCACTTACARAGCATGAAGGCAGAAATGTACTGCACAAAGCAGACTGCATAGTTTTATTATTGTTATCCTTGTAATTTTTTGGCTTCAGTGTTGTTATTTTTAAATGGAAATTAAAATAGCATGTACAACTTTTCAGGTCTTCTACCCTGATGATTACAAGCAGTATTTTGGGTTTTTTTTTAATGAAATAAATGAAGTATTACACTATAGCTTGACCTTCACTGCCTGAGGATTTTGTGGGATTCTTTGTAGATCGGAGAATTGATGGCAAGTTCACTCGGAAAAACATGAACCTAATGTCTTATACTATGGACATGAAAAATAAACCATCCATTGAAAAATCTAGGCTGCATCAGACCAGTTTTTCATCTGGAGGTGCTGGAACATGCCCAGGGGGGCTCGTGAAGGTTCTGGAGCACAAGTCCTATGAGGAGCAGCTCTCAGATCTAGAGTTGTTTATCGTGGAGAAAAGGAGGCTCAGGGGAGAGACCCTATCACTCTCTTCAGCTGCCTGAAAGGAAGTTGCAGCAAGGTAGAGGTTGGTCTCCCAAGTAACAAGCGACAGGACAAGGTGAAACAGCATCAAGTTAGGTCAGGSGAGGTTTAGATTGGGTATGAAGGGAAACCTCTTCATAAGAAGGGTTCCAATGTGAAGCATTGGAAGAAGCTGCCTGAGGAAGCAGTGGTCATCAGTCCTGGAGGTGTTTAAAAGATATGGAGATATGTCATGTAGGAACACATTTTAGTGTGGACTTGGCAGTGATGGGTTTGTGGTTGTACTTGGTCATCTTGGTCTTTTCCAACRTAAAMGATTCTGGGATTCCATGGTCCTGGCTCGGGCTTTTCAAAGGAAAATGCAAGAACCCACATAGTGGATGAATATGGAATAACACTGCCTAGGGAGGAATCTTTCATTCTAAACCCCCTGTAATTAAAGATCAGGATATATTTTTGATCATTAAGATTTTACTTCTTTTCAAAAATGCTTCTGTCGCAAATTCCACCCAAAATATTATGTGTTGTAATCTCTATCCTTAAAAATGTCCAATATTCTCTGAAATTCATGCTAAGCATTTATCACCAGCTATCTATGTTTATTTTTAATGTTACTTCTCTCCAGTTTCATCAGGTATTTGCATGCGCTTGGGTTACGAAAATAAATCATTTATATTTTCCTTCTTWACCCTGTTCATCTTCTGAGTTGCAGCCATATCACATCCTTTCCCAGCTAGGCTTTTTTACTATGGTTTTCACATGAACACCTCTATACTTCCAAGGCTTCTCAAGTGCCGTCTGTTTTTGTTGTGTTTTATTTGGGGTGGGACAAACAGAACGTGACATTCCAAGTGAAGGCCTAATCTAACATTATAGAGTGAATGAAGATAGAATGTTCCATTGTATATAACATTTCTTGTTCATACCTTTAACTTTTTACATGATCTACTCATGTAATAACCCATATAAATATTGGCATTTAAAAAGCATTCTAAATGGCTAGATAATTCTGACAAACTACTGTATGTGTAGTTCAGATAATTCCTGCTGGTGTATATTGCCTATACTGAATTTCACTGGGAACCACGATGCTGATGCAGCCAAGAGTTCTGGTGATTCAATGCCCAGTACAAATTTCTTTGAATATCTTCTTTTCTACATACCTAAAAAATGTATGCTGTTAACTACATAGAGTTTCATGATTCTAAGTTTTCTCCATGGTTAGAATTGCACTTCAGTTTTTGGTTTTTCATCRATCACCTCACATTAACTCATCTCACAATTATTAGTTTACACTCTGTAGTCTTTCAAAGACTTTTTTTCCCAAAGGTTTTGTAATGCAGTATATAAAATGTATACCAAGTATTTTCCAATTTAAATATTGCGACAGACGTTTCTCTGTAAATTGCAATATTCAAATAGCCTGAGATGCAGGCCTTGCTCTGTAGAGCAGACACACTGATTTGACATATTTTCAGATTGTTTTATGACTCTGTTTTTTATCATCCTCATTTAGAACTATTTTTGGAAGGAGTATTTCTTTTCCTTGAATAAAATTTAAACTATCTGGATTATCCCACAGGAATTTATTGTATTGAGACTTAGCCACCAGAGAAGGCAATGGAAATTTGGCCTGTTAGTATATCAGAGACTTACTGTGATGTTGTATAGCCTTTGTACTCCCAAGCTATAAATACACTTGAAATCAAAAGGCTTTCTCTGTGATTATTATTAACAGAGTAACCATTAAAATATACATTCATCACACAATCTTCAAAACATTCACTTACATCAGCAAATAGAATTCCCCACACCAAACTCAAAATAATATGATCACCATGCCAACAGAGGTGGGTGGTCACACATGTTCCATGCCTTGTCCAAGAAGAGTTCCCCATTACTTTTGGAAGTGGGCTGGAACTAGCAAGGTGTGTAGATGTTCACAGACTGCCCTTTCTGATTTGAGCTCTTGCAAAGAGATATGGACTGATTTCAGGGAGCCCTAAATATCCCAAGCAAGTTCTGTGAGGAAGTGTACTATTTCCTTTTCCTTTGTGCACCTTCAGAAAGGCTCTTTTTCTCCGCCATGGCATTTGCATTCTCACCTGAGAAGGAATAGGGTGAGGAGTAAACATTTCTCACCTGAGAAGGAATAGGGTGAGGAGTACAATGTTTGTGGGGAAAACAGCAAAAGGCTGAGATATAAACCCATTTTAGGGCATGATGTATAACCAAAGGAAAATCCTTCTGGAGATGTGTACCTCTGCAAATGCAGTTACTTCTACCAAATTCATGTCTCACAAGAGTTAGAGCTAGGCATTTATATATCTTTGCATGACCCACTGTTGGGAAAAGCAGAATGATTCCCTTTTCTCTCCAAAGCTTGCTTCACTTCTTAATAACTATTCTTATTAAGAATAAGGGGGGGAAAAAGGAATTAATACATCCATACTTTTATATTCTCATGTATTCCAAATGTACCTGTATAATCCTTGTAAGATCATACTAAAGGAAAAACAGTGTTTTGCAAAACTTAGAACTAATAAATATCTGCTCATCCAGACGCACAGGCAAGTATCCACTTTTGTGCAAAGTGCTCCTAATTTCAGTGTCATTACACATGAATTAGTTGTTGGTATAAAAGGGCTAGCTTCAAATGTTTATGGAATTACTTTTAAGTATTAAATTAGTTATTAAATATTATGTTTATTATTTTTATAGATGAGTGATAAATATGAAAATGAAAATTGCATTACAAATACTGATTGCCTTTTAGAAAAGCAGTAATAAAATATTCTGCTCTCATGATCACCAAGAAATTGGAAAAGAGACATTTGTACAAATAAACACAACTCTTCTAATCTTTCTCAYGTGCAGTGAAAAGGCTGTATTAGAAAGTTCTGTAAATTAAGTAACAATAAATTTTAGTGTTTCAGTCTTACTGTCCATTCCTACTAAATCTGTAAATGAGTTGAAGACTTCTTGTCCCATTTCCATGTTACCTTTGAAAATATAATGAAGAAAAATGTGAAGTCCAAAGAGGCTTCAATTATGTTGATGCTTGCGTGGCATGGACTGCTCAGAAACGAACAGAGAAGGAACTCCAAACATTGGTTACTTGAATCACACCTCTAAATAAAAGGTGCCATTTCTACTTTGTTAATCCTAAAATGGGTCTTAAAAATACACCTAAAAATAAGCATTTCAAAAGAGGCTTCTAAGCATATCACTGTTGTTCTGCTTGATGAGGCATAGCTTAATCATTTTTCAAAGTGACTCAGACATTTGAGATAAAAGTCCTGGTTGTACTTTTGTGTGGTTTCAACTTACGAGTATTGTTTTGGAGCAATCATATATAAGAACTCCAATGATTTATTCAGTTACATATACATATATAGTCCAAGTTACAATGCAACTTTGCTTTACATAGGCTGTGGGAGCTACATCAGGAGACAAGGAAGGAGGCCCACTAGAGGTCTCCCAAACTGTTTAAAAGAACACTACCCACTTCTGGCACCTGCTAGCTCATTTGGGTCTTGATGGGGTTCCAAAGTCAGCATGTAAAATGTGGAACGTGGCTRTCACTTATACTGCGTAAAGTGTTGGCCGAACTTCAGCATGGACTACCTTGAGGCCTGAAAGGGCAGCAGTTGCCAGTCTGAAAGTCAGCATTTCCCCATGGGATATGCAGGAGTGGTCTGGATGTGAAGGTCTCTCTGTCAAAGCATTCACTTTCTTCTGTATGCTTGYAGAGTAGAACGCTCCTGTCATTTCACACCCCCATTCAGACACACCTCTGTATTCAAATGCCGTGTGCTCTCAGGCACATGCTTGAGCAAGTGAATGAGGATTTGAGTAAGTGCCCAGATGACAGGCTTGCTCAGGCACTCATGAATGTTTACCTATTTATGACTACGTGTGTGATGACTTTGGTTATTTATGGCAGAAGATTTCTGGCTCCTTTTTAATCAGATTACATGATTTATTGATCACTAATATCTTTGGTTTGAGCAACATGCATGAAATTCTGTCGTGATCATAACTAAAGATGGCATCTTTGTGTCAGCTCTAAAGAACTTCTGAATTCTGGATAACTGTTGCTCTTCCTGCCTGTCTTCCTTTCACTGAGCATTGCAAGATACGGATGTGCAATCAGAGTACAAATTCTGGTTAGTATTTCCAAGCTTTACTAACCACTGCTGTTTGAAAAAAATAGTTTGCATCATGTAGTTATAAAGTTTCCTCACTATATCCAGRTCCAGTAAAATTAAAGGTAAACTGTATTATTCCAAACACTTATGATATAAACAGATTATTTCAAACACTGATAAAACCCACTTGTAGTGTTACAAGATTTTTTTCATACTGAAACAATTCTAAGCTATTTATAGATGAATATTCAATGGCTTTGAAATGGCTCTTTAGAGAAATGAAACTCAGCTGAGAGTATTTTTGGCACAGCAGCATAATTTTGCTACCAATATTGGCAATTTATCTAGAACTTAACAGCTTGAATGCAGATTGTCTATCAAATAGTTGTACTAAGATCTGTCACATTTATTTGAATGGAATATTTATATCTACTGAGTTTGAAGCAGAAAAATAACGTGTCTTGATTTACTTTATGTGGCAGGCATTTTATGTTTATGTTATTTAGAATAGTATTGATACCAAGAATTTTGATTGTTGAATGTGTTTAATTGAACCAGATTTTTTGTATAACTGTTGCACTTCAGCTTTAGTCTTCTGGTACTTCAGTCCACAYAGAACAGGAGTAGTGCTGAGACAATTACATAGGTATGATTCTTCATGTGAATACTAATTCAACAGAAGAGAACGGGAATCGTATTGACAACATCAGATTCCAAACAGCATTGTTTAAAGGYTAAACTGAGATTCCTGATTAACTGTTAATGAGCTCCATCTAAGAAGATATGGCAAATAAATCCATCGGTTAGAGAACATCAGGAATCTAACAGGAGTAGAGGAGTAATAGAGTACTGAAAAGCAGGAACAGCCAACCAGGAATGAGGCACGGGAGCAAAATTTCTATTATGGAGTGTCTGTCCTCCCTAACTCTGAGTCACTACTTGACATTTCCTCTCATTTATCTTCTTCCTGTCTCTTCCCTAGTCTTCCTCTCTTTCACCTCCTCCCTTTCATCCTTCTCAATTAATTTSTTACTACATCTACTGCACTCATTATTAATTAAAGCCTTGTCCTCCTTATTTTATCTCTCCACACTGGATTTAAGTACTCTTTGCTAATCYACCTTCTTGCCTTCATAACTGGTTCATCAATACTCCCTAGCACTCAAATTTGTTTCCTCCTTGTACTTCACCCTCTTTTATTTCCTGTCAATCTCCAGGCCAGATTTTCTTACCACAGCATACTTATTTGTCCCCATTTCCATCTCACAGAATGACTTTTCCACAACTTTACTCAGGCCTTCATTGCACTGATTTGTTCAACATAAAAGTGAATCATTTGGTGCTGCAGACCCTGCACCCCCACTGGGGGTATGTTGGGGATCTCACAGAATGCTTCCATAAGAGTTCTAATTCTGCAAAACAACCATGGGATTATAATCAGTGGAAATATATGTTTCAAAAGGTTTTGTCTTAGCAAAACTAAACTCCAGTCTAAACATACCTGCTCTTTTGTCTGCCCCAACCATTATGACACTTTTCCCAGATCTCTCTTATTCTAACCTTCAGTCCCTACATCTCCCTATTGATCGAGTRTCTCTGCATCTGAACAGCCTCCCCACATTGCACTGAGCCAATTGGTGGAGAGAATGTGTTCTAATGATTCACCTGAATYTCAGCTTGGCATCATCTACAGAAGCACACCAGAGTTTCATTTAGGCCATCTGGAGCTTTTCCAGAGAARAGATGAAGAGCTCCCAAGGAACTGGGCTGTAATATTTAAGAATGTACAGCTCAGATGCAAAGTTTAATTTTCCAAGGTTCTTAAAATTGATTAATTTATGTAAAAAAAAAGGCATCAGGCACATGTTCAAAGTAGTKGCTATCACTTCCTAAAACATGAACTCTTCAGAAATTTTGTAAAAAGCTTTAAARGGGGGGACATACAAAATCATGAACACTGAGTTTCTCATCAGTTGCTTTATTCCCAGAACTATCAAAGTTATCYTGGCAGAAATAAAGTTCAAAATGGAACACAGAGGATTTCATCCCATGTATTTTTCCAAAGTCAGAAATAGTAAAAGTCTTTTAAAATATCAGGTCACATTAGTAAACAACAACAGTCCTTATATTTTCAGAACTTTTAGAAGGTCTCATTTAACCCCTTCATTCAATAATACCTTTTAAAAGCAGATATAGTTTCCACAGGATTTTTTTTCCATAAGGTAAAATGTTATTGCTAAGCGCTGAGAAGCTTAATTATATCAATTWTACCAATTATGTCAATTCTTTCCACCCCTTCCTCCATCAATATAGGTAGAATTTCTGCATATTATAAATCTATTAGAATAATCTGAGATACTGAAGAGCAGTGAAATTTTTACTTAGGTACTTACTGCAAAAGAACATAGAGTCAACCATACTTTAGTATTAATATTTCAAATCATACTTTTGTTTTTTTTTTATCTGGAAATCCAGGTAATGCTGCAGCAGCTGGACTGCCAGCTGGACAAGAGTATGAAGGATATACRAATGATGCATTATTCATACCAATAAATTCTCATTGTTATTTCCTTGCCAATTCACTGAATGGAAATACACTACCAATGAAAAGCAATTTTTTAAAAGCTTTTTCCAGTAATTTTTCAAAGGTATCCCACRACTAACCACTGGAGTTCATGTCATCCAGTTAAGAATGCAATATRTTCCAGAGTTTTGCCAACATTTTTTTTTTATTGATCGAACACTGGCATCAGTCTCTCATTCCTACAGCACCATAAAAAAATAAGAACTTCAGCTTCACAGCCATGTGGATCACAGATCATCCCATAAAATGTGTTTAGGTTGACAGCAGGTCTTTGAACTACTTATTTCATATTATGTTTCTAATACTGTTGTGTGTTGCGCTCTGTCACAATCCATTTTAAAAAGAATACCATTCCATTAATGTTCAAATTGATAAAAATTACTATTCTCTCCTTAGGCTATAATCTATATCTAGTTAGGTATTTAGAGTGGATTTGTAGACATAAACTCTTATATTGTCATTTCTTAGTGCTCCGTCAGCATTCTGGTTACTTTCAATAGCCCAAAATTTAACATTTATCAGGAGATGGAGGAGCTGAAGATGCTGAGGTTGTCAGCATCCTTTTGGGTGGAAYTCAGTACCTCACAGGATTATGCCTCCATTCAGAAAGCATATCAGCAATGCCCAGAATGAAGGGTGTGAATAGAGGTGGACCAGAAGAAGCTCTTAATCAATGGAAAATATTAATGCTATTACCAGAACATACTTTTAAAGTGTAAATCAGTAGATATGATAGTTCTTAATTTACAAAAGGACTCCTGATCTAAATGGATTTGTAGGACTAAGTTCCTAGTCCTGCCCACTACACTATTGGATAAGAGCCTAAAAACTCTTCTGCATTAGGGGTCCTATCACACACATACAAAGAGTAAGCCTGTTCATGCCTGAATAAAGAAACTATGACTTGATCCTTTGTAGCTCGACACATTTCTGCTCAATCCTATGAACCACTGAACTGAGTAATGTTAATTCCATTATATTCATTAAAAATCAAAAACAAAGCTAAGAAAGAGTGTTCAGTCCTTCATGTAATTGGAAATTAATGAGAAAGATAGTTGGTTCTCTGCATTCAATTCAGCTGTCCTGTTTACAGCTTGATGAATGGATTTTGATCTTTTTTTTTGATGCAGGAAATAATGAAAGCTCTATTTTCAGTGCCACATYTGGTCATGACCAGCTAAGTCACACTGAAGAGCAGGTAAAGCTACAGAAGCTGAGTTATTACCTTTTTGATTGTCCAGTTTGCATTCCCCTTCTCAGTGTTCAGGACTCTGGCATTTCTGTTCTTTTCCACAAGTTTTATTACTAATTGCTTGTGCATTTATTGCTACCTACAAAAATATTTTGTCACATTGAATCAGTTGTTACAGTTGTATATTTCAAGCAGAAAAGTTTTGTGTGCAGTAAGTTTTAAYAAGTGATTACAGTAATACCTTTCTTGTGCCTGTTGTATATCTTATGAAAGCAGAAGGAATTTTACTTTGGCAAAGACAGCAGATGATTGCAAATAGACTGTCCTTTTTTAATCAGTTGTAATGCAGCAGGATTTTGCTTATGGAAAGATGAATCAGTGCTGGTTTTGTAGGGGAGACTAGTTGTTATTTTTAGGGCATTAAAATTCTCTTCTACCAATTTTATAGTCATGGACCATATTTATTCTTCCAGAAATTTTCAGGAAAGCTGCTTGTGAGGATAATTCAATCAAACTGGGACTACTCTAGCCACTGAAAGATGATAATTCAGTCACCATGTTTCACCATGTCCCAAACTACGGGCAGTGAAATATCCTTGTACTGCAAATATCAAGTTATTGTAAATGTACTTTTAACATCTGCAGTTTTAGTTAAGACTAATATAAGGTAACTTAGAGAAATTAATGCTAATTGAGTGGATGAGAAGAATGTTATTCATTGCACAGACGAATTCAAAACTGCTAATGCAGTTATCAGATGGAAGTCAGATTTGTTCTATCAGTTGATTCTTATATGTGTATTATGGTATTAAGAATAGCTGCTACATGTTGAGACAGTGGAAAACTAAATGCTTTTTGCAAACCTGTTCCATTTCTTTTTCCAAGGTTGTTAGCTTTGATTTGTAGTTTTTTATCTTACACTGAGTGATTTTTTTTCATGCAGGACCAAGTGCATTAATAGCTTAGGGCAATACTATGAGTTATTTTAGATCTGCCCATAGAACAATGTTTACAACTGCTAAATAATACCATTCTGGTTCTCAAGGTTATTAAATCAGGTTCTAACTTGTAATGACACCATACAAGGAAAGAAGAAATATAATGAACTATATAATATTTTGGAAATTAATGACTTTAAGAATCTGTCAAGTATTCAATGTATAAAATCAACATTCATGCCTCCCTTTGCAGATGTGAACTTGTTCATTTTAATGTATAGCAGATTGCAACATCCAGAAGGAAAAAAGAAAGAAAAAAAACAAAAACCTTCCAGCAACACATTCCCTTTTCTATAGTTGCTCATCACTCATCTCTGGTATATCAGGGACAGAAAGCAAAGGGAGTAAAGCATAAGAATCACCAAGTGACATCTGACATTTATTCACTAAGAACTKCTGGAACAGTTACAAAAAATGAAATCAGAATGGAAAATTTCACTACAGAGAAATCACTATGGGGATTAAGCAAGGGCTAACTGATTTGCATGCAAAGTTGTGCTAGCATGATCATGCTACGTTTTGAATGTCAGCTTGTGTATTTTTGCAGTGCTGCGTTCTGCCTTCAGGAGGTATCAGTCTTTTCAAATAGCTAGAGTTTTTCATCTGGCCCAGCTCAACTTAAATCCAGCCTGATCTTGTTCCTCCCCATGGCAGGTTTGTCTGGGCTCTGA
>NW_026623241.1:2952602-2959392 GCF_030028575.1 Malurus melanocephalus | reverse complement strand
ATTTTCAAGCATTATGCTAAGGTATTATCTAAAGATCTGGGGGAAAWACATTTGGGTCAACTCAGCACCTTGCTTGAGATGGAAACCATTCCTGCACTGAGAGCACTGTGCTCATAGGATGTACCTGTTAATTTGTGTAGCTGASTTTTTTGGCTCTACTTTAGGCTTTCCTACATGATGCTCTGTTAATGGGGTTTTAGAATCATGCATTTTGCCCATTCAATTGTAAGTTTACTTTACCATCATCGAAGTTATACTTCAGAATACTTATATTTCAGCCTACTAAATTATCCTGATATTCACACCAGATGAAAAATAAATGCTTCTGCAGGTATGGAAAAGTCTGTGTTAGTACAGCATCTCCAGTGAAGATTATGTACTTTCTATTCCCAAAGTAACTGAGGAGACTGGTAAGCAGCAGCTACTAAAAATAACCATCTAAGTCTTACTGACTTGTGTCCAACTCAAGAAACTTGTCTCAAGGGAATTTCAATATTTGTGTTAATTATTGGTAAGCCTGGACTAATAGACGAGATTCATAAAACTGGAAAAAGCAAATGGTTACAATTCCACCTTGATGGGAGTGCAATATAAYATAATCATTTCCACTTCATGGCCTTTGGCAAATGAAATCTGAAATTACCTCTAAATCTCCAGTTCCTTAAAAAAGGAGATTAGAATGATACAAGTCAGAAAAGATGTGTTAGCTTGACTTTGATAAATTAATAGAGAACTGAGGGTGATTAGATGTTTATCCATTAATTGAAATCATTCAACACTGTTTACAGCAGAAAGGATTTGATRCCTTTTTTTTCAGTGAGAATACACACTTCATTGCTAAAAGTAATAGCAGCAATAGTGTTGATGTAAAATGCCKCATAGAAATTTGAGTGTATGATGTGGTAAAACATAACATCTTGATTAAAAGAGTGGAATGCAAAATCAACAAGGAATGGAAGGAAGAGCTGTTTGGGGCCCTAGGGCTGAAGGCAAGAACAGTATCTTAGACTAAGTTCTCAGCTTCATGATTCAGCAGATGTGTAAGAACTGAGAAAAGCAATGGTACATAATGCTGTCTAAACCTGACTTTTGAAAKGGTAGGTGAGGAGCACCACGAAAAAAATTGAATTGATTTATTTACAACTGTGAAATGAGGACAGGATGTGTCCCAGTGCAGACTTACAAAGAGAACATAATATGAACATGCAGGCCCAAAAGAAGTCTTCCTTTTTCTTTTCAGCTATAAACACACCTATATGACAATCTATTTACAGGCAGAGAGGAAATCTTCTGCGACTCTGTGGATTTACCTACTAGCTATCTATGGCATTTTATTTCCCAGAACACTGTTGAGAATCCAAATTTTATGCAGCAGTTCTTATRTAACATGCAGGGGAGCATTTGCACTTAACTCCATGCGTGCTGGTTTTGGCTGGGGAAGAGTTAAATTTCTTCACAGGGGTTAGTACAGGGCTGTGTTTTGGATTTGTGCTGAACACACATAGAGATGTTTTTGTTATTGCTGACTGAGGCTTGCACAGAGYCTTTTCTGCTTTTTGTACTGCCAGGCTGGGGAGGAAATTGGGAGTGCATGGGAGGTTGGGAGGGGACAGAGCCGGACAGGTGACCCAAACGGACCAAAGAGGTACTCAAGACCAAATGTAATGGTCTGTATATAAAGATGGGGAAGATGAAGGAGGGGGAGATTTGGAGTGATGACATTCATCTTGCAAGGTCACTGTCACATGCCATGGGGCCCTGCTCTCCTGGAGACGACTGAGCACCTGCCTGTGGGAAGCAGTAACTTAATTCCTAGTTTTGCTCTGTTTGTGTGCATGACTTTTTCTTTCCCTATTAAACTGTCTCTATCTCAGCCCATGAGTTCTGTCCCTTTTATCCTTCTGATTCTCTCCCCAGTCTCATTGGTAGGAGAGTGAGCAAGAGGCTGCGTGGGACTTGGTGGCTGACTGGGATTAAACCACGACACTGAGTTTAAGAACCACCAGAGGACAGAACATTAAATAAGGTGCTGCAATACCCAATTCTGTTATGAATCTTCTAAAAAAACTCCTTTCTTTGATTAGCAGGTCATTTTAAATTACATCACAATGTGGCCATGGAGATCAGACATCATGTACTTATTAAAGCTGACATCTGAAGGCTTTTCTAAAAATACCTTCTCCCTTTGCAGAGAGGATTTCTCAATCACCTTAATCTTTTGTGGTATTTGAGGATAAAAAGACTCTCCAATGACTGGAAAAWTTCCAAAAGGATGTCTGGAAAATTGCAAAATAAAGACCTATATATGATGCATGAATTGACCATTCATTCATGAGATTATCTTACCATACTTTCTAGCTGAGGACTGAAGGAAACAGGCACTGCTTTATTCAGCTTTCAGGTTCTATGTCTCCATACATGAGATCCGTCCCTCATACACCAGGAGGTGTTCTTCTACCATGTGAATCACCCAAAAATGATGTGTCTTCCTTGCCTGCCCYATAGGGAACCCCCTCCACTGCTGGCTTAGTGGTTTGAGGACTTTTTTTAGTTTGGAAACAGAAAATCTAGGTTTAATTATCTTTTCAACCTGGTGGTGGCCTAAACCCACCTATTCCTCTGAGAGCTATGAGGAAAGAGATGTTCTCTAAACGACCTGGTAAAGTGATGTTAGTGTTCAGTAGCAAATCCCTGTTTCACTGGATGTCAGGAARAAAGCATTGGCTCCCCAAGTCCAGTTAATATTGCTTAGTGTGGGCAAGGGAATACTGAACCCTTACTTGCATATTTCTTTTTAGAGTTTAGTGGAAACTATGAACACCAAATTAGGATTTCCCAACTCAGTTTTCTCTCTTCAGTGTTGTAACAAGTAGATAGCAGAATTATATTCCTGTTTGTTTGGGTTTTTTTCTCTCTCTTATAATCTTGCATCCTTTGCATAGTAACATTTATTCAACAGGAAAGGCTTATAGATATTTGGAAAGAAATCATATTTTGTGTACAGACTRGGAATTCCAGGAAACTGTTCTATGTACTCTGCCCTTTCCAGTTTTGCTTAAGAAACACTTAATCTCCAGGCTCCTGGGAGCCTGGAAATCTGCTCAGCCCATAGTGGCTCTGAACAGAAACAGTGCATTGGGCATCTGAAGAGATTCAAAGGCTCATAAAAGGAGACAGCAGCAAGTTTAGGTGCTGCTAGTGTCTACATAAAAGCTAGATGGTTTTGTTTTCTTTAGTTGTAGTATCAGGTAGAATCACAAGTTGTGGTATTGGACAGAGACAGAGCAAAATGCGTTATTAATCMTTCAGGCTAATGAATATTTAATTGGCTTAATTATATTTATAAAATTGGGTAGGTAATTTCATTGTTCCTCAAATAGGGAAGCTGATGCATAAGGAAAATTAGGAGCTATTTTAATACAAATGTTCTCTGGTCCTAGCTCAAATTGGAAGGCCAAATGTATTTTTCCTTGCTTTTCCTGGCCAGGYTTTTAATAAATATTAAATAATGAAATTATACAGTGAAGTTTGCCAAGATGCATAGAAATGTATACCTAGAAGAGAATTCCTGTGCCATTGACACCTCCCTTATCTGGTGGCTGTGTTTCAGAGTTGTTTTCCTGGAATAATACCTGCAGTAATATTGCTTTCGTACTTCTCCATCACTACTTGAAACACTAAATTGAGCTGGAAGCCACTACTTCTCAATGCCACTAATGTATTACAATCTTTTCAGCATTGCAAATCYTAATAGGCCTAATTCTTACAGTTTCTGCTACAGAAAAAAAAAATTCTTATTAGTATCTGTTTCTCTGAGTTTAAATTCATACTATTTTCCATTTCACTATTATTTTTCTAAGCCTCACAATCATTCTTCATAAATAGTAAGCTTTCTCCCCTTTCCTCATAGTTCCCCTCAGYTTCACTGTCAAAAAAATTTTGCTAACACAAAGTGATTAAGGAAATATACATCATTTAAGGGAAATATGAATTAAAAATCTAAATGAAAAACACCTCCAAAGTCAGTTTAAAACAGTGCAGAATAAACAATTATCTCTTTAACCTTTTGCYTCTCAGCAGAATATATTTCACTTGCGGGATGGATTTAGTCAGGATGGTTACAACCATATTTTGGAATCTTGAATTTAGCCACACATTATTAATATTCCAGAAGCTCCATGCTGCTATATGCTTTTTGTCTGGGGAAAAACCAAATCCAAACACAACAATAAATACCAGATAATAATTATGTATAATTCCCACCTATAACTCCAAATACAGAAGAAAAAAAAAACTGTTGGTCCTTAAKTGCTATCATTTTAATAAGCAAAACCAGGTTAGACAAAAATCTGGAAAAGTAGTGTCATAGCTCCTGCAAGATACAGTCATTCTTTAAAAACCAAGCCAATAATGAACTCATCTGCTGAACTCACAGCTCACTGYTTATGCTACTGAAAAGGTGTTTCAGGGAAAACTGAAAGAAGCTGAGGGAAAGGTTCTGAGTTTTTTTTTTTTAAATCCAGTATTTTGAAGACAGGCAAACAGGATTTAGGCACTTAACTTTCATTTAAGATATAACGGGTTGATATTTTCCCACCAAACTAATCAAGTCTCTTAACTTCTTTATAATGAAACTATGCACACTTTACTGATCAAATAGATAGAGTTAACTGAGTTCCTACAGGGCTTGCCAGGCAGGCAGATTGGCAGCAGCAACAGCTATTCCTGATGTTTTCACAAGGGGTTTGGGTTTTCATGGCCCAGAGACCTAAAGCAGATCTGGCCAGGCTGTGTTTATGTGCTGCAGAGCCATAAAACCTGACCACATTATTAATATCCTAGCTTCAAAGAGGCAACTGGAAAGCTGTGTCTCCCCAGTGYAGACAGGTTATATTGCAAACCAGTGCCAGCCTGGGCTCACCTTCAGTTTTCATCTGCAGCAGGTCAGAAGCAGCCCAGCATTAAGGTTCAGCCCCTCTGCCTGATGTGGGACTGAGAGGGAGGTGGGCACCTTAGAAGAAAGAGACTCTGCTATCTCTGCCTGCAAGCAGCCATTCTGGAAGCTCAATCCCACATGCCGGCTCAGTCAGGGAACAAAAAATGGAGAGAGTACAGCTGGCTCGCCAGGCATGGTGTCCACTCAAACACTGCAAACGCAGTTTCCAGTAGGGAAACTTTCCTGGAATTTCTGGTTGCAGGTCCCTGGAATGATATTAAAGTTACAAAATACTGGAATTTCCCAGTTTTACTCACTGCATGAGTCAAAAGCAAATCCCAGAACTGACCGCAGTTTGAAAGAAACTTCTTTTGCAGTATTTGTTAGTAAAAGATTACTTACCACCTGGCACCCCCAAGAATGTCCATAAATAAAAATGCTACACAGAGACCTGGAACTTAAAGTTTAGTGAGAGTTGGAGCCTCACAATGGCATCTACATGGTGTCTTCTGACCAAGCTCAGCCTAGAAGTGGCATTGCCTCATGTGACATCACTCTCCATCCCTTCTTTCCKGGACACACCTCTTGATGTTTTCTGTGTTTCTTATTTCTCTAAAGTAAAAGAGTTTTGGTTTAGTTTGGTTTGGTTTTCTTAGGATAATGTGAAAAACAACTCACAACCCCACAGAATATGTAATTTAATGTTAATATTTATAAATAATAAAGAAGTAAAATAGCCTAGCTTATTCTGACAACATTGTGAGGTAACGTGATTGAGGATGTTATCAGCATTTCCACCTGCTCTCATCACACACCTTCACATTCATTTCACAAAGACTAATAGCAAAATATACATATATATATATACATATATATATATATATGGCCAAAACTAAAGTTGTTTAATAATGCTTATCTCTCCCCAGTCATAAAAGGTTTTTTTGCCTTTTTTTTTCTCATATTAAACATAATTAGGTTTCCATTCCCTTTTGCACTGAGATGCAAGTACCAGAGCTGCAAGCAGAACGCAGAAATCCTATACAATGTTTCTTTGGTGTTGTAGACAGAAAAAAAAAAACAACAACCCAGTAATTGACTTAATAGTCTTAACATACATGGGTAATCACATCACTTAAACTCTGAACTCAAAACAATAAGGCTAGAAGCATATAATTACAGTAAAAAAAACTTTTAAAATGTTTTCTGGGTTTCTCTCTCTCATTGAGGCCTTTCCTAAGTTCTTTAAAAGATTTCAGACAAGAGACAACAATTGTATTTCCAGACTTGTCTTTATTACTTGAACTAGAAAGAGAAGTTCAGAATGAATGGTCTAATGTTTTGCCAGATTGGATTTATAAGTTATATGAACTGACTCTGGTTTTGCTCATCTAGGAAAAGGGCCCTCTCACATTTATGCATTTAAAGGGAGTCTGCTGCTAAGTCTTCAGAGATGAAACAAGAAAAGTGCTTGTTTTAATTGCATACTGATCTGCAACATTTACATTTATGTAGATGTTCATTCAAAATTTTTTTTTTAAAACTAAGCCAACAAATCAAAAACAAAATAAAAGACTGAAAATAAAGTTAGTATTACTGCCTTTTAAAAATGTGTAAATKTTTTGCTGTTGTTTTTAACATGATGTCTTTCTAAGCTAGAAATGTCCTGAGAAAAGCATACTCAGTGTAACAATCTGATATGTTATTTTTTAGCAAACTTGATGCTGTCTCAAAGTAGCAGAAATCTGTCTTGTTCTTTATCCATCAGAGGTTTCTTGAGAAATTCCTAAGACCTAGGAATTAATTTTGGACAGAAAACGCAAGCTCAGTTACAAAAAAAAAAAAAAAAAAAAAAAA
>NW_026623241.1:2947709-2952592 GCF_030028575.1 Malurus melanocephalus | reverse complement strand
AAAAAAGTATGAGGAAGCATTATTTTCTATGCATACAAAATAAATTACTTCCTTCAATTTACTGTGGACTTGACTGATAAGTGATTTTTAACAATGCACTGCTGAATATCTATAGATTCCTTCCTGTATTGAAAACAAAGCATCTTTTAAGACTGACTTTGCATTCCTAGCTCAGGAAGTTTCCACTATGTCCACTATAGGACAATACCCTCAAGGTGATGGCTCTGACATGTCTGTGATTCTCTAGAGCTGGACACCTGAATGGACTCCAAAATATGTCAGTGAAGTGCTATATCAGTGGCTTCATATTCAAACTCTTTGTTAATATGGGAATTTCCCAACTCAGCCTCTCCTCAGATCCCACAAGGACTGAAGCTGAGTGGTATCTTTGGTTCAGATATCATCATTAGAGCATGCAGCAGAAATATCTCCCAGTTTAAAGAGTTAGTAAACATGATTATACTGTTAAACTAATTCTATGCATGTAATCRGTGTCATAGGGAAATCTAGTATATTGACTCAAACTGGTCTATTATACTAAACAGTTGAACACAGAGACAGAGAAGAAATGCATMTTTTAATTCTGATTTCACTGGGGATACATCTTATACCAGACAGTGCCAACTTTTTATGGTTGTAAACACACTTTGAAATTATGGAAGGGCATAATATTGATTTCCAATCTAATTTTTYAACATATTCTTTATACCTTGTTTCATATCCATCCTTAGGTTAGAAAAATACTTTTTAACCCTGGGAAACCTTAGAAAAGATATACTCTAACTGTGGTGGCAAAATGTGGCATAAATGCTGGACAGATAATGAAAGGTTTTCACAGGTTTCTAGCCCTCATTAATTAGATGGCCTTTGACTAATTCAAGTAAATTCAAACAAACCCACTTCTTCAAATTAAATGTAAACTTTGAACTTCGTTAGAATTGCCTATAATAAAATATCCYGGAAATTAATACTATATGAATCTATTTGATGGTGTTATTTGCATTGACCAATATCCAGGGAAAATAATTTTAACCTGCTTTGCTCCAAATCAAACATAACTACATTGAGGGTATTGCGCTCACAACAACTTGAAGGTATYATGGTGGGTTAAAAATACCTTAAGACTTCCTTTTTCCACCCACAGCTATGAACCTGATTATAGCGTCCTTAAATCCTGTCTGAATCTCTGCTAATTTTGCCAAAAGAAATGATTATAAGCAATATTAAACACTCTTTAAGGAGCTRTTACATATGGCCACAATCATGCGCTGAATCCTTGGTGAAAGAAAACAGTTCTATATCAAGCATAAAATGCTATCAAAACTTAAAAACAAAGCACTAAAGAAACAGAGTTGGCAGTCATTTTTTTTTTTCTTTCTTAGTTTCAAGATGTTCAAATTACTAGAAAATGCATTTGCTTTTCTTTGGGATGTGCCTGAATTGTGCCTGCAAACCAATTGTGCTGGGAAAGAGAAACTGCTAAGATATGACAACCTTCAGATAGTTTACTTAATTTAAACATAAATTTATAAACCTATCTTGATGATGACTTTCACTCTGTCTTAATCTAAATCTGTTTCCTACTTTCTAACTTTTTAAAAGTAGTTAAATTAGAAAATGACAAAGTGAAGAGTCACTTAGCGCTATAGAATAATTTAGGCTAAACTGAATGAACGCTTCTGGGGACAGTTGCAGCCAGGTCCACCTACAGAAAAAGCTCACTGCTACCATGAGGGGTTTGGTATCAGATCTCAGCTCCAGTGCCCTGTTTCTTATCATCCAAAAAGGAGATTCTATTCTGAAAAGAAATTAAAGGAAAAAAGAGGATGTTTGTGACTCAGCAGATATTAACATACATTGTAGGAATTTCTGGCTAGGGAAACCGAACCTATTCAGTCTTTGTCATGCCCTTGAACTGAAAGAAAAAAGGAGAGGAATGCATATCAGTATGAAGCTTTGCATTTCTAATACTAGGCCTGAGCTGAAATTCTCTAAGCAGGAACAGGTTTGTTTTATATGAGAGAAGGATTATGACTCCTCAGTTTCCATACTGGCATTTGTTCTTCTATATATGAAGATCATTTTATTCTTTTTGCAGTGTTTTATTGTACTGTCTCTGTTTTTGTAATTCAAATCCTCAAAGGGTCTTGAGACTGCAATGGAAAACTGTAAAACTACAGAAAATGAATTTCCTGACTAATTAAAAGTTCTGCAGGGAATGTTTTACCTCGTTATAGAACAAGGCTTGCCATTCAGTCCATCACTTTAAAAGAAAGTCCTGGTCTTTCCCTCATTCATTGCTCACTATTCAAACCAGGACTGTTCTTTTTTTGGAATTGTTGAATTTTTTGTTTTTCTTCTTGTGTATTCAGAGATCACCCTTGAACAAATTTCCTCAAGGAAGAGGCCCATGTGACAGCAACCTGAAACTGACCCCTGGAATGAAATGACATTTAAAATTAAACTATCTATTTGTTTATAGAAATGTTGACTGACTAAATGCCTTAGGACTGCCAAGGTTCTCCTGTGTTGCTAAAATGATTTCAGAAAAATTGTGGTTGTGTGACATCTGCTTGCTCTCATTCATTCATGTCCAGTCTGGTCCACCTGGAAATCCCGCAATGACCTTCTGACTTTGTCAGTTCATTTACCTGCTGAGGGCACCCCAGCTCTGAATAAACACACAAGGCKGTTATCATGGTCTAGGAAGAAGCATGACTGCTGGTGACAGATATGGCACCAGCGGAATCTGTTGCTCTTGGCTACAGTCACTTCCAGCCAGGAAAACAATACCTTGTTCTCTTTCTTTATCTCACAACTCCCAGCCTTCAGAGCAAGAATTTCATTATACTTTGGATGGGTGGAAAAGCTATAAACAAATACCTGTGGCAGGTAGACAGGAAGGTTGCAATAGGCTGTCAAAGCAGAAGAAACAAAAAACCCACCTTACAGTTTCAAGAAAAACAAAAATTTTTCWAAGTGTGTTTTAAGGAACAGCACCTATTCTAGCTCAGTCAGCACTGTCAGGATTGATGACTCTGCAGCCATCCCTGCTGTCAGGAGAGAAATGAGAAGTCAGAGCCACTAACCATGTCTGTTGTGAAATACCAGGAAAAAATTGCTTTGTATTCTGAAACCACTACGTCAAATATTCGTTTAAATGAAAAATTAGAAAAAGTGAGTGGAGGACTTGCCTCTCTTAAGTAATCTGCTTTAAGGTCTTCAAAGCAAACCAAATGGTTTGTAATTGTTCAATCCAGTGGGAGTCAGAACAGGACAAGCACTTTAATAGAAATGCACACATTAGCCTTCAGTTTGATTTGAAAGTTTCTAGTAGGGTCTTGCCTTTTTTTTTTTTTTTTAATTAATATTTTCTGTACTTAAAAACATCCTAACTTTTCTCTCAAGAAAAAGAAAAGGCAGTTAACTTCAGTAGTGAAGCAAAAAGGAAAAAAATCCAAATACAAAAGCAATTGGGAATATTTGGTTGAAAGTGAGTATTTCTGGATTTGCTCATGCATAGCTTTGAGCAGGGAACCAAGAGCAGAATTGTTTTTTCACATTAGCATTCTCACAGATAAGGTTCTGGAGCAGAGGGAATTTCCGCCTCATGCTCTCTCATCTTTCCATGAAGCCCACTAGAGAGTTACTGGCTCTTCTACAATCCCTCCAAAAGCCTACTGAAATAGAAAAAGAGAAAACAAAAGGTACCTGGTCTTCATTAGATTTTCAGTACCGTAGGAAGATGCATTTTCTATCCCATTCCTATGCAGTATAGTGGAGGCTTCTTCCATGACTGAAAGTTTGGAGGCCTCTGCTAAAAGAAAATAATGCTCCTGTAGGTATTTTGTGTAAAAAGCATTTCTAATGAGAAGTTTTCTTTTATATACTTTTCTTTAAAAAAAAAAAAAAAAAAAAAAAAAAAGCCACATTTCAGTTGGTTGAGTTCATAGTTTTCAAATCTTGAAAGCAGAACATGTGAGTTTCCAGTTTTCATTAAAGAATGGGCAACTCACTATTTTAAACTAAAGGTAACTTCTCTGTATTGTTCCATATAGACACTGTCCCTCATAAGACCTAGGTCTGAAATTATTGATCTGATTTGTATCACATGCCTTAAAGCAATTAAGATAGATTGCAGCTAGACCAGCTGTCCAAGTTTCTCTGTGAACAAATATGTAGCATTCTCATTTAGATGGAAGCCAAATCTTTTCATTTATTCCTTAACATTCCCATGGACACTTCTTTGTTAATTTCTGTCTCTCCTTGAAATCTGAATCACTAACTGTAACGAGGAGTGAGATGGGGCTGTGTTTGTCACGGACTCAGAACAGCCTAATACTGATGTGTAYCTGAACAGGCTCCTCTGAGTCCCACTAAGGGCACTACTGAGGACAGGAATAAGCTAACATCAGTAAATGCAAAGGTATTCTCACAAAATATCTTCCGTCTCTGATTTGAACACACTTGCCAAAAATGCACTCCATGTTTTGACATAGACAATCACTTTTACAAGTTAAAAGATTCACAGTTGTAAATATATTATTTAGTTAGAGAAGGAATGACTATGATACAAATTTTCATGAAGATTTAACCCTTTTAAGTCTGAAGTCTTACTCCTACTTTATACCCTTGGTTTCTCTGAAGCCTGTATTTGAAATAAAAAATAAACAAAATGCATTGCAATACCTTTTCTTCAAATACAAGAAAAACAAATATTCAGAGGATATCTGAATATTTTTTCAAGGTGATAGTCTAAAAAGATAGTTCCAAATTTATTTGTCTACTTATTTTCCTTTATTACTCTATGGTGATGAACTGGTTTACTTTTAGCAACTTCTAAAATTGTTTAGTCTGACTTTTTATGAAGTAATTCAGCCTTC
>NW_026623241.1:2926636-2946166 GCF_030028575.1 Malurus melanocephalus | reverse complement strand
GGTTGTGATCTAAACTAAAGATACTCTGGAAGATATAAAGATACATACAAAAGACACTTTGAATTCCCAGAGCAATAGAAGCTGTTTTTTTCAAAATTCTTAAGATTTTGAAAGAATAAATTCATGTTAAAAAATACCATATCATAAGGTCTATATCACAATGCAATCTTCAGAAAAATCAAAAATATCTAGCCAAATTATTTGTGTGCCTTTTAAAATGTTACCTCATGTCTTAGAAAGCACTGGAATGAGTTAGTATTCCCATATGGAAAAGTTCTGTCACTGGTGGGGCCTTGCATCATTCATCACTTTCTTTTATTTCTGTGGAAAACAAGAGGTAAGGAGAGTTAATTATGAGGAAAGGATAAGTGTAATGCTCTAAATAAGAAAGAGGTGGAGCATATSTTGATAAAATCTGTACTTTGTGTTAAACATGTGCAGCCAAAGTCAGGCCTAGCAGCAAGCAAAATGTTTTTAACTTTGAGCAAAAGAGGCAGGTTAGAAATCCAGTTAGTGCATCACAAAAACCCAACCAACCAAACAAAAAAMCAAAAAAAMCAACACTATTAAAAAGTATGTTAAGTTAAATGTATAAATTGTCACTGGAAGAAGTAAACTAGCTGATGAAACACAACACTTGTGTGTGAGAAAATCCATCAGCCAGCATGACAACCCAAACAATAGTGCTTTCTGCCTAAGTAGGACTTATCTCTAATTGGGGTCTAGTTTTTCTTGAATAAAGACAGAAGACAGAAAATTTGGTAACTTGAACTGGTAAACTCCCACTTTGGAGATCAATGACATGTCACCATCATGACAACTGCCTGAGAATGTTTCAGCCTGTAGTCCTATAGACAAGTATTCTGGAAAGTGTTTCTAAACTGTGTTTCTGTCAAAGCTTTTTCTCATTTTCTTTCTGGGAAAGGTATGTATTCTGTACTCTTTAAGGTTTATCTAACTAATGATTAATACCTAAAGGGGAAAAAAAATCCTGTAATTTCATATTGATTATGCTGATGTTTGTGTTACTTATTTCATTATTATTGCCCTTGAAATAACTGAAAAAGAATTCCAGGGACTTTGTCAAACATGCTCTAACCCTCTAAGTCATTGCCAAGCATTCCAGGAGAGTCTCTTGCACAGTCACATTTTCCGAGCTATTACAATGTGGCTGTGTTTATCTCTGAATTGATGCAATTCGTCCCACTGGAGCCTGGAAGTTTTGAACTGAACCTGTGCAGAAGACAGGGACAGCACACTGGCCATAGGCAGTGTCAGGTGTCACCAGTGGAGTCAGGTGAGCGGCACTGTGAGCAGGCATGGATTTCTTTCACAATATCTGTTCTTCAAAGTTGTGAAAGGCSTTAAAAAACAGGTCTCTGTGTATACTCTTTCTGGTTACTCTGCTAATACAACTCCCATGGACACCAGCAGGAGTTACCTGTAAGCTCAAAAGCAGGGAACACAATAGTGAGGAAAGAATTAAGGGCTTGTTTTAATTTTATTTCATTTATTCCTGCTTGAAAATGAGATCTTACCACATTTTGTTTTGAGTACACTTTAACAGATAAATGAAGAATAATACAGATAACATCTGTTGTGGTCCTATAACCTTAAGGATGGAAGGAAGTGTTTGTTTGYTTTCTTTGCCAAGTGAAAGGATTGCAAGATTAATCAGTGCCCTCCTGTCTTGGAGGCCTGCTCTTCTATGTCTGTTCATCTGCCACACTAGTTTTCATTTTAGCTGTGATTTCTATCATCTTCCKGTAGATAGTGGTTTCTTTAAACTCTTAACCATTCCTCTTTATATAAGCTGCACATTATACGAGACACAGGCAAAAGGATCTCTCTTTCTTCATATATGGTAGAGATTTAACAAAACAGRGTACATAAATGCCATTATTTTCCCTATGAGGAATTAGTTTTTTATGGCAATCACTCTCCTTTTCAAAGAGAAGCTCAGAGAATGAAAAAGTATTGAAACTGCACTTTATCTGTCTGCTGCAAATGATTTAATCTCATGAAGTTTATAAAGCAGGGAAAGTTATTATTAAGATTTCCAGATCTAAAACATCTAAATATGAGAAGTGATTTTGGCAGAGAATATAGGAGAAAGGAAATTTTACAAGTTACTGCACTGTCTTTTCCTATTTTTTGAGGTAGCTGCAGTGAGGTCATTGACAATCATGTTCTCAGCCACAGAGGGTTTGCTGCCACTTTTATGTTTGAGGAATTGTTTAGAAAATTGCCATTATTTGAAAACTAAGCAGATTTTCATTCTTGCTTTTAAAGCTGTCTGCTGTTTAAGCCATTGTCATAATCCACCTGTATGTCAGATTCAGGGATTATGTTAGAATATCTTTACATACATGGAGATGCCAGAGACTGTGCAAAAATCCTTTACTTTGCCAAAGCAAATAAATGAAGAAAGTCTCCAAGAGTAAGGGCTAAATGGAACAGATGTGATAGCTTTACTTCACATTTGCCTCGCTCATACCTAGGTGCCACATAAGAAGTATTGTTTGAGTGTTGTTATACTCAGCCAATAGTCAGCAACAGAAAAAGGCTCTTTTACTATGTGGGCAATCACATTTAAGTCATATCAACCCTAATATTGCTGCAAATTATTCAAGATGCTGAAATTTGGATAATTTACAAATCTCCTTTTGAACTGAATGATACAGATCAAGTGTAACATTCACAAAAGGGAATTGCAGTTTCATCCTTTTAATCTTGTGCTTCTACCTTTTCCACCCTTATAAAGTGGGATTTTAATTTTTTTTCTGTTGCAAAACACAAAAGAGAGGGAAAGAAAAAAAGAAGTTGCCAACTGGCTGATTTCCAGACTGCATGGGTATAAATGAATACAGAATCAGCCCAGTATTTGGCTTTATTTAGAAACACAGGCCCTTTTCCAGATCCCATTAAGACTGATGAAAAATGCACTTCATTGATTTTGCTGACAGTGGATTGAGTCCATTAAGAAAAATGAGTTTGGTGTCAGAATAGTGACAGTTTCTGCGTAAAACAGAAAGAATGTAATCATTTGTAAACCAAAAGAACATATTTTCACAACTTTAACATAAATTCCAAACAAATTTTTGAAAAATAATTCAAAACTAAGTTAGTACCTGTGCACAACTAGGTTTTTCTTACTGAGAAACACTGCTGGACGAGTGTAGCACACCTCTTACTTTTTTATCAAATATTCTTAAAGACYGTGAATATCTTCCCAACATATCATTCAGAGTGGCTGCAGTAACTTTAAAGAGAAAACCATTAGCTGTGAAGTCGAATGGTCGACTTCACATAACCATTTAGATTGGAAAGAACCTCTGAGATTACTGAATCCAGCCATTAACTCAGCACTCCCAGGTTCACCATKGAACATCTATGTGTCTTTAAATACCTCCAGGGATGGGACTCAACCATTCCCTGGGAAGCTTCACAGCCCTCCCTGTGAAGAAAATTTCCTAATTTCCAATCTAAACCTCCCCTGGCCCAGCSTGAGGCCACTGCTTCTTGTTCTGTTGCTTGTTATTTCAGACAAGAGACTGACCCTTGCCTTAATAYACCCTCCTTTCGTGTGTTCTAGAGTGCAATAGTCTCCCCTGAGCCTCCTTTTCTCCAGGCTAAACAATCCCAGCTCCCTCAGCTGCTCCTCATAGGACTTGTGCTCCAGACCTTTCCCCAGCTTTGTTGTCCTTCTCTAGACATGCTCCAGCCCCTCAAAGTCSCTGCTGTGGTGAGGGGCTCGAGACTGGACACAGGACTCAAGGTGTGGCCTCACCAGTGCCCAGTACAGGTGACAGYCACTGCCCTGGTGCTGCTGGCCACACCATTGCTGATCCAGGCCAGGATGCCACTCGCTCTCTTGGYCACCTGGGCACAGCTGGCTCSTGTTCAGCTGCTGCTGACCAGCACTCTCAGGTCCTTTKCCACTGGGCAGCTTTCCAGCCAGGCTGCTCCCAGTTTGTAGCCCTTCATGGGGTTGTTGTGACCCAGGTGCAGGACCCAGAACTTGGCCTTTGTTAAATCCCATAAAATTTCCCTCGGCCCGTGATCCAGATCACCCAGATMCCTCTGCAGAGCCTTCCTACCTTCCAGGTCAACAYTCCCACCCAACTTAGTGCCACTACTGACTGAAAATGCGCTTGATCCCCTTGTCCAGAYCACTGATAAATATATCAAAGAGAGCTGGCCCCAGTACAGAGCCCTGGGGAACCCCACTGGTGACCTGCTTCCAGCTGGATGTAACTCCATTCACCAACACTCTCTGGGCCCAGCCATCCAGCAATTTTTATCCACAGAACAGTGCACCTGTGCACCTGTCCAAGACGTAAGCAGCCAGATTCTCCAGGACAGTGTTGTGGGAAACAGCATCAAAGGTTTTACTAAATTCCAGGTAGACAGTGTTCAGAGCCTTTCTCTCATCCACCAAGTGGGTCACTTTGTCAGAGAAGGAGATCAGACTGGTCAAGCAGGACCTGCCTTTYATAAACCCATGCTGGCTGGATGCTAACAGATTATTCCTATCCCGCAGTCTTGAGAGAAACAAATAAAGAGCTGGTATTTTTTTTACTGACACTAAATGGCTAATGTGAAGTTAACTTGAAATGACTGTTTTGCTCTGGGGGAAGAATAGCTGCACATTTGTTATTTAGAGTACCAGAGGGGTTGAATATGCCTTGCACTTACAGTTGGAGTCTTGCAGGATGTGCCAGAGTGTGACTGCTGTGCTGGGAAATGGTTTCTGTCCTGATGGAACCAAGGTTGAAGCCATTTATCAGAGTGCCCTTGGCTCACCTCACTTGCAACTTGCCTCTTCATGCACGTGGAGAATGTGCCTACAGTCAGACGTTTGCACAAATATAATTTTTGGTAAAAMCACATACACAGTCCTAGGACCATACAGAAATACAACACATCTGCACCACTTAGTAATGTCAATGCACCCTCAGTATCCCCTAAAATAGGACTTTCACCTCAGCCATCAGACAGGAACATGTCTGAAGAATGTCTCCAATTTGCAGCAGCCTAGGAGTGAAGCCCAAATCACAGCCTAGTTCTTGCCCATGAATAGCGAACTATACTTTGTCAGAACAAAGGAAATGACCAAGTTCCTTAAGGAAAGCAAGAATCTATAGACAGATGTATTATGGGAAAGGTAAGATTTTAACTTTTTTTCTCCAGCAACACAATGTTCTTATGACACACTGACTGTAATAGCTTTTGAAGACTGAATGCTCACTGAGGCAGTGAAAACAAGGTGAGTCTCACGGAAGCCCTGGGGAGATTTTACTAAAGAAAATGTTAATAGGAACTTCACTGCTAGGTCATCTCAGAAAACAAACAGGATTGGGGAGCCTTTCTCCCCATTGATGTGGATAGCCTCAGTTATCAAGTCAAGGGAAAAAGGGTATGTAAGGGGGCTCCATTTATATTCTAGCTTCTTATCTGGGATGACTGATTTTTTTTTTTTTTTTTTTTTTTTAATGTACTCTGTTCTCCCTCCCCTCCTGTCCCACAGAGATGTTTTTTTGTTGGTTTAGTCTTTTTCCTTTTTTCTTTGCTGCCTAAATCAGATCCCAGGCAGGGTTCAAGTTCATTCAGGAAATGACAAAACCTGACCTCACTTCTGAGCTGAAATCACTGCTGGGATATATGTGGATTGCAACTCTGTCCCAAGGCAAAGTCAAACAGCTTAGCTTTGTGTGGCTTTCCCCTTTGACAGAGGAAGAAAACAGTGCTTTCAGAGCTAGGAATCATCTCTTGCAAAACATCAGTGCCCAGCAGCACTGTCTCCCAGCAAATGTGGATGGGAGATGCCTGGGTGGACAGAGCTGGGGCTGCTTTGGATGGCTGGATCTCCTTCCACACACTTGCTRTGAGGTCAGAGCAGGCCAAGGTGTGGGTCAGACTTGGGTGTTTTGTCAATCATATTGCACATGGAACTCATATTTGGACTGAATCATCAGTATACATCAGTGGCTAGTTTTACAGATTTTTTTTTTAATGATTTTTTTATGTGGTCTTCTTTCTGGCTAAGCTAATAAAAGGTTTTTTTTACCTTTATATTTTTTTTTACACATCAATGTTTGCATTTGTTTATTTTCCGCCRCAATTATAAGAAAACTGTTGCTCTGAACCTGTGCTGTAAATAGCTGACTGGCAACAAAGTTGTTTTGAAAGACAAGAAAAAGAATTAAAAAATCCTTTAATTGACAAAGATAACTAACTGACAAAGATATTACATAACTAGAGCACAAAAACACCAATCCTTGTTCAAATGTACTAAAAGGGAWTTTTTTTATTAATTGTGGCAGAGCAAAGGCTGTCCACGCTTTTGAGCAAGTCATCAGGTTTCTTTTTTTGTTTGGTTTGTTCAAAAATTTCACTGGAGATTTCAGAGATAATGATAACGTGTTGCATAGAGAATAGAGTTGCATCACTTGCATCAGTTATGTGTGGCAYTTCCCTTCTTAGTAAATCACAGGGAGCATCTCATGATTTTGATGTTTTGCTGTGATCTGTACCTCTGCAAAGCTCCGAGCAAAGGTACTTATTAAAGGGAACTGTTCATTCAATTTTGATATATTTAGTAAAATAAACAGCAGAGTTATGCATTGTTAAGTGGCCTTWTATCCATTTTATGCAAAGGGTTCAGTACTTGAAGCAGATTTAACAAGACCATAAAAAAAAAAGAAGTCACTTCATTTTTGCAGTGGMTAACCTAGCTACTGATCTGAAAATTCAGAGCATTTGTATTAATCTGACTATTAGTATTTGTGAAGTTAACCACAGATTTAGCCAAAAGACAGGAAACAAGACATTGCTGAAACTGTGAACCTGATGCTGGTTGAATTCTATTATTCAACTATCATGAAAAGAGAGCAAATGTGGAATGTGAAATTCTAGAAAGGGAAAGGGCATACCATATTTATTTCATAAAATTGTATACATCTAAAAGATGAGGTGCTAAGAAGCATACAATATGGGCTTGTCAAAACACACCGAGGCAACCATTCGCTGACAGTGCACTAACCAGCTCTGTAAGTGAATAGAGCAGGAGTGAAATCATTCGACTTTAGTAAGGTTGGGCTGTGTTCTCYATCTCAGCATAAGCAAACAAGGAAATGTGCTCTAGTTCAAACCTTATTGCTAATTCAGCCTCCTTATCATCAGCTCCCACCTCATCATAACACCACAATTTGTTCCCTCTCCCCTAGGCAGTATTTCTAATGYCCAGTGCTGTTCAGTCACCATTCAACTGGAGACCTTCCTAGCTTGTGACTGCCAGCCAAAACATCAAACCTAAGCAGTTTAACTCATCTCCTTTAAGCCAGTTTTCTAAAACTGTTTTATCTAGAGGTCCTTCATTCCAATTGAGGCTTTGCTGATGAGCCCACCCAGGCAGTTTGGAACGGAGTCCCCCCACACTGGCAGTGGGTGAGAGAGCCCTGATATCTCCCCCATGCTTTGAACTAGTGTTCAGGCCCTCAAGCAAGACTCAGAGAGTGGGATTGGATAGGCTGACAGTAGTCATTAAGATTAGATTAGAGTGGGTGCTGAGAGGCTGGACTGGGAAACTCCATAATAGGAATTGAGAGAGGAATATGGTGAGGTCATGGTGACTGAAGCAGAGAGTAAAGCAAGGACAGCTTGTGTGGTAGACAAGGTCCAAGCAATCTGAGGTCAGGCAGCTTGGGATGTGTGCCTGAGATCTGCAGATGGAAAGGCTGGAAACTACTCTGGACAGCAAGCTGCTGTGTTTGCATCACACCATATTGCAGCATGCCACTGCAGCATGGCAAAACATTCAAGAGGAGGTTGAATGGCAGCAAAACGTCCCTTGCTATCTGTTTTTTCTGAATTTCATAGCTGAGGAGCAACACTGATGGTATTTATTCCTTGCGTGACTTTGAGACCATCTGCCTCAGATGCATTTTACTTATGCTATCAGATTTCCATCAGAAAGGGATCACTCTCAGCATGTAGGCCACTAAATAAGCAGTAAATAATGTCAGTAATTAAGAACCTCCACATTTTTCTTGACTGTAAGGAGCTAGATGAGATGAGCCACCAGAAGAGAGGCCTCCCTGTATATAAGGGAAGGTTGATGGTATTTATAAATGTTGCAAAACCCATTAGAGATACACTTCTGCTATCCTTGCTGCTACCAGCTATATACAGTGACTATAGTGGCTGTCCCTAAAGTCACTGTCCTGTTTGCTGACATATTTACTGGTTYGTTATGTTGGTATACTGACATCATGACTCAGTCTCAGCTTTTGGTTCACATGTCAGTCATTGACCAGGTCCTTTTCAAGTGTGATCTCAGCAGAATCTGTGGCCTTTTGTTGGCCAGCYKCACTCCAGCAGCAAGGGACTTCAATGAAATGGAAAACAGCTTCTGGAGGTTCCTCCCTGAGATGTGCTCAGGRCAGATTCAGAGTCACATTCTCCTGGTCACTGGACTGAAAAGCAGAATAGTTACTGTCTGGTCTGTCTTCACTGGAAGTCTGTATGTCTGGATGCAGATGCTGGCATGCTAATTTAGGATCTTTCCTCACAAACTTATTGGGCAGACTATGGGAGAAGTAGGGAAGGATCAGAATAAGGACTTAAAACCACCCCTATCTGTGATTCTGAGTTGGGTTTGGATTATAAAACAAGAAAAATAGGAAAATAATAGAAAAACTGGGGCAAATACTGACATACATGTACTGCAAATCAGAAGAAAACAATGTAATAAAGRCCCTGGAGTTTCTGGCTCCTATTTACCCAACTTTTCTGCCCTATGGGAATTTATTTCTTGGAGCAGAGAGCCATAATGCTAGACTGGAAGGTTGCAACAGCCAGTCTCAGACTATTTCTCTGCAGTCTGACTTTGCTCTGCTCACCCAAGGTTCCCCATATTCTTTTTCTGATCTCAGAGAGGCAGGGCAACAATGCCCCTTGTTCTAATATACTAAGGTCTATGTACTTACACAATGATATTAAGAAATCCCCTGAGTTGAATATGTTTGGAGTTTGGAAAGATATCTGGGTAAAAAGTAACATCTGCTGGTCCTGTTCATACTCTTCCCTAGGCACCTGCCTGTGGCCACTGGTGCAGACAGAATGTTCTTTTATGGGGTCCAGTGACCTGAAGTAGCATGGCTGCTTTTATGAATTCATTTGATAATCTTCATCAAATATTTAATGACTGCATGGCCTTCATATGAMTGCTACTGAATTCATACTGCATACAGAATAACTGAAAGGTACTTTGACAAAATATATCTGTCAGGGCAGACAAACCCCAGCCCTAATCTTTTAAGTGTTCAAAACTGAATATTTCCATTGAGTTTGGCATTTAGAGTCACTGCAGGATCTATGATTTYAACTACTATGTTCAAGATAAGTGCTAACATAAAATACAGATCATTAATTAAAAAAACCATTTCAACACACATTTAAGGATGTGAATAATTACACTAAAGGTAATGGCTCTGCTGACTGGCCCAAGTTGATATAATGGTGAACCTAGGCAAAAGCAAAAATGTAGCAATAATCAGATGTAATCTGAAAATGAGGATGTATTTTTTCTAGCATAAAAATAGCTCTCTCCAGSAACACTGATGTCAGATCCAATAGCATGTACAAGTCTCTCCTCATTCAAAGCAGGAAGAATAATATCTTAGAGGACAGAAAATTATGTTAAGGATGCATKAAGAGGTCAGTATGTTCTTTATTATTGAAAGACCACCCATCCTAAAACCTCTGGCATCTCTGTTTACAGCTAGACATTAAAAAAAATTAGCAGCACAAGAACCTTCACCACAGTTTCTTGAAGCTTCAGTGCTAAATTTATTTTTAATGTTGATGTAAGATATGTAATTTATCCTGTACATTTCAGGCATAATATGTAAAATACTTGTTTCCATAACAAGCTGGCATTTTAGGATAAATGGGATTTCTACAGGGATTTCTGTKTAGCATATTTTTGGAAATTTCTATTTGGGAAATTAATAGTTGCTATTATAATTTCTGAGAAACCATGTAGTGTAATAACAAGGCACCAAGTACATAATTACGATCACTCTGAAGTGCGTTTTTCAAGCTAGAAGGACATGGCCTTTCTTGCATGCTTTATTGTATTCAAGCCTCTGAGAAATATGCTCAGTCAAGAGGGTTTGTACAACAGTTACTGTTCCAACCCCTAATTTTGTCCAACATTCCTGTTCTTGAAAAAATATATCTTTAAATAGTATTTCACATACCTGCTTTGGTGCTTCAGGCAACTGTTCTTCCTTTCAAGTTCATTGATTCTCCAGGACTTTCAGTGCTGTATAGGTAATGGTTCTACTACTTTTACAGTCCTCATTTCACTCCTTACCCAAACAATCAGCAGTCAGGCAGTGCTAGTTCTATTTTTTTGAAAGAAAAGTAGCAGAGCTTTGATTTCAGAGTAAGTTTAATAGTGCCTTTTAGGATCTCCTAAGGCAGACCCTCTAACATGCATGGATCCTTCACACTGGTATAAAAATCCAGAGGTTCTCTCATTTATTATGGTGGTGTCCCTTTTCTGAGTTGCTAAATCTGGATAAGGGGACATTCTAAAGTTCAGATATATATATCAGCACAAATACAGAGAATGTAGTTTTTTTAGACTAAGAAACAAACTAAGCTCAGAGAGTGAGATTCTGATGAAATAGCTCTCTTAAAGGCYGAAAAGATCTGTTTTCTTTAGGTAGCAATTTTGGGGCTCAGGTCCAGTTTGGAGCTGGAGCCTGGGCCAGGCACAATTCATTACAACACCATGCCAGTGTGCTAAAAGTGTTCCAAAGACTGCAACTGAGCATCTTGTGGGTTGTAAGAAATTTGCCCTGCAGGCCTTGGGCACCATATGTCTAGCAGGTAGCTGACAGCTGTTCAGACTGAGTGCAAATCAAGAAGAATTTAAGTAAAGAGCAACTACTATAGTAAAGCACATCAGCAGCGTGATTTAGGTAGYATACATATGCTATGCTTGGCAAAAAGGAAATTTGAATGTGATATTGCAGGCTGTCCTCACTTTTGTCCTCAGGAACATCTAGATACCTTTCCAAAATAGTCAGCCAGGAGGAATATTGAATCATACTTAAAACTCTTATTAGATGAAATTGCCTTGACTTGTCCAGCAAGGCATCTGTCTCTTCTTTTTATTATGTAAGTAGAAGGAATAAAGACAGGTACTTAATTCTGTATAGCACTTTGCATRCAATAGTGCCTTTAGAAAGTGTTTATGTGGCAGAAAGTATAGCACGTGTTRTTGAATGACATCTCAACAATAACTGTCTTCCTGGTTCTTTTCAAGGTTAAGCTATATTCTTTATCGATTTGTATAGATATAGTTGTGGCACAGTTATTCATGAGGCATGCAGTTCATGCCTGTAGCATGTTGATAACAATTACTAATCATGCATTAACTCTTCACAAGTCATTTACATCTACCATTTATGCATGAACAAACACTGCCTTTAAGAACTTTGAAGCTGACAGGCTAATCCTTTTCACCACCGACTTGTATCTCAATTCTGCAATGACAGTATAATCCACAAAARAATTCACAATGGCACTAAACGTGTTCAGCCAATTAATTACCCATTTTTATTGAGACATAGAGGTTGGATGAGTGAGGTTAAATGTGGTTGCAGACAAATAGGCATTTTTGTTTTAATTACCATTTTTTTCTCTCAAAACTGATGTGACAATMTTTCTCAACCTTCTAAAATATTATCTGACAGGAAGAAAATGAGCTTCTGTAATTTAAAAAAAAATTTGTTTCGTTTTTTAACACTGTCATAGGTATATAACTGTGTTCAAAACTTTTGTTAAAGGTACTAACACAGTGAGGGCTATAATATGAAACAAGAGTTTAAAGTTACTTCAATGTCACTAGGAAAATATAACACAAGGAGAGGTGTTCCATATTAGAGAACACTTTTTTGACAGGTAATGCATTTCTAAGGCTGACTAACCTGTATTTTAGGAGCATGCAGAACTTCACATAGCAAAAATATTAATACTAGGTCCTAGAATTATTTGCATAAGAACAAGAATCACAGGATTACAGGATATCTATTCTGTTATGTTGGTTTGAGTTTTTTTCTCAGCTTTGGAGTTATTGCTAYAGTAATTTTGTTTTAGAGATAAGAGAAGAGTGAATGAGTGTTTTAAGCTTGCTTAAGGAATCACTAGCCAAGTCATTGGCAAAATAGGTTTAATATAAAAGTGAAAACATGACAAAGTCTATTGACAAAAGTCACTCTACTACTTACTAGAGAGTTGAAGCACACAGAGAAAAAGCAAATAAAAAGTCCAAAATTGATCCAAATCAAAATAAACACAAAACTGTCCAAGTAGAGCCTGAAGGGTAGAAGGGGTGAGGGTGGGAATGAGATCAGGGAGGAAAAGGATAGGAAAGGCTCAGGGTAAAAAGGAATACAGAAGATCTTCATGTTAAGTCACAAGGTTCAGAGTAGACCTCCATGCTAAACTGAGCCTGACCTTGACCAACTGTTTATACCTGAAAACTTAACAGCCCTTAACCTTAACAACGCTTAAATTTAACAGCACTTAATCCATGACTTAGAATAAACAGCTTAGCAAAGGATTCATATAGAATTTGCTATAGCACAACAGTAACTCACAGGCCTAACTCACTTTCAAATCTAAAGCACTTAAGAATCTTGGAGAGCAACATTCCTTGTAATTTGCTATAGCATATTTATACTTGTATGCACAGATATAAGGAGCCTGTACAAGGTACCTGTGAAAAATTACCTTTGTGAAGTGCTCACTTCAGATGTCTTTGCATCTTCTCAACAGGCAAAGGGTGGAGTCTCCAGGAGCTGGGGTATCCGCACAGGATCCATTGCCACTGTTCAGYMATCCTCCCAGTAGGGCAAACTTGAGGGTTCACTGGCTCTGAGAGATGTCCCACACACAGGATCACAGCTACTGTGGTCCATGAGAGCTCAGAKGGTCTGGGCTGCTGTTTTTAGGATCACAAGRGAGGTGGATTTASTCACAGTAATCTTCCATCCAGGCCACAATTCAGGTCAGAAACTGTCTTTGAAAATCTTTAATGAAAATACTTCACTAGCGTTATTATGCAGACAAGGAAAACAAGTTTCCAAGGCTGTTTGTTAAAATCCAGGTGGTTGTTAGGCATTGCCAGCTCCTGGGAGCAGACRGTGTTCCTGATAAGCTCCAGGTGCACCTCCCCAAGGCCAAAGGGAGGGTTTCTCCGGTCATGTTGTGGGGCCGGAGGAATGGTGCGTGCACCACTGCATGGGGCAAAACACCCTGAGGTCATGCAAACAGCCTGACAGTGGTTTGCACGCAGAGATCTGTCAGCAAAAGTATAGCCACAGAGTAAATGTAAGCAGTAAAATGCATAAGGCTGCATGGAACATGTGTTTTTAGCATCTTTATAAGATCTTGATTTCCTATAAATCCATGACAGCACTTAGACATGTGGCTGTTTCCTGTGAAGCACAGGCAGCATGAATATGGTCATGTCTATTATGATGAATATTATGATCAATGTATGCCATTGCTGTTTTGATAAGCTCTTTATCAGATACATAAAGCACATATATATATGTACATATATATATATATATATATATATACTTACCGGCATTAACATGTTTGAAGGGGTATAGTTTCTAATAATTTTCTCACTTAATTTTAATAAATTAGATACTTCATTGTGCATGCAGCTCTCTTTATTTTTTTCCCCTTTTAGAGAGTCCATCAAGACACAGTAGTCTGAATTTTCCAGTCAGATTTGCCAGATCTAACCTGTAAGGATCATCTGTCATACTCAGTATCTGTAAAGGAGAGAAAGATGAGGGAACTAGAACATTAAGGAGGACAGACTATAATTTTCTTCATCTGATGGTTCATCTGTTTGCTATTTTGTTTGCTGCTGGGTTTGCKACTTCAAATTTCTGTATTTCAAAATGAAAGGAAAATCACTAGTCTTTGTTTCAAAGAAGTAAAATCAGGTTACTTCCACAATTCTAGTCATTTGTGCTAGAGGGGAGAAACCTTTTATACCAAAAACCTRTTTTGTCTCAATTTCCTGCAATGACCTGAGGATGTAAACGCTTTTGCAATAGCAGAGAAGGAAATAAGAARAAAGAGCTTTCATCACCCTTTGGAAATCAGTCCTTCTTAGGTGCTTTGTAAATCTCTAAACCTTCAGGATGATCACCATAGCCATCAAGATGTGACAGTCGATTGAAAAAAACCCAGTTATAATTAAAAAAATTTGCAGAATCCTTTCTAAAASTATTTTCTGTGTCAATTAAATCAACTCAATTTATAGGAAAAACAAGTTTGGTGGGCATTGCAAYGAATAAAATATTATTTTAATTTGATTTGGGTCTTCTGTCTGTTTGGCTTTTCAACTGAATTAATCTGAAAGTCAAGGCATGGGCTCTTGTGTAAATAGAAATTTTAAGATATGTATTTTCTTTCCTGAAAAAGGCTCAGTAAAGCTATTTGACACTAGAAGTTATGTTTTATAGTCATAATTCCTCCACTAGTAAAGTAGATACTTTACAAACTATACGTGTTTTTGGCTAAAGAGCTTGTAATCACTTTTTCCTTGGTGGTTTTTCTGATGTCTAGTGACCACTCAGGCCAATTTGCTTGCTCTCTTACTTTTCTTCCTTCTGCAGGAACATTAGCTTTCAGCCATCTGCCTTTACAGAACACATCTTTGAGTTCTCTGCCTTTTTTTTTTTTTTTTGTTATTATTTTCAATATGGCATCAATCACTAGAAAAAATTTAAAAAAAAAGCTGTTGAAAATATGCACACATACAGTGCTATTACACAAAATTTAATACCTTAATGAGGCTAAAAAGAGAACTAAACCCAAAGAAATTCCATCTTATACAGCTGCAAAGTATCTTTTGTGTGATTGAGCAGCAGAGCTGGCCCTTCAGATGTCCATGTTCTACTACTGCAAACTAAAGAAGCAATTAATGTCCCTGAGCTGATCACTAGGAAATGCTTTGTTACATTCTGCAATTGGTTTACACAGCTATTTGTTAGTGAATATTGTCTAAGATCAGGAATTTATGGGAATTATTCCTGAATTAGACAATTCAACACAGTTAGATATTCCCAACTGTGGACAAGGCAGCAATTGCAATCAAAGGTAGTTCAGTCTACCTCTACACTCTGAAATACAATGAATATTGAGACAGACCTGGGTCTGCCTCTATACWTTCATTTAGTAGTAAAACTTGTATTTTATTTACTTCTCTTCAATAGGATCTCTGAAACACAAACCAATACGAACAAAACTAATCAGCAAAAGCTGGACCATTACTCATGATCCACTGGCTTGGTGGCATAAGGTTTCCCCATGAGGCTGTTTCCTCCATTTCTTCCCATTTGGGCATTGCCAGCTCAGTTGGCACTGCAATAGGATATCTGAACAGTGTACAGGCTGTCCTCCAGAGTTTGGCATGCATGACAGCTCCAGCTTTCTCTTGCAAGTGTGGAGTGAGGGAGTGGAGTGATTATTCTGTCCCTGATGGCCTGCCAAGAAGGTGCTTCCAGGTAGGAAAGCAGTTGTTTGTGACCTTGGACAACTTTTATAGGGTGGGAGGCAGAAGAAGAGGCCTTTTCCTAGAGAATCTTCACTGCAYTGCTCTGTGCAAGGGAGCACTTGCCAACGCCTGTACCTGATGGATTGAGATGGATCCTATTGCCCAAAGCAATCCTTATTCCTTGCTCCTTTCTGGCCTGAATTTCCTCAGGTCTGTTTTTTTCTGAGTTTGTAGCAAGTGCTCTAAGATGACAGCGTTGGGAGGATGTTAACTTTACAACTGAAATAATAGTAAAACATTTGGGTCCTGARAAGTGATGTAGAGCAGGTTTGGGTAGAGATCTGCTTAAGAGGCAAATGAACAGAAGTGTCAAGGAGGGAGGGAGCAAGCGAAAAGTGAAATTAAATGTTTGTGGAGAAAAGTGGAAGCAACTCTGTGTCACCAGCAATGAATTGTGGAGAGTAAAAGGAATTATAAGGAAATGCAGGCAGCAATTAAGAAAAAAATGCTTGTGCCTGGAGGCAGTGGAAACCTGGCAGGGCAAGGCAGAGGGATGAGAGCCCTGAGGGTCAGGCTTTCCAAGCTTCTGAAAAGCATCCTGCGGGCTGGGAGGGGAAGAGATTGCTGTTAGCAGTGGGATGGAGGCTCCAGACCTGCTCCGTGGTGCCACCATGTCTGGCTGGCAATGGATGGGGACCACGGCAGGGCAAGGGCAGGACAGGGCAGTTGGCAGAGGCAGATCAGGCTCACAGCAAGTCAGAAYAAAGAGCTGGTGCATTACTAAGGAGAGTGGAGGGTATCCAGCCAAAACATCTAACTTTGATTGCTGCCAAAATAGGAAAACACTTGCATGAAACTCTTTTGCTCAAGGAGAATAGAAAAACTCTCTCCTTTTTATTTTTTAAATTTATTTTGTCCATGCATTCCCATGCCAGGACATGTGCATAGGGGAGGTTGGGGATTACCTGCTTTTTATTCCTCTTTCACCATGGGAAAGCCTATCTCAGGATAAACAGCCTCTGTGTGACTTGGTCAGGTTGGGTTGAAATAGGTTTGGGCTGCAATATACTTTTAAAAATGTGGTTTCTTGGTATTAGAAAACAACCAAGTGTATAGACCAGTATGTGCTGTGGTTAAMTATTGAAGGAGTGATTTCTTTGCTGAAGCTCACATGGAATGTTGTGAATTGAGGGGGGGGGTTATAGCTTTGGGGTACAACCACCACAGAAGAGGTCCCAGGACCTTCCCGTCCAGCAAGGCTGGAGSTCTGCACATTCTGGGACATGCCAGCTTTTCCTGTGTGTCCCAGTGCATGAGGGCAAGCCTCAGGAATAAATTGGAGTTTCTCAACAGAAAATAGTTCTGAATTTAAGCATCAGACTTCTCCACTGCCATCTGCTTTCTGGTGCCACATTCCCCTCTTCAGGTGTGTGGGTAAGGGATGGATATGGAGCTGGGAATTGACACGGGGGTTTGTGGTGCCTCAGTTCGGCAAGGGCAGCTTTGCCCCAGAACCAGCYTGGGCACATGGCTTGACTGCAGCCTGCCTAGCTGAGCAGATGGAGGCTGTGAAGGGTGAAACATWGGGAATTGCCATCCCAGCTGAAAGCAGAACSAGGAGCTGTCATTCTCCTTCRTGTGCCTGATGTTGTGGCAGGCACAGGGAAGCTGCCAAAGCAATTGGCCCTGTCCTCTAGGCACTCCCCAGCYTGCAGGTGAATTATGACCTGTAGGTGGTGCCAAGCCCAGGCACGTGTGGGACAGGACAGCCAAAYTGAGCTGGAGTGGAGGGGAGGAGGGTCCTTGGGGTCTGAGTCGGTGGGTGCTGTGGGCTGGCAGAGGCTGGGGAGCTGGCTGGGACCCAACTGCTAGTACCTGCCTTGCCCCAGCATGAGATCTTCTGATATGCGTTGCTGCTAAGAAGCTGCAACAGAAAAAAGGTTTTGCTAAGATCTTCCGGTTAAAAGAAACTGTCTTTGAACAAAGTCATGGAAGAAAGGTTACAGGCAAGTGTGTTATAGAGGCTTATCTGTCCCTCGAGGAAGTTTATATTTTGGAGAGGAACCAGTTCCAGAGGAGAGTGGCAATTGCTGAGACATTCAGGCTCCTGCTATTTCATTTGGTGGGTTCATACCTAGAAAACAGAGACCTTGCCTATGAGTTCAGCTGTGTTGGCAGTTAYAGGCACACTAGTGTGGACACAGTGACCTGGCAGGCTGTGGATGCCCTCCCTGTCAAAGACCAGCATATGCAGCAGCATCTCAGGAGTCCAGAACAGAGTCTAACCTTCCCATATTCAACTGCCATGACCAGAAATTAGACAGCGCACCTGTTCTGGTCCTCCTGGTACTGCTGTCTTTGTCCCCAGGCAGCTGGAGCCCAACCTGCCTGCTCAGCCGAACATTTATGGGCAGGGGGGACAYTGGAAACAAACGAAAAGCAGCAGCTTCTTTGCTTCTCACTGTGACAGCTCAGGAATGTAGGAAGAGGGAATGAGTAAAGAAGCAAGGAGGGGACTGAGGAGACAAGCCATAGCTGCTCCCCCAGCTGCAGGAGGAGGATGAAGCCATGGTGTTGGAGGAAGGTCCAGGCTTTTCCTGGGGTTTCTCAGGTGCTRCATTATCCATCTGGTTTCTGGAGTTTCAGCTGCACTTCCCAACATCCCCCAGGTTTCACCTTCTCTCTTTTCCATCACGAGCTCCTGGCCTCAGCTGCCCTATGGATGTTTCCCACACTGAGGAAATCCCACTGTCTCTTTTTACTGCCACAGGGACTACAAATGCAGATAGTGTTAGTGCTGGAGCTCTGTCATACAGGATGCTCTTTTCTGCCCAAATCATGCTTTTTTCGCCCCATCCACTTCAAAGCTCCATTGGCTCTAATGTAAGCCAGCCCAAACCTGGGCTGCACCATCGGCAGCACCATCCTGGGCAGGGAAGAATCAACCCTAAAATAGGGTCTGCAACCTCCTTGTTTTTCTGCAGGGGTCTCTGAAGGCAGGAATCCCCATCCCCATGGGATGGGAGCTGCACATGCCTTGCCCTGGGCATTTGGGAGAGTGTGATGGTGAAGGTGTGCCATGGAGTTCAYGGCAGTTAAACACGGCGGGGTGACAATGCCTTCACCAGCTTGGCAAAGTGTGGCTCGTTGTCATCTTGGAGCAACGAGATGGCAGCAGGGAAGCACATCAAGATAGGGACAAGGGACAGGCTGACAGACCAGGGGAAGCATGCGAACACCTAGGCTCAGCTCRAAGGTGCTGAGAGATGCCCAGCATGGTGCTGAGGACAAGACAGAGCTGTCTTTTTGACAGCCTGTTAGCCCTGCAGCAGGGCCAGCTTGGTTTTCTTCATCCTTCCACCAGACAACTTTKCATCATTCTCTCCCAGCTTGTAGCGCAGCGTGGGGYTGCTGTGAGCCAAGGGCAGCATGCAGCACTTGGCCTTGTTGACCCTCATACAACTGGCCTTGGCCCATTGATCCACAGTTGCATTAATCTACGCAACACTGCACTCCCCCTTCCTTATCCCACTCAGCCCCTCTCCGTTAATATCTCCGCTAATATTCAATCGTTCCTGCCAACTCTGTTAGATACCTCTCAACACCACCATGCAACGCATTCTCCTTCCGCCAGAGCCCAGAGGATGCATGGCCCCTCCACCCCGTACTCCACCTCCCACGGCCTCGGCGGCGCCCCGTGTCCAGCGGCGGGAGGGCCGTGAGGGTCCGGGGCTCGGCCCCGCTGCCCCCTCCCGCCGCGCAGTGCCCGTGTGTGGGCGGGCTCCGGGACGTGCCGGCTGGGGAGCGCCGCGGCGCCGCACATGCTCACTGGCCGCGGAGGCACCGCCGGAGGTAGGGGCTCGCTCCGCCGCCGGAGGAGCCGCGCTGTCGCTGCGGCCGGGCCGCGGCATGGCCCGCCCGCTCCCGGG
>NW_026623241.1:2861771-2926349 GCF_030028575.1 Malurus melanocephalus | reverse complement strand
CCATGGCAGGCTCCGGGCCGGGAGGCCGGGCGAGGGGCCAGGGGCGGCAGGGGCACATCCGCGACCTTTACTGGCCGGGCAGGGGAAGAGTGGCGATGCTGCGGCTCCCGGGGAGAGGGAAGCTGAAGCATCCCCGTGCCTCCCGGAGGCGGGGGAAGAGAGAGAGAGGCACAGCTCTSTAAAATCAGTGGCGGAAAAAAATCCAAATAAATAAAAGTGGAAAATGCAGCAGGTTCTGAGGCATCTGTGAGATTTCTGTTGGCCCAAGGAAATGCTTGGGAATTACCTGTGGGATGGCAAACAAATGGAAGATGCCTGGGGTGCCGCAGTGCTGTGGCCAGGGGCAGGTGGGGCTGGCTGTGACCAAACATTAATACAGCTCGTGGCATTTGCGGCCTTTTGCCCCAAAGAAGTTAAAATATTAAACTGAGCACAATTTAATAAAGCACGGTATTGCAGGTTGTGTTTAGTCATCTTTGYGAGGCCCTTTCAGTGTGGGCTCTGCAGTGAGAATGCTTCATTCAAAATAGTTGTGTTAGAATTCTGTGCATAAAATGTTTGTAACCCCTTCTCACAACCAGCATTGAAATTATTGCTATTTTATATGTGCAAGGTCATAGACGGCTTGCAGTTCTTTGCCTTGCTACAAGACTGGTTGACATTGTATTTAATGCAGTTGATATATGACATTTCTGGTGAGGAATCCTGTTTCCAAGCTTCTGAGTATTTTGGGTTAGGTATTCTTTGAAGGACATCATATCTCTTAAACTCGCTGGAGCAAACTTGCATTTAAATCTGTTCCTCACTGTCAGTTTCAACTTTAGGAAGCTACTGGACTTTCTGGAAATTGCCTAAGTCAGTTTCATGTCAGGGATACACCTGAACAGACTCTCTCTCCCAAAGCAACTAGGAACAACAACCCAACCCCCATGAAAAATTTCTTTACTTTTTGAGGGTATGTGTTTCCTTTTGCCATTATCTAGCCCTACTAATATAAACCTCTTTCTTTTGTTTTGCTACAGACTCAAGATTTCTCTGAAGCATAATCTTCAAGATGAAGTTCTTACTAGCAATTTTATTTTTCATCTCATTCTTCTTATGGGTTGAAGAAGTCTATTCCAAAGAGAAGTCTTCAAAGAAAGGAAAGGGGAAAAAGAAGCAGTATCTATGTCCATCGTATGTTCCTGCTTTCTTTTATGATTTTGTATGATGCTAATCCTGTTTTTAAGAGTGGAAATTATGTGGCARTTGAAGTAGAAGGTGATGCTTTCTGCTGAAAGAATGATGTCTGTGGTAGGAATGGCTTTCACCAGCATCATAGCTAAATTCTGTCAATGCACCAAGTCTTCTGTTTTAGTGAAAGGAAAAATCTAAGCCATAGTGAATCATTCCTTTCCTTGTGGTGGAATTCAGCCCAGTGCCTTGCTGTTTATGGGGACACAATAGCATGGTTCCCTGGTGCTGTGCTGTTTAGCATTATGTTGCAGGTGTATTGAGGAAAGCCAGTAGGGTACAAAAATGTCATGCTGAARTACATCTACTGGTTAGCTAGTTCTGTAAGAGAAGGCTTGTCCTACGCATGTTCTTGTTTCATGTTGAATAGAACTATGGTCTTCACCATCTTTCATCAATTCTTTACARTTCTATGACTTTTGTGGAGGAAGATTGAATGTTGCTATATAGCATGCCCCTATGGAATAGTCTTCCTCTGAAAATATAGAAATTAAAATCTGTGATTTCCCAKTTGAATAGAGGATGTGTTCTGGATCCCTATATTTACTTGATGTTAAAAATATTTCCTCTTTCCAATGCCAACCACATTTTAGGTTGTGGTCCTTAGGACAATGTRAAAGTTTTATTTGTGAGTAATGTTTTTAGCATTTTCTTGGCCAGCCATACTCATTTTTTAATGTTATGTCATAAATATCTGAAGAAAAGATTGATAGAGCATGATAAGTTGCCGGTAAGGGTAGAAAAGCATTGTGCCTGAAATAATAAAATTGTCTAGACAAATTTAAAAYGTATTTCTTCTGTGACCATATAAGAAGAGGTACAGAACGTTAGACTGGCTATTTAGCTTTAATCAACTTTTTTCAAAAAAAAAAAAAAAAAAAAAAAAAAAAAAAAAGAAGTGGAATAATCAGACAGAAGCATTGTTCAAGTAATACTTTTTAAAATTTCCACTATTTTCAAATATTGACAGTGATGCTTATTTGTAACCCGTGCTTCCTATTTTTTAATATCAAAGCTAAGTATTTGTCGTTGGATTTGGATACATTAAGATATGTCTCAAATGTGATCATGACTGATCTGAAGTGATTCCTACCTCTTCTTTCCCTTTTTAAGTTCTGAGTAGGGCTTTTTCATTGATCCAATGTGAGGGTTTATAGCAAGGAGAGAAATGTCAGGGTTCCCAGGGCAGGCATCAGAACAGAAGCCCTTGGAAAGGGAGTTAGGCAGCTGGGAACTGACTCCTGCTCTTCTATGGTCTTGTTTAAGTGCCAGTATTTTCCCCTGTTATTGACTTAGTAGAATTCAAAACAGCAGTATGATTTGATCTTAGTAAGTGAGTGGGTTTTTCTTGTTTGCTTTTATTTTAAGCCCTGTRTTTCTCAGTACCATTAAATGTGATGTAATTTGTGCATTGAATACATGCTATCATTTTCAAAGTGATACTTTTCCAGTCGAACCTGTCTGCAAAAWTCCTGGTGGAATCCAGTACTTGTCTGATGTTCCATTGTGCAGTGTTGCCAGCTAGAATTGCTRTAGCAATGAGTCCTGTTCGATTTCCTGAATAATGACCAAGTTGTCAATATCTTACTTGGCTAAAGTTCACAGCTTGAGAGACAACCACTTGTAATAGTGGGGTTGCTGTTTCTGTGGCTGGCATCTAGAAGACCTCTCACGTGAATGAGCAATGAARGTCAGCTCTGTCTGGCAGAGAAATTACCTAATGCTCTCTTAACTCAGGCTGCTGCWGGCAAACTTTCAATCATCAGCATTTCTTAAATGATCTTTCACAAAACTTCTTGATTTGGTGACACTGTGTTATAAAAGAGGTTGCCTACTAGCAATAATTTTTCCTTTGTGAAAACAGAAAAAAATCTTTCCTTAGAATCAAACCAGGACACAATGCATTGGAGTGGGACTTAAGTGACACTGTAAGGGTTGACTGAAACTACTCAAGGAAGTGTCTAAATGAAAGTAAAGCATAAAAAATATTTAGGAGAATATATTTTGTGGTTTTTAACCAAAAGAAATAGGATTTTGCATAGTTTATAAAATTCAGTRGTAAAAATTCCTAGTGAAAAGATACATTTATAAGTTAAACCCTTAATCCACCTTTAATTTGCGTGATTACTGGCACAATACATTTTAAACCTTAATTGTRACAAATTGCTACTTTTTATTTCCTTGCAACATGTGAAAAGCTAAATTTTACCTCTCCAAGAGAAAAAAAAGCCCACTTCATTAGTAGCTGTATACAGGACAGTCTTCTCTTGCAAACTTTATAATGAAATTCAAATCTATGCAAATAATTATCCAGGAAAGATTTATGCTGAATCTGATATTACTGCCTGAGTTCCTTAATTTGATGTTAAGAAATGGATGGCTGTAAGACTGGTTTGGGACTTTGGCAAGAATTTGTTTGTATAAAAACTAAGCATACCTGAACTTCTCATTTTATAGCTTTCCAGAATWTAAGCCTTTTTCCAAATGTGCCCCTCTGGCACATTAACTACTATTAGGATAAGATGAAAATAAGATTATTAGAAACCTCTTTAAAAGTTCATTATTGTCTCATAAACAGATATTTGCTTCCTTAAATTAGAAAAATTCGATTTTGTATCTTAGAGCAAACCTTTTTACTTGTGATTATTTGTGATGCTGTACTTCTCAGTGCATTGTGTGATAGTGGCTTATTTCCCATATTATTTTCATTTACTCCTGAAACTGTTTTTACCATCTTTTTTATTGAAGGGTTTCTTGAAGCTGATGCTTAATCATTTGTTTCTTACTTTGATTTAATGCTTCCTCAGAACAGATGTAAGACTTCACATCTTACATTTAGATCATTTTCCTTCTTACCTCAGGCTTTCCAGATGACACATAGAGTAATTATGCTTCTGTCTGCTTCCTGAATCTTCATTGATTAACAAAGAAATCGACATATTGGGCCTAAAATGTTGTAATAGAGAGTTTTTMATCATAAATCTGAGAAACTGGCTTCCACAGTTGCCTAGTGCAATGAAATACAAAACTTTAACAGCAAAACTTTTGCCTTTTGTTTCTGTGGAAAATCTTTAAAAAAAAACAATGAGGCCCACTCTCTCAAGAAAAAAAATTGTGTATTACACTCTTCTGGTTACAAAGCTTATTTTGAGATTTCATATACTTAATACCAACGACTTTGATATAGCTACAGAGGGATTAAGTCACTTGATCTCTTTCCTGCTCACAGACTACCCATACTTGCATGACCTTTGTTACTTAGTTCTYACTAACTTCTTCATAATTCCTCATAATACCTGCTTCTTTTAAACATGTGGGACAGTCAGYGGTGACTTAGAGCATTGCTGGAAAATGTTTTTTGTTTTGTTAYACCATAATAAATAATTCTGTTATTTTATGATGTTTGAGCTGCTGCTGTTATATCCACAGTCCTTAATAGCCTAGAAGGTCTCTACTCAAAACTGCTTGCAAAATCTCTGGACAAARGAAATTATAAGGAAAGGGAAGTTTGGTTATTACAGTGTAAGAGAAGGCATAGAGAAGTAAGAGTGTCCCCTGGCAGCTAATAAAACCAGTAATGACTGTGGTTACAGCTATCCCTGTTAATTATAGTTTTAGGATGACTCAGCTCTTCACTCGCATAGTGTTCACTTCTGAGTGTCTTTCAGTGTCCCTGGTACCRCGGCAATGCTGAGGGCATAACTTCAGTCACTAAATCACATTCTTTTGTCTGGGTATCAAGACTGCTTTTACAACAGCATCCCTCTTCACCTTAATGCATTTGTCCACACGGAGATTTATATCCATATAGAAGGTTAACTAAATACTGTGTAATATCTATAGAGACCTTTTTTACCCATGAAGCCAAAGTACAAATCATATTTGGCTTGTATTCAATAAAGCATATCAGCTACTTCAGAAACTGTGAAATGGCCCTCTAAGCCCTCCAGAAAACATGGCTTGTGCCATCTGCCGGGGCAGAAGCTTAGAAAGGTCACAGATGCGAAGGTTCAATAAACAGCTTCTTTTAAAAAACAACAACAAAAGACAGTTGAACTAGGGAAAAAAGCCTTTGATGTGTTTAAAGTGTAGAGTTGGATGCAAGTCTGTCCTATAATTTCTCTTGGTTAACTTTAAGCTTCTGACATGCTCTTCCTATTAAGACTGAAGCGGAAGTTCAAAATACATTTTATACCTTGGGTTCTCTTCATTTCTCTACGGACTAGAACTTTTTTTTATCAAGTGTTTGGGTATACATCGCCTCTCTGTCTGTTGTATGTGATCAACCCCAAAATGTAAATGGTGGCAAAGTAGAATCACATTTGTCTTTATTCCCATCACCTAGAAGGCACTGCTGATAGTCTCTGAACATTTTTGTTTGTAGGTGAGGTGGAAGGGTTGATACAGTTTTTGGGAGGAGGTGGTGTGAAGTTGAATGCAAAGCCTGAATTTGGTTGTGGAGGAAGATACATCTGACAGTCATTTGAATGATAAGTACTTTGCAGAGCACAGGTCTTGTTCCTATAAAAATTCTTCTGCCCTGTAGTAACAGCAGTCGGTCAATGCTTTTATTATTCTGTATCACGTAACTCTCATGGAAAGCTRTGATCCCAGACAGATAGGGCCACATTCCAGAAGATTTGCAAATTTGTTTTCAAGGTGGTTAAATGTAGTGGGCAGTRAAAGATAAAGCTATATAAGCAAAACCTGAGCTGTCTTGTAAAACAGTAATTAAGCATGATAGACTGGTTCTCGTTCAGTGACTTTCCCTCTCAGTGAGCAGGGTTTGCTCCATTCTCAGCACCAGAGTGATGAGACACTGTAATTGTGTGGAAAAGTTGCAGACATTGTATTTCATATATCACCCCCATACTGAGAAAAAGCTTTGATCTGTGAGTTAAACAGCACCACCTTTACCTAAGCCCAGGGAAAACCATAGGTCTAAATACTGTTGTCAAGACTAATTCTGTAGAATGTATCTCAGCTTATACTTTCCTCTTATATTGCTGCCTATATCACCTTGGAGGTGGTTAGATTTTACCAAGATCTTTYTATTGTCTCCATACTTACAGCATCTGGGAAAGAGAATATTGGGACAAGGAACTGATGTGGATAAATTACTTTTTAAATGTCTGTAGTTTTGCTTAAACATTTGGATGCTGATCATGTTTTACATCTGTGTGCTCTATCAGGACACAACAGGACACCCGTTATGGATAAGGATCAAGGTGGTGACTTCGGTGGGCTGCAGAGATGCCTAATCTGGGAGCTGTGAGCAGTACTGGTTCAGGCTGGGGGAAATACCATGCTAACCTGGTTCTGTTGGTTTGGGGGCTGTCAGCTCTGCGGCAGGCAGATTAACCAGTTTGCTTTTCTCAAATTAAGTGAATAATAAGGCRCTTCAGATTACCATATAAACAGTGTTTAAGGTGTCTAATCGGGCAATGCTGAATGTGAAATTAAAGCTGGATTTAAGAGGTTTCTCTAGACAAGGACKGAAGTAGTGACAGTAACAGCTATTGGCACTACCCTACTGCAGGAAGGTTGTGTGCATGTCCACATTAAGAGGCTATTCTCTTTGGTCTATCTACAGCATGAGATGAACAATTAGCTGTTTCACCCCCTCAACTCACAGTTCACAATTCAGGGTGCCTAATCTGGGTTTCTGTTTCAAAATTTACAATGAAGGRGCCTTTCTCTTTGTTTACCTCCAAATTTAGGTACTGAAGCTCCATATCTAATTTTAGGTGTTTAGCTGTCAACTGCATTCATGAAGACATGTAAACAGTGACTCAGAGTTCCATAGTTCTAATGTAATTAGTGATACCACTTTTCATTGGAGTAATTGTAATTTATCGTCCTAAGAATAGACATGTCACCTTGCACAGTTTAAAAATGTAGCTATTAAACATACTAGAGATCAGAGAGATGACTCAGAACAGTTATATACTATGTCATTGATATGTATTAACCTATTTTATGCTGAGAGTTATTGCACTCAGAAAATCAAATACCTGCAAATCAGAACACTGATACTTTATATCARGAAAATTGCACTTTAAATATATGGTGAGATAATAGCTATTATGTTTCCCAAAACTTATTGTTACTATTTTCAGATATACACAGCCATGTTATATGACTAAAATGTCAGTTTCTATCACATAGATTAAATAAACTGCACTGAAATATGTTGTTTCAACATCATATAGAAAGTTTCACTGCAGATAACTGAACAGTGTGAGTTGGAATACATMTTTTTACCTGTCAGTAATCTAGAACCATGAAAAACGTTTTCATTCTTGCTTGTGTAGAATATTGTTTATATTCTTTCCTCCTGTAACACTGCATGTGGTAAGGACTTCTTTTAACTTCAGTGAGCTCTGAGAGAAGAAATGTCATGATGACCTATAGAGATATAATGTTTTCTGACAAATTTGCCTAACACAAATGTAAGAAGCTATATAAATTTCAAACCAAGTGTAATACATGCTTCCTTTTGTCATGCATATTTGTGTATCTGAATTTATGGATTTTGATTAGTGAAGTATAAAAATAATTACCTGTTGCCATCAATTGAAAATGTTGATCATGATCTTCAAAGGCAGTGATAAAATGTTTAGAGCTTCAGTGGAAGAGAAGATGGACACCTTACTGCATATCCTGTGAAATACAGTATGTAAAATAATTCTTTGATTCCTCAGTGATACCAAATGTAACCTCTAAAAGACCAGACATTTCACACAGAGATGTTATACCTAAAGACTAATTGTACTTYGTTTTCCTTCTGGATTTTGAGGATGCTGTTTGTAGAATTAAGAATACTTTTGTGTATACAAGAATGCTGCTTGTTTTCCCTTTTATTTATTCAGAGAAAAGAATATCATACTTTGGGTTTGCATATTTTGTATGTTGCTTGTGTGTGAGGTTTTTAATTGTTACTTAGGTAAAATTTTTGGTAGGGCAAGTTCTTTTCAATCGCTTTTAATTTTTTTCRATGGCAACTGTGAGACTTCTGTTGCCTTTTCCTTTGGCATTCACCATATCTTGTTTAGAACTCATCAATTACTGCAAAGAGTGCTTCATGCCATTTGTTAATGCTTGTCTATCAGCTTCACATGCATTCAACACAAGTTGGAATAAATGCATTTAAGTTAAAATGCTTGCTGCAACTGGTGGAAATCTAAGTTACCAGCTTTTTACAAGTGGGAAAATTGTAGGTTGAACTAGAAAAAGTGGTAAGTAAGTAACCGGTTGTTTGAGTGTTGTTGTATGGGAGTCGGCTTTCAGCACGTTGGAGTAACGATTCTTCTAGGAAGGCAGATCTCAGTGCTCAAATCCTTTTTCTCTGTTGTAATATAGAAATATGTCTATCGTTAATTCATTCCATAATGGCCAGTTAAGCAAGGGTATTTGTGACTCTGCGTAAATATCTTACCTTAATAGTCCCAGCTTCTTTATCCAGGCACCTAGCACATCACATTCACTGTTTCATTAAGTCTTTTGGCTCATCTGTTGCTCTGAAAGTGTTTAGTCGCCCCAAGGAATACATCTGACATATTGATTTCCAGGTGAAATTTAGGCATTTTGGTCAGCAAGGCTCTCAGAAGGAAATCCAGTCATTATGATGAAGTTTTGTTGCATGCTATTGAATGATGGTAGTTTAATGACAGCATGCTGTAAAAGAGCCACAGTGAAAATATGACTGWTTCGCAGCAGAGCTTTTTTTTATTCCAGTGGCTATTTCAACCACTTCATTCAAAGTAGCAGTTACTGAATCTCAAGGCTTCTCCTGCTAACTCAAAACGGCCAATGCCAYTGTACTTTACTTAGTTTCTAGATAAGCAAGGACGAATGCACTTGCACACTTGTATAAGTTCAAAATACAACCCAAGAACTTGTGGAAGATGTGACTGTGGTGTTTTTTACTGGCAAGCTACGCCACCATTGTTCTTCCCATCACTGTCTTCCCAATAAATCTCGTTTACCCAGTTTTTGGATGGCTTGTGAACAAASGGCCTGAACAGATATTTGTATTAATATACTTCTGCAATGCAGCTCAGATCTCCCAAAATCATCACTTTATTCCTCTTACTTGAAGAGACAAATAATCCTGTCGGTAGTATTTGGCTTTCTTTTSCTTTTGTTGTTCTCTCATTTAATTTCTCAAACCTTTTTCCTTTTTTTCCTTTTGCTTTTTATGAGCATCTGTATTTAATTTATGTGTCCATGTTATCCTGTGTGATTCAGATTATTGTTTTCACTATTTAATGAACTGCTTTGTATAACCCATAACAAAAATAATAATAAAAAAAGTATTTAAGTTTGTTCATTAGTTGTTGCTTGGATTTGTTTTCATATTTCATTATCCYGGTCGTACATAATTTAGAAAGAARTCTTATTGTCAGTATTAAGGAGATTCTTTTATAAATGCAGATTTTGTAGTCATCTGATGTGGATGTTTTAGATGTTAGTATGTGTGACTTGCAAGAAAGCAGTGCCATGAACCTTTCTGTATCAGATAAAATGCAGCATACAGAGTGTTTGCCTGACTTTTTAATAGATAAATTAACATTCTTTTCTGAATTGCTCTTTCTAGAAAATGGAAAATAATCTTAACCTTACGTTTGCCTTTTGTTCAACTAATGGTGACAGCAAAAAAAAGCATACAAAGCTGATTTATGATAATTCTGTAGCAACCTCTTCATTGGTAAAAGTCATCACTGAAAACTGAACACATCTCAAAATTACAGAATTGGAATAGAATAGAATAGAATAGAATAGAATAGAATAGAATAGAATAGAATAGAATAGAATAGAATAGAATAGAATAGAATAGAATAGAATGGAGCATTTCAGCTGAAAGGGACCTGCACTGATCATCTAGTCTGTCTACTAGACTGAACAAGGAAATAAATTAACTCTTTTGCATAATGATCCAATTCTAAGTCAAATATAAAATCATATAAGCCCTGGGAGGATTGTTTGAAARTGAATTTATCAGTTATTCAAAGGAGTTAGAAAACATACTGCTTTTTAAATTCTCTAATATTAAATTAACAGAGGCTTATTGCATACAGAATATACAGTTCTGTATACATAACAGGAAGTCAATGTATGTTGCTAAAAGTAAACACTTCCTGGTTTTATTTGAAGATCAGTTATCTCTGGATAAGTTCTGCTGGAGCATTTAGTTCACCTGTGTGGTTGTTACAGATCAGAGGGTTTAGTGTGTTTAGTGCAAGAAATGGGTGGSACATTATGTACAGCAGCCACTTAATGCTGTTCCACGATTCTTTTCCTGTGTGTTACAGTTTAAACTATCCTCTTGCATACATTCTTCTTGGTAGTTACATCTCAATGCAGTCTTTGGAATGCATACTTATCCTGTTAATTACTGTTGAGTAGTCCAAAATTCCAAAGAGGATTGAATGCCACATTATTGCCATAATTTTTTCCTCGTTTATCATATCAGGCAAATACAAGAAAATAGCTAAGCAGATATGTAGCTTTRGGTTTCAGAAATATCCTGAATACAAAATAGAAAACACAAATCTGATTTTTTTTTTCCTGAGCAATAAAATCCTCAGAGAGTATCAAGGAGACTATGATATAATAAAATGCAGTTATGTTATCATAAGTGGTTGACATGTTTTTAGTAATAGGGAACTTCTTTATAGTTTTATTTATAAATATTTTAGCTGTTAAATTCTAGCTGAGGCGATTAAATCTCATTGGGAAGGCATAGTGAGTGCTACCAAGTCAGCAAGATCTGATTGCTCCTGTTTGCCTTATCGYTTGAGTTAGACCAGTTGTTTTTAAAGGTGAGGTTATTCATAAATTATAGAGGTGAGGTTATTCAAGGGCTAGGATACAGTCTTATCTCCAGTTTTTAGTCAAAGAATGATGTCATGCAATGCTGACAGTTGTTTATTAATTAATTATTTCCCAGTAATCAATAAGAAAAATGCTGAACGGGAGCTAAATCAAGAGGCCTAATTGATTCATGCTTTTTTTTATATACTGATCAAAAGCCTTCTGTAGAGTTAATGTTTTCTTCAATAAATGTTTGAATAAGGCAGAAATCCCAGAGGACATGAAGCAAACTGAACAATGAGAAGAAAAAGAGCAATGAACTGAGATGCTATAAAGAATAACCTGTAGATCTGTCAAACTGACATTGGTATGGGAGAGAATAATAATAAARAAAAGAAATTACAGGGTGAAGGAGGCAACTGCAGCTGATGCTGATTATGGAAAACATTTAGGAAATAAACTTGATCATTGTTTAAAATACAGCCATACCTTTGTTTGCAAGAGGTGATAGCGTTGATACATATGACTTACACCTCTGTAGGTGCTTGAGTTATTTTTRCATAGCATCCTGGTTAGTGAATTATAATGACAAAGTGGAGTAGTCATACAAGGGATGGAAAAGTGATTATGAGACAGAATTCAAAACTGGAAACAGTCATTGAAGAGGTTCTGGAAACAACATACAAATTCATTTGCWTGACATTATCAGCCTGCTTGGTGTTTAAAATACCTGGGGAGGGGACCGACTCACGCACACTGCTCTTTATTACACTCAATTTCATGTACCCTTGTAGCTATATTTACCTGTCACAGGTTCTTTTTGATTGTAGCCATGATTTTCATTTAACATCCAGCACAATAATGGCAAGGTAATGAAGATGTTTAAATTCCCTCTGCTTAACCAGAGGAGAGTCCAAGGCCTTGTTTTCTGTAGCAAAGCTTTTATTAGCACTTGACAATGAGATTATGCAATCCTCCAGCTCTGGGTGGAATGGCTGGCGCTGGCATGCGAGAGCAGGAGACTGCCAAAAGCCTCTGCATGGTTTGGCACCTACAAAGTGGCTGTCAATTTACTAAGGTTCCTAATCTGACAGTCACTAAAAATAGTTCAGGTGTCTGCTTTCTACTGATGAGGAAATCATGTCCCTCCGGATATTTGTGTTAGGAGGGAAGGGAACAGTTAGTGAATTGCAGTTTATTTGTTTCCAAGTTTACAATTAAGAGTATGTCAGAGAGCATTTGTGTTTATTACACAAAGAGGTTTTTGAAAAATGCTGAAACATCTCAAGGAAAGGAAGACTATACAGTATGGCACCTGAAAACAATGAACATATTTTGCTTGTTAAATGGCATTTATGGCATTACTTTAAAATTAATTCAGTTTTAGCACACAGTTGTTTCTGATTTGATAGTGACTAATGAACTTTTTTCTTACAGGCAGCAATCAGCTGAAGACCTTGCAAGAGTACCTGCTAATTCTACCAGCAACATCTTGAATAGGCTATTGCTCAGCTATGATCCCAGGATAAGGCCTAATTTCAAAGGTTTGTCAGATATTTCAGCCTTTTTTTTAGTCTTTGGATTTTAACTTTTGCTCTTTTCACACAGAGAAAATTTATGTAGAGTTAATATTCACAAGCCAAATTTCTGTTRAGGGTTTATTAAAATGAAAACTTCCCTAGATAGTGTGAAACTGCTGAAGATATTTATCTTTCTGAGCTGAAAGATAATATRTTAGGATTTCATTATCATAATAGAATGTGATGTCTTATTACTATTTGGCTTATTTTATTAAAGACTTTTTAAMAGTAGAAATAGAATTCATAAAACAAGTTTTTAAAATATCTTTTTATCCCTATATTTAGTTAGACTCTGCTTTACAGTATTTTAAACCACCAAATTTCTCTATAGATATCCTTTAAGATGACTATAAAAAGTTATGATCACCAGTATCACTGTTAGGAAACTATAGTATTAAATCCTTTATTAGTTATACAGCTTACATACTTTGGGAATTCAAATAGGTAGTGCMTTTAAACATTTGCTGCCTTTAAAACATCCCGCTGGTAGTCAGATATTGCAGGATTCTTCCATGCAGGCAAGTGTGAATCCTTGAATGAGCAAAAGAGGCTGGAGTACATACTCTCTGCAAAATGTCTAATAACTTACACAGCTGTAAGTTAGGCTTTCCAGGAATTAGATTATTTACCTTCTGAAAAAAGACATAGACTATTTAACTGCRTGGGCAATGCAGTTTACATAAAACAGTCCTTTAATTTTAAAACTCCCCACATAATTATATGTGCATTAAGACATATTTTAACATGAATATCACTAGTATGAAAAATTTGGAAGTCTTTAATTTTTATTGTACTTCTGAAAATGCTATTTTCTATAATAGATATTCTATTTAACTGTTTTATAAATGTATTAAACTCGTTCTCAGCAAGCAAACTGCTTCTTTCTTATTCTCTGTAAAACCATATTTATATGTTTTCAGCATTGAGCCTTGTCACAAAGAATAAATGTCCAGCCTCTTCTCTACCTGTTCTTCAGCATAATCAGCTTGTAATCATAAAGCATGTTGCAGATTTCTTTATATTTTTGATAACCCTTCTGGCTGTCTGGTAAGAATCAAGACGGAAAGAAAAGGGAGGACATGTAATGTTAACTCAGAGGGAGGTGGAAGAAAAAGAACATTTTCTGACAACTGGTTTGCCCATGTTAAAATGTTCCTCACACRTGAGTGATTTTCTTGGATGGCAATTCCTATTCAAATCTGGGAGTGAGTACACTCTTGGCTACTAGTGATGTGATGGGTGCTCTGTCACATGAATCAGGCATTCAAAGAAGTATTATGCTTATTGCATAACCAAAGCATCACACTTAAGTAGTCTGATTAAAAAAATTCCAAAGCCAAAACCAAACCAAGTAAACAGATTTGCCTGGAAAATGTGAAATTTTGTCCTCATAAAGAAGAAGAGAATGAGTTTGAATTTATGTATTAAATGTACATAAAAATATTTTATGCAGACAAACGCACTGTTAGAAGAGGCATATATTACTTTGTACTGTATTTACTTAGTCTATCAAAACAGTCTTGATATATTCTTATATCTCTTTTGTTGCTGAAAGTAGGAAGAAACCCATGGAGTGTTTGTAACATTGTAAATGAGACCAGATACCTGCATCTAGTGGACATCCTGACACTGACACCATAGAGATACTAAATAAAACTAGTGGTCCATAATCAGTTCTCTCAACTATCAGGCCACTTCTCCTTGCTCTGTGATAACTCTCTGTTAACACCAGATTAAATGACTGCCAATCAATTCCCACAGGGTGACAGAGGGCAGATGTAGCAGCTGTCATATCATCCCTCTTCAACTACAGGAATCCTGGCTGTGGAAAAGTGAAAAAAAATGCAGGCCATCTTAATATCTTCACARCTGCTGACTTCTAGAAATTTTTCTTGGCAAATTGATAACCATTTTTAAAGGAACAGCTTTCCAACTCCTTTAAACCAAGGGTACATACCTGTRAAAGATGCATGTAGTAATTGTTACCTGCCTGTATTCATACTTTGCAGTTATGTACATGACTTACACAGAGGTAGCATCTTAAAATGTAAGGAAATATTTCTCATCATAAATCATAAACAGGTWATTTGGGATGATAGATTGTCATTATGACAGTTAAGAGTGTCTGCTGCTAGAAATGTCAATTGCCTCTATCCATTACACTGTGTGCAAGAGTAACACTGGCTTATGCATTCTGTCCTAACAGAAAATCATGGAATTAAAAAATTCTCATTTAGATATTTGATCAGTGGAAGTCTTTAAGATTAGCTCTCTGGACTAAGGAGTTTTATGTTTTCTGTTTTCTTATCACTAAGTTGAAAAAATGTTCAGTGATTTCTATTGACTGAAAACTGTGTGTATACTAACTTTAAAAGATGAAGTTGTATGACCCTGTAAAAAAAAGGATTTTACATTGTAATGTTGTGATACCAGTATAAAGGAACATTAAATGAAGGATAATGTACCTTTTCTGTATTGTGTAGCTCACTTGAATTATTTTTCTTAAAGGAATTCCAGTCGATGTTGCAGTTAACATCTTCATTAACAGTTTTGGGTCAATTCAAGAGACAACTATGGTAAGAAATTAAATTCATGTAGTACACAAGGAAATTTTCTTATTAAATTAAATTTCAGRTGGAGGATTATGAACTACAAAATGGAAATAATTGTTGTGGTTGCAGACACTGAGAATTAAGTTAATGGTGTTAGGGATTGACTGACTGCCCTTTATACCATAAACCTAAACTTGTTAATCTGTTTCACTCTATATGTATCCACAGGCTATTGTAGCTTTTAGAATCTTATTTACATGGAAAAATATCTTTGATTTCTAAGATGCAAGAGATAGACTAATTTCCATAAATTATTAAATTCATTGGAAGAACCCACTTGGTAGTATGAATTAAAGAATCTTCCTGACAGTTATCACATAGGTTGCTTGGTGTGTTATTCAAAAAACCACAAACCACTAGGGCTGTGTATGAGAGAAAAAGAGCAGACATGAATGAGGATGAGACTTTTGGTGTTTTGTTTTGTGTGGATCTGCGGATGGAAGTAAATCATAGAGGAATAGAAGGAGTGGTAAAGGAATAGAGTATCAATGACCATAGCCTTATTCCTGTTTATTTACTGCATGAGAAAGATAAACTGGGGAGTGAAGTTTCTAAAACTGTGTTTCCAGTTCAGCCACAAAATTTCAATATATCAATAACAGGATGAAATAATCCTCATTGCAATTTTGAGTTCTTTTGTTTCTTTGGGAAACAAAATCAATTTCCAAATATGAGTTGCTTCATCAAAGCCCTGTCTGATATTTTGGGTTTTGAAGATCATTTTTTGCAATTGTGTTTCCACTAAATACTATTAAAAATATTGCCTAAAAATGCATTTAATTATTGAAGTTGTTCTGACCTGATTGGGTTTTCTTTCTGTGTAAAAAAAGGAGAGTGCACCATGTTGTGCCAGTACATAGAAAGCCACAGCTGTGACATGCACTGAGTGGCAATTCTGAGGCATTCCCTGATCACTTTGGTGACCTGCTGCATCTAAAGCTTTGAGGCAGTTCCCAAAATCAAGTTGCTTTTTTTAATACTGTGACTAAGGCAACATTCTGACTCATAATGGCAGAGAAGCAATAAACAATACCACTAATAAGCAATAAAACACATTTTGTTGTTGTTGAAAGTGACCGCTTAAAATTCAGAACCAGCTTACATGTTACCCTAATGACATTTCAATAGGACTGAGGGCCACTCCAAGTTGAACATACAGGGTGGCTGGAACAGCTTTTGAATAGCTTGGCCAGAAATTTCTGTGAATAAAGATTTATGCTTGGTTGCAAAGGATAGTAAGTTAACTAATGGAATTAGTGGGAAATAATATGAAAGAAAAAGTTAGCCCAAAAGGCCAGGAGATTTATTTCTGAAAACAAATAGAGGACTCAAGTTTAAAGAGGGGCAGGGAGGAAGAGCAGGAAAGTAGGAGTGAGATAAGTRTCCTAAGATGTCTAGTATATTAGGCCAGATGGCCCTTTCAAGTTTCTGAAATTAATTGCATGCTTTAAAAAATGACTTTTAAAGAGGCTTTTTTACCAGATTCAAATAGTAACAAAATGTGAATGTAAGGGAAGTGCTTCCCTGCAACCCCTCCAAAAAAACAAAAAAGAAGTATGCTCTCTACAGCCATGTATGTATGCCTGTCTATGCCTTCCTGGTGCGGTCAGTCACAGATTTTCTGGGATGGGCTGTAAGATAAGTCATGCTCTGCTCCATAATTCAGAACTTTAGACACCATTCTTACTTCATTTCATGCTTTTATTTAGATTTCTAGCTGATCACCATGATAGCTAAGCATGTTTATGTGAAATTTGGATTATGAYTTGATTGCTTTAGTGTAACACAGCAAGCACTGACAAAATAAACAGTCAATCTGTTTTTTTCCATTAATTACTAGGAAAACTTTTCTGCAGTAGGCATTGGACATTCAGGAATCACATCTCTCKGGGGGATAGGTTGGTACTTGTCTTCAACTGGTCTGGGTAATATACCAGACAATAGAAATGGGTCCCTTAGGGTAGGAAAAGACTTGTGTCTGCAGAATCAAAAGAAAAATATTTCCTGGAGATGTGGTGCCAAGTCTGTAAAGGATCAGGGGGGCCTCTTGTGTTCAGGAAAGGAGACATTTGCAGAAGAACCAGAACTGCTGAAAGGCTCCTTGGTGTTGGAGAAGAGAGTGGCTGGCTACATCTCTACTGTCTCTGGTGGTGAGAATCATGAGGCATATTGATTTATAGACTGTCTCTAAAATTACCAGTTACTACTAAACTGGTTGGAGCGATATCATTACTGATAGCAAAATTTGTGAAATAATATGTTTCTAAGTATTGAGTCAATGAATTATTGTGATGATACTTTACTGTCTAGCTACTTCCAGCTGTAATAATTGAACTCACAAGTTTTTGCATAACCTGTGAGGGGGTAAAGCATCCTACTATAGCCATGCTAAAGCAATGACTCTTTTTTTTTTTTTGTGTAATGGAAGCATGGGTAAAAATAATAWTAGGGACCAGATGATTGGAAGCTAGGTTGTGGTGGAAGGCCCAACAAAAAGAAAATGTTTAGAGTGCCAATGAGCAAAGGCTTTGCTTGCTGTGCTTCTGGTCCTGTGATAATTACATTCTTAGCTACTCAGTTGCCTCATCTTCAGCAAAGAGTAGATATTACCTTCCTCTGAGTTAGAGTCCACTAAGGATTAAGAGAGAAAGGAATTTCTTTATAGAAAAGCATCGATATATTGCATTGTCTTAAAGCAAGATAGTACCCATTTTGTGAGACCTATGCCAAGAAGCCTTTATTGCTTTAATCAAGCCCTTGTGAAGAATTAGAAGGGAAAATATTTTCTCTGTATCTAGAGAGGATAGTGTTCTTGCTGTGTTGCTTAATATTGAAGAGAATTGCAATATTTCTACATGCTTATCAAGCAAGTTGCTACAAAAAACTAAGCAAAAGARCTAGTTAACTACAGAGAGAATCAGAATTTGTACAAATAAAAAGAAGAGCTAATGCCAGAACTGCTACCTTTCCAGTAAACTCCCTTTATCTTGAATTCTGAATTCTTTCTAAATCATTAGACTACTTGTCTATGATCCAGTGTTAACTCTGCTTCTGMGTTTGCACACATTTTTTCAGACTGCAGGTTTGTGGTATAGTATGATTATGTCACATTTAGAAGCTGTTTTAAACTGGATGACCAGTCAAGGGATTCCTAGGGATAGAGAATAAATACCCATAGGGCTATAATATTTTTTTCTGTGRTGATGATCTGACTCTCTGCCTACAGAATCTATATTCAAGGGTTTTGCATCGAGTGTGACCTTTCTTCACTGACTCAAACAACAAAACACCACTTCTTCCTTCTTCTTTACTTTACATCCTTTCAGAAAGGTCGTTTTAATATCCATGAATATAAGCAAAATTCATTTTCCTTATTTTAATCTTAAAAATTACGTTTTCTACTTCATTAAAAGGAAGCACTGTTATGTCGCCGTTCTTTGTATGAGTGCAGTTTATATGATAAGTATTTCATTATCTTCTATGTGCTCCATTTTGCAGAGAGATGTACAGGCTATGCTTGCTTTGTGCCCTGAGGTGGTTTTCTGGCCACATGCCCACTATTTAATAGACCTTTGAAATATTTCCTAGAGTGCCTCCTAGCCTGTCTGAAAACAACTWGCCTTCTGTTGGAGTTGCATGACAAAACAAAGCCCTGTGGAATGCTTCTGTTTCTTTCTACCTGAAAAGTCCTCCTAGCTCAAATGCTGATTAATATCTCTTCCATCCTTTTCCCCTAGTTTCAAGTTTTTTAGTTGCTATTTGACTCTTCTTTACTATAAAATACTAGCTACTCTACAATATTAAAAAAAAAATTTGTAAAATGTACAGCAGGAAGACCATGTGCTCCATGCAGACTGCTTCTTCAACCCCTATTCAGCCTAATTGTAGTGCACTTACTGAATCTTAAAATTCACTGTGCAAGTTTGAGAGGACTACTTACACACTTCTTTCAAGATATATTTATCCCAGATCATAGTCGTTAATGCTGCTAGATGCTGTAACAGCGCATGTTCTTCCAAGAAGCAGCCCTTTTGCACATTGTTGTCTGGCTAGCCACAGTTTTGTATTGTGACATCTCTGCTTCCTTCTACATTTTCYGTATTGCCTTAAGTGTGTGATAGTCTTCCTCTCCAAATATCCCTGTCAAGGTCTCTAGTTTAGACCTGAACCTCCCCAATTTAGATTAATAGGATTTTTCTTCCTTTGAGTTAAATGGGAACRGACTTAAGTTCTTAAAATGTCAAAACATCTGATTGTTTGGTGTTTAAGTTCATTTGTAATAGCGCAAGGAAGGAAATAAAATAGCATCCACCTGATCTTACTTCCAATTCTTATTTTACCAGTGCATTCTGCTTTTCATTGATGTAAGCATCTCCTTCTACTGAATGGGTAAGCTGAAGGCAAGTGTTGGACAGTGCTTATCATTTGCCTATGGCTTTGAGAAGGCATCCTATTTTGTTTAAAATTAGGGCAATGCACTTGATTATGGGGAAGTAAATTGAATTCAGTGTAAAAAATAGCGTAATGCTTGTGAGCATGAATGGTATGCAAGTATTTATCTCATATGGTTTACAGTARTGTTTTTTCACTGAGACAAGAGGTGCATATGGAATGCAGCAAGAAGCAAGTGAAGGAAATTTTCAATTATATACATATAATTGAAAAGATGCTTTCTGAGATAATGACCTGAATTCCCTCCAGTTATGAAGCTTCTCTATGAGAGCCTTCCAGTACAAATTCACTTCATATTAACTATTTTTTTTTTTTCTTCTTCATAACTTTGGCAAGACAGTATAGGTGTTTGTATAAATAAAAGTCAGACTAYGTATATTTTTTCCAAAACTGACTACCAACAAATAGCAAATACTTAGTTTTGATGCTTTGATTTTCCTGACAATGCAGTAAGGAAAAATATTATACCATATAGTGTAATAAAGAAGTACCTGGGCTAATTTGACTGGTGGACTAGATATGGGAAAGTGGGCACTGTATTTAAATTTACAGAGCAAATCAACAAAATTAATTTTTCTGAATGAGGTCTTAGCCAAGTTGACTCCTTTTGGCTCAAGTCAGCATGAGTGTCTCAATGTGACACCCTCTTTGGACTGTAAATGTATTAAGCACAGCAGATGATAATTCCCACTGTATAAACAAAAAATGTGTAGGAGTCATTGACATGTAGAATAAAAAACTTTATAAATTTAGTTTGTATGCAGAATCCATTGGCAAATCAAAAATATGCCAAGAACCTCCACTCACAGATTTCTAGTGTTTTGCTATAATTGTAGTGCAGTAGCAGTGTTTTCACTGCTCTGAAAGACACAGCCCTTATCTCAGGAGGCTTTGCACCTAATAGACAGATATGAAAAAACAAAGCACGCAATAGAAGGCAGCTAGGAAGACTGGAGATAGAAATTATCTTGCATACAGAATTTTGGTTCATTTGTTTGGGTTTGTTTATTTCAACAATAACTATTCTTTCTCTGTATGTGATCTGCCTAGTTTACATACACATCAAAAAAAGGCACTGGCTTAAGTGTAAATGTAAAAACCAGAAAGACTTAAGAGATAAGACTGAGAAATCATAGCTGACATTTGAGGTCAGATTTTTCCTTTGGATGCACACAGCTTTCACTAAGGACAGAACACGTGCAAAGTATCATTTTGCCCTGAGACACATGCTACTCCAATTCCCAAAAGCAAAATTAGGTTCTCATTGAGCATGGCTCTACTACTGTCCGTCCTTCAGCCAGAGTCCTCCTGAATCCAGAAAAATATTTCCTCTGTAAAGCCTTGATTTTGTCTCTTTGAGACTGATTCTGTTTCTCCTTTCATACCTGCTACCTCAGTATTAACGTGGCAAGCTGGCATCAGTTTTTCTTTTACTAAAATGGTTCTGGATCTCTTTTAAAAGGTCTGAGGCTGTRTGCTGGGTGTGAAGTGTAAAATCTGTTACCTACCTGGTTTGTTTTCTGCTTTTATAGTGTGATATTTTGCCATCAGCGTGTCACTTAACYAAATGGAGAATAAACTGGAATTGGCACTCAGAGGATATCCTGATGGAAGTGATATCATGCCTGCTGCCTGCAGCCATTTAGTGTAGTCAAGCTATGGCCTCTCTCTGCCCTTGCTGCATGCTTTTCTCTGTGTCTGGGTAGTGGGACTGCTACTGAGGGGATGCAAAAATGAGTCTGGGGTGGCAATTTGGTCCTTTGTTTAAGGAAAGTTGCTCTATTCAAAACATGAGTGAGGTATAATCTGTTTGTAGTAAAGTCTGTTAAACATAATGCTTCATAATGTAATTTGAATAGTGATTACTGTCTTTGTGATAGAAAAATCAGAGCATAAATTGTTTCTCTCTTCTGAGTCTGATAGAATGTTTTTATTTCTCTGCAGGGTTTTTGCTAGACTTTTGGCTAGCCTAATACTTGTTTGTTCTTCCCATCAGGATTATAGAGTCAACATCTTTCTAAGACAGAAGTGGAATGACCCCAGACTCAAACTGCCCAATGACTGGAGAGGTTCAGATACACTGACGGTGGACCCAACTATGTTTAAGTGTCTTTGGAAACCAGACTTATTCTTTGCAAATGAAAAAAATGCTAACTTCCATGATGTCACACAAGAAAATATYCTTCTTTTTATATTTCGAGATGGAGATGTCCTGGTCAGCATGAGGTATTTTATTTATATATTTCCAATATTTTTTAAGTGAATTTATGTGAAATACATATATTCTATTAGCCTTAGTTATGTAATACAATTTATGACTAATATTTAAATTTAGATGACAGTTTGTAAACAATGCTACAATAAATTATGTGTAAAGAAATCAGATGAAGGTGTTTTAAAGCATTTCAGGTACGAGAAATTTGAAGTGTATATACATTTCTATGTCACGTTAAGCTAACACACTGAACTAGGAGTATTGGAAACTACATTTAAACCCTTGCTTAGGTTCCTAGAAGCATAATGGAGTGGATAATATATCTGAAATAAAGTCTTCAGCAAAACAGCATATGTTGCACACTATTAGTTTCTACAGCAAGTAAAGTAAAAGATGATTATTTATTAAAGATGTAGGTAAAGGCAGAAATTACAAAATTTGTGAATATGTGTGTTTTGTAAGAGTACTTTGAAATAATCCRCATTAAGTTCTATGCCTTACTGGATAGAATTTTTTTTCAGAAGACCCCAAATTGCTGTTCAGTTTAATTGAAATTGGCATATCCTTTTTTGGTGGTTTGGCTTGTTTTTTCAAAGGTATACAAGATGCCACAAAAATAGTCATCCACTGAAAACAGCAAGTAAGTTGATTAAAAAGGAGGTCATAGTGAACTATGGATCTGGAGAGTTTATAGTTTGTAAAGATGAGCCTCAATTTCCTAACAGCAAGTGAATTTTCTTCTGGTGTGAGCTTTAACATATTGCTGTGATAGATGTTAAAATTRTCTGAATATACTGCAACATTATGTTTAAGAAAGAACTACTTCAGAAGCTAGGGTCACATGAGCTATTTCTTGCTGGAGTAGAAATGGATAGAAAAAAAGAAGAATATGAATGAGTTAGGGGTCTTCTTTGTCCATTTTGAAAGAGGATGAGAAAAGTMAATCTCAAGACTATTCCTGGCAGTGGCCAGAAAAGAGCCTACATTGGGCAATCAAAGCACTTCATTTGGCTTGCTCTGAAGGTCTTGGTTTTGATTTCAGCTGCTTCTGTAGCAGCTTATGAAGTGTGTAGAAATTAATATTTCAAAGTAGAAAATAACCTTCAGTTCTGAAAGAAGCTTCCCATTTGAAAAAGCAAATGTTWAATTAAACATTGAAACATTTTCCARTTTTTTTTCTGGGTYGCAGCTGTTTATAAATGAGCTCAATAGGTAAGGTTAATGATTAGTGAATACTRAGTGAATACCAATGGAAATGTTTCTGATGGAAAAATTATTCTCTGAAAACTTGCAAACAAGAAAACCAGGTTCAATACAGTTAGAAATTATTGTTGCCCTCTAAAAATATTCCATTTATTTTTAATAGCACACTATGTTCTTACATTATATGTATGCAGGTAAGAGGAATTTTTTGAGAAACTATGGTTCGGTGACATTTTTAAATGTGTTTTTAGTTTACAGAGATATTATCAAGTATAAATGAAAGACTCACCAATTATCAAAATACTTGCATGACAAAAGGTGTATGAAAAAGCTCTTACACAAATACTTAAGAWTTAGGAGACTGAATGCAGGAATAAACAGCTACTGCTCCCATCATGGGAAGTAAACAGCAGACTCCCACAAAAATAATCTCTTCTGTGTTCTGTGCTTTTCAACATAAATCATCTGAAAAACTGAATTTGCAAGTATGTTTGATGATACCTAAATATGCAGAACAATAAAGATAAGAGACAACAGTGAGAACACAAATTAATCTAATGACTAGGAAAGAAAGTATGGGATGAAATTCAATGTAAACAACTGAAAATTATGCATGATTGAAAAAAATATTTTAATTTCACATAAAACCTGATTGATTGTGAGGTGGTTATTACCATCTAAGAAAATTAGCTTTGCACAGTAATGGTTAGTTCTCTGAAAATGTCAGCTAATAGCTCAGTACAGTTTGAGAAAGTGAATTGAATTCCTGGAAGTATTAGGGATTAAAGAGAATGTCATGCCACTGCATAAATGTGTGCTATACTTGCATCTTGAATTCAAYTCTGGTCTTCCAGCTGTAGAAAGGGAGACAGGGATGGTCAAAGGTATGGAACAGCTGAGCAAAGCTGAACTTTTCACACTGGAGAAAACAGAATAATTGAGGTGGTGGCATAGAKATCTCCAAATCACAAATGGCACAGAGAGAATGGATGGACATTGATTTTTCTGCATTCCSTTACAGTAAAAGAACTATGAGACAGACTGAGGATAGATAAAAATGTGTGATTAGAGTGTGTGCAGCTTAGCTATGGAGTTCTTTGCTGCAAGATGCTGTGCATGTTAAAGTTTATGTGGTGTCAGGGTTTAACCCCAGCTGGTAACTAAGCACCACTCACTCACACCCTGCTAGCCCCAATGGGTTGGGGAGGAGAAGCAGGAAAATAAAGTCTGTAAAAGTTGTGRGTTGAGAACAGCTTAACAATTGAAGCAGAGTAAAACAAAATAAAAGTATTAATGCTAATACTAATTGTAATAAAACTGGCCAGAGGAGGGAGACATAAAACCCAAGAGAAACAAGTGATGCAGGATAAAATTGCTCACTACCTGCTGACCGATGCCCATCCCTTCCCTGCTGCCTCCCATTTCTTTGTGCACCTGCTCATTGGCAGGGTATGAGAAACTGAAAAGTCCTTGATTTAGGATAAGCACTACTGAGCAACAACCAGAAACATCAGTGTGTTATACACATTATTCTCATACTGAATCCARAACACACCACTGYGCCAGCTACTGGGAAAAAAATAACTGTCCCAGCTGAAACCAGGACACCTAGATTCCAGAAAGAAGYTGGAAGCAAAACAACTTCTTTGAGACAAAAAAAACTGTTGAGGCCCCTTAAATAGTGAAGAATCACTTATGGTTTAGGGAGTCCTTGAGGTGCAGCTTTTGGGATGCTGCTGAATATCTGGMAAAACAGCATTTCCAGATTGCTGTAGTGTCATGTTCTTCTTTACAAGTCTGCCACTGGCCAATGGTGGACACAGGACTCTGTTGTGTGTGGACATTTTAATGTGTCTTGTCTCGTATTACTAGTTCTCTAATTTGTGAACTACTATGTGTTTAAAACGCTCTATAAAATTCTATTTTCTTAATTTATACTACAGGTATCTCCATTTCAAACTGCTAATTATCACTTTTAGATTTTGTTTGTGCTCTTTTAGAAGATGAAAAGCAAGTACCTGTGACTTTTTCTTTCTCATGGCCATCTACTGCTTATCTGGCAGCTCACACTGTTTTAAAATACYATTTTTGTATTTTCAGATTGTCTATTACACTGTCATGCCCTTTGGACTTGACCTTGTTTCCCATGGATACACAGCGCTGCAAGATGCAATTGGAAAGCTGTATGTAAATCACTCTGTGCATGAAAACAATTCTTTTCTAGGCATGCATGAGACCCGAACAAAAATTATCAATTCTGTATACTTCATCTCAACATTTTTAATCACTGATAACCAGTGATACTCACCGGTTCCTATACCAATGTAAATTTCCCTATCAAAAATGTTTCTTACAGTTTTGGCACYGGGCACTCTTAATTTTAGCTTTTGCTATGAACTAAAATGACAACTGAGAACTTTCATAAAGGCATTTACAATAAACTTACACAAATGGAAGTACATATCATTTGAAAAAAAAAAAAGAATGGTTTTGCTATTAAGCATTTAGAAGTTTTGACTTCCACAACCTGTGCTGYTTTGTAGGTCATTGTGACCCTATTTATCCCCTTGCATTGATGCACTGGTATTGTTTGGAACACATTTGATACAGCACTAAAGGAAAAGCASTGAGATCATTTAGTTTGAAACCTTTTGAAAGTGGTTTCAGGATGTGTTGTGGRTGTAGTCTGGCATCTTTTCCTGGTCTCTAGATGATTTAATCTTACAACAGGGCAGRCAGGTCACATCTCTGAAGGGCTTCATGCCATGCTGGAAGTTGCAGACAAAATGTTTCTGAAATCCATCTTCCTTTCCATGYCCCAGGCACACAGGTGCCTACTCAACTACAGCTTTTTCCAACACTTAGATTTCTGGTGGTCCCACTTGCATGGTAATTCTGTTTTCCTGAATAAGGATGAGTGTGAAGCAGAGAGAAGGAAGGTGATTTGTTTCAGTCTGCTCCTGCTTTAACAGAAAAAGCTCATTCATCTCTTACTCCAGCAGGTCTGGTGGGAAAGGTGAGGTTAGGGAAAGGAAAAGCAAGGTTAACCAAAACTGTGCAGGGTGTCCAGGGTGTCACAGTGAGGATGAGTGATAATGATGATGATTTAATAATAATGTTAATGTTAATGTTAATGTTAATGTTAATGTTAATGTTAATGTTAATGTTAATGTTAATGTTAATAATAATAATAATAATAATAATAATAATAATAATAATAATAATAATAATAATAATAATAATAATAATAATAATAATAATAACTGAATTTACAATTTAGTTTTTGATTGCCAGAATTTATCTTTAGAATTTTAATGTCCACAGTAGTTTTTCTCATCACTATGAGACAACCTTATGTGTACCTTAGCTGAGGTAAACTCTTATGGTAAAACCAAATCAGTTTGGGGTTAAACAGGAATTAGATAGTAATATTAATGGAAGTTTGCTCAAGATTTCTCAGTCCTTTCTCAGCAACCTTTCTCAGAAGGTTGCTTCTCAAGCATTGCAAACTATAGTTACTCAAGGATGAACTACTCATAAAAAWTCATGCTAAGATGATAGATTTAAATTCAGGATGAATTTGCTGTTTTGGAAAGTCTATGCACTAAACTTTTCTTCTAYCTTTTAATTCAGTTATCAAAAGTAAGAATGGTGCCCATGACTTCCTGTCTGTCCTTCCAGTTCTTTCCCTGTTAGCAATTGGCATTTTTATTCTTCTTAGGTTATTTTCAAATCAGTATTTTGTTTTTACTTGCTAGACTTCAAAATCAAGAAAGGCCCTCAGTCATCATTAAGATGTTCTCATATCCACAGTTATGATCCCGAGTTCTACATATTCTCAATAGACACAATTTTCACTGTTCAGTAATTGTTATCATAGAGGGTCTTGGCAGTTTTGTGATATGCTGTGTGTTGGAATAGGGTGAAAACAATCTTTTTAATGAAATATAACTTTTTTAATATTATGGAGCTTTGAAACATTGTAATTTTTATTAAATTGTGAATCGTAGAGACATCATCTATGAACAGTTTCACTTTCTKAATCACACCTGTTTGTCAAAAATTAAAAATAATCTAATGCCTCCAGAGAAAGAATGACTCTTTAAACATTTTTCCAAGGCTTTGAATTGCAAAACAACACATTGCAACTCGATTTTTTATGTTTGCTCATCTCTTTTCCCATCTAACACACATTATCTCTGTTTGAATTAAGTTAATCTTTAATGAAGAGAAGGTAACAAAAAATGGCATGTAAAATCATTTTTCTGATTATGTATATTTAATCAATATTGCTTTGTTCTTGAATATTGTGAGTCTAAATTTCCCTGCCTCTTGCTTGATGGTGATGTATATATGATTTAGGCACTCAGAGGTTTGCTGAGGTCTGCCCATACTCAGGAGGTCATGAAAGCACTGAGCTAATTTCTGTAGGACTGCACATCTGCTGTAATTCCTAGTCAAGTATTTCCTGAATGGCARTGCTTTCATGAATCAGGGCTTTTAGTCTGAACAAATAAGCAGAGTGGTTGTTTTACACAARCACCAAGATTCATCACAATAATTGAGTTGTTAAATTCTTTTGAAGTTACTCAGACTCCTAAGTGTTGTTAAAATTCAGCTTTTTCATATTTTGCTGAAATAGAATATGAATGAATATGGAGGCTTGAAAGCTGTGGAAAATAGAGCTTTGCTTTCATTATTTGAAAAGTACACACTGTAACAAGTACTTCTTAGTCATCCTAATATTGCTGATAATGTAATGTTTCACCCACTCTAACTTAGGCCCACATAAAAATGCAGCTGTGGATTATTTAATTTTTGAATTCATTTACTTGAAAAGGAAATAAAAATAAAAAGACTGAAAGATAAATGTATATACTAAGTTTTCTTGCAGTTTACTATGATTGAGGTGGTTCTTTAAACAATTATTATTATTTTRTTCTTGTAGTTGGTTACACAACTGATGACTTACGGTTTATCTGGCAGTCTGGAGATCCTGTACAGCTAGAGAAAATTGCTCTGCCTCAGTTTGATATTAAAAAGGAGGATATTGAATATGGTAACTGCACCAAGTACTACAAAGGCACAGGTGAGTAATATAAGTGATTTCCTTGATAAAAACTATAAGCTTCCTTCAATTACTGTTTATAGTTAATGGTTTATATTCCAGTCCCTGGAATATCTTACATTCCACAGCGTAAAATAGATTAATTTAGTGGTTCATATTTTAATATATGATCACTACTAACTGATTCAAATATAGAAACATCCAGATTGAAGAAGAGATTAAATGTTTGCCTTGATTTTGCTTACATATTTCATGATCTTACTATCACCATTTTATTTCTATAGTACTAATACCTGTTTATACTTGTAAATGTCTAACTGTTTTGAAAGGATGTTTAGGCATAATCATGCCTGTTGCAGCAAAGTGGGTAAATTTTCATTTTCTGATAAGACTTTTTTCCGTAAGTGGAAGCTGCTTGCAATCTCAGCCCTGTATTTATTTATTCCTATGATTATTTTTTTATTGGGGACACAAAATTTTCCAGTGTTTTCTGTACTCTGGCTTTTAATGATTTATCTTTTTTACCTTGATTGATTCCTGCCTATGATTATATTCAAACTACTCATGCTGTGGTAACCACAAGGCTYTCTACAAGAACAGGTGTATTTTAGTCAGTGCTTTTGCATCATGTGCATGAATCTCCTATTAAAACTCAACTGGGAAGGCTGTGGTGCTGCAGCTGTTGAGAACCTTCTGCAAGTTTCTTGTTGCCTATTCAGCTGAAGTGGAGGCTCTGTCACTTGCACTTGCTCCTGTGGTATTCCAAGCCTGGAGAGATCTCAAGGAACCTTAGCAGATCTCAGACTTAAGAATTTAATTGGAAAAGATAATGAAAATAAAAGTGCACTTTGTTTTTTAACTGCAAAATGAGTGAATTCTCAGCCTAAGAACATAATTCAGCATCTCAGGTGATTTATAATTTGTAAATAATAACTAGTTGTCTCTCTTCAGAAAAATTCTGCTTTTTTTGAAAGCATATCCATCAGCCAGCAGTGATTGCATTCAAGTTGATAAAACCTTCTTAGCAGTAAGAAAAAATGTTTTGTTCTTAGTTAAACAAWGAATTTACTGGAAAAGAAGTAGTCTATAAGTGGTGAAAAACTAAAGGAATGGATCTTGCATTTTCCCAAATGAAATTTGTAAAAATGGGAAAACTGTGAAACTAATATTCTACTTGTAATCATTTTGAGGTGTGCCCTAAATCTGAAATTAARTGTCTAAAAAAAATTTAAATATTCCAGGTATTTTTAGGAATCTTAAAGAAAAATATCTAAGAATTACAGACAAAGAAAATCAGTGGTGTTCTCTCAAGTTTCAGTGACTTGTGACCACATATGACACTGCAAAATGCTCAGTAAAATGTTCACATTCTCTGTGTGTGCACTTTGGACATTAAAGAAAGAAAATGAGAGAACCATTTTTAAAAGTTTTCACAACTCTTTTGTTGCAAATCCTGTCTGTTAAGARCATCCATTTAATCTCATAATCAAACCCAGAATTAATACTTCAGTAACGAGGGTGGAATATTTACTACTCTGAAGTTAAAGGCTGTTTTCAATAATCCATTTTTTAAATTGTCTTAAAAATTCTTATGCTGAAGGTATTTTTTAAAAGCAGATTTCATACACAAAGCTAAAATTACTTCAGCTAAGGACTTTGTCAGATAATCAAGAGAAGTTTTGCATTAAGGAGCATATTTTCAAAATTATGGCTTATGTGKGAGATTGCAGTCAACTGCAAAGAAACTTAATCTTTACTGCCTCTTTTTGTCGACTGATGTTTTATCATACCTACCTAAGTTGAAAGGGGTTCAGCAAATCTAGGCTGCTTTTGTGGCAATACATTGAATATTTATATTTGCAAATTTTCTGGTTTTCATCAAATAGGTCCTTTCAAGCTGAATGGTGAGGGCAATGGGTACAATACTCTGTCTGATGAAATATTATTCAAATGAAGGCATAGAGAATGCACTTCCAACATAACAGAAACAAATAATGATTTTGRAGGTCATTCCTCATTTGAAAATAAAACCTAAAAGTATCTGGAAACCATTCAAAAACTATATAGTGAAAAWTTTTCAGCCAACAGATCACTGAAGATGACAGAATGAACTATAAAATACAGTATAGTTTCTTCTACACAAGGATGTTTTTCTTTAATGGTTTATTGTTTTGGTGTTTGTATGCCCAAACAATGCTTTTACAATGACTTGTCATTGTACAGCACTTAACTGATAAAATATGGAAGATAAATAGAAAAATTTTGACACGTTCTCTCTTCTAAATCAGTTTTGCACCAACTGGACTGATAAATATAGTCTGATTTTAATATTGGAGTTCTTGTAATATAACGTAGGAATGCGTTTTGATAGAATAGTTTTTGAAGTTTTCAGGTTTTTTTGCCTTTTTTTTTACTGTTGTGTTACTATTAACATAAAAATTCCCACTCTGCTGAGTGAAAAGAKGGACTGAAATTATTTTCTGGTTATCAGACTTCTTAATATCTTTGTTATCTACAGCAAAACGTCTAGGAAATGTGAATTTTTAATTGAATTTATCTTAAACAGATATATTCTGAAATGTTTGTATATTTCATTTTGAAAGATTTGATACATTATTACTTGTTTGTAAAATTTACAGGTTTTCTAGAGTATTTCTTAAAATCCCTGTACCAATTWTAGAAGTCACCTATATCAGCTTTCAGTACTGGGGAAACCTCTSATTTGAGTCACGTTCACATCACCTCTTTCCATATTAAACTTTCCAGACTAATATTTCTTAGTTCATCTTTTGCACAAATTAATGCTAAGTAGGATTTTCAGGTGAGCTTAAGCTAGTGGGACTGCTAGATTCCATTGGTTTTATCTGGACTGCATCTTGAAGCCAGCATCAAAGGTAGAAGTCACTTCAGCCTCCTGCTAYTCATGTGCTTTGAAAAGCTGAAGGGTTCCTTACAGAGCACAGAGTACCACAGCCTGACCACACTTTGTGCTTTAGTAGATCTGTGTTTTGAGTTTTTTTTTTTTTTTCAAATTAAATTCTTTACTTTTATAAAGAAAATCGAAGCATTGGACTTTTGCTCTTAAGCAGAAAAAGACCTGGAAGATATGGGTCAGAGGTTCACCTGSAAAGCACATTAAACATTAATCCATTTATTTCTTTAAAGGTTATTACACTTGTGTAGAAGTAATCTTCACTTTAAGAAGACAAGTTGGATTTTACATGATGGGTGTTTATGCTCCTACACTGCTAATTGTTGTTCTATCCTGGCTGTCATTTTGGATCAATCCTGATGCAAGTGCTGCAAGAGTCCCACTGGGTAACCCACGTTTTCAAATGCTGTCACAATCCGCTGTAACACCATTGAGCCATTCTCTGTTGCTTTGGCTACATGACACTGGATCCTGAAAGCAACTTCACTTCCATTATCCGCTCATCATTTTCACTGAAATCTGCTCATTCCTAGTCCTGTAAACTCCACCTCGACATTAAGACATCACTTGATAGTAGTTCCAGCATTTGTGTCACAGACACACTCTCTGTGCTCCTCTCAACCTGAACAATCCAATCTATCTCTGTACGGGTGACACTGCAAACACTGTGGCAWTATGGAGTTTATAGAAATTTCAACATTGGAATAATCAGTAAGAAAGCAGGATGATAAGTAAGGCTCTAAATAGCTACCTCTTGGAACAGTCTTTCTGAAGATTAATTAGAAACAATGATGTTTGGAAAAGAATTAGTGTTCCTGTTACCTGACTGGCTTTATTTCATTACAGGCTCAGTTCACGAGAGTACTTCAAGTTCATACAGTTCTGCTGCTCAGCAGGCCCTTCACTTACTATGTAATAGCTGGACACAGACTTAATAGAAACAATATTATCTTGACTAATCGAATTTTACAGGGCATTACAGCTCTGAGGTGATCAAACCTGCTAACCCCAAGAGCTCAGTAACATGCAGAGCCAGGCTCTTGTGTCCTGACACTTCTCCTATTTGGATTCCATTTCCCATGTTSTGGCCTCCCAAGGCTCCCATTTTCCCTAGCACTCCCTCCTCTCCAGGTCCATACTTTACAAATCTTTGCCATGTGCCWGCAGGTTCAGTTCACCTGTTTTAAATACCGCAGTGGTGCAGTTGCAGAATCACTCCAGCTGCCTGCCTTTGTCAGAAACCTCTTACCTACACTGGAACATTCTACATCTCCACAGGATGTGACTCCTGTGCAGCCGCTTTTTAATTTTTTTCCTTATGATCTTTAAAAATAGTTACTTGGGAAGTAGTCTCAGTCTGTATTAGTTTCATGGCAAGTAACAAATACAATCTTTTACCTTAAAAAGTTGCAATGTTGCATTACATAATGCAAAACATTAAGTGAACATTTTAAGACAAAAAGAGTGGGGAAAATGTAACATGCATTGGATTAAAAAGATCGAAAGTGGAACTGGAAACTTTTTTCACATAGTAAATTCAAATAGAATCAAAACCAAGCTGTACTGCCAATTTTATAATCCCATGCTTCAAATAGTGAACTAGACAGGCTTATTTATTATATATAGATTTGTAAGAGTCTTGGCATGGATTTAAGTAATGTGGATGTCTTTTCAACTAAAAGTGCATGTTTATTTATTRTTTATTTATTTTGTTCACTGTAAATTTTTATTGGCTTCTCCACTGTGTTGCAGCATTTTTGAAATAATGCCTTTTCAAAGATACTAGCCATTGRCCTGCCTATATGACTTTTCCTTAATTCCCAGAAAATCAAACAACCATCATTTAGTTGAGTCAGTATTTAGTATGAGTTATTAACACTGTCACTAGGATAAGATTTATGTTTCTCCAGTTTCACAAGAGCAACAAGCTAACTCGTCTAGCTGCATCCTTGAGATTGCTGACCTTGAAATATAACAAGATGAACATTTGTGTGTCAAATAAATGATACCTAGACCCAGAAAGTGTGCCAGTGGCTASTTATAGATCTCATTAGATGAGCAGCTATTTCAGGTCTTTCTGTTTGCTTGTTTGTGCTCCTCACTCATATTTGAGTCTTAAGCTTTGGACTGTGACRGGTAGGCACCTTGTGCAGCTGCTGCCAGAGGTGCAACTTAAAATTCTGGAACTAGGGTCTCCAAAGCCATGCCAGTGTTCTTCAGGCAGTGAATTGTTGCTGAAGAGAATATTTCTGTGCTTCTGTCTCACTTTGTTGTTACCTTGAAAACSTAGAAGTTTCTTAGACTCTGAGACTGAACTCATTGTAGGAATCCAGACAAAGGGAAATTGGCTGCTAGTCACCATGACCTCAGTTGCTCTATTGGGCACATTAATGAAAGCTCCACAAAAGTATTTTCAGGTAGTAGAATTCGTAAGTTAGCTCTGTAGAATTCAGTCCGAGATTGTAAGGTATAGTATTTTAAGGTCTAAAAAGTGGGTGTACAAATCTTTTTGRCACCAGGCATGATACTAATTATCACATGTTAAGGCAGTAAACACTTTTAAAGTCAGTATGAAAAAGATTGTTATATCCAAGATGTTGAGCCAGTCCACGTCTTTGGCTAATTTGGTTATTCAGAAGGATAGTGGCTGCCCTTCAAAAGTCAAGCATAGCCATGCATGGTACTTGCTGCAATACACTGCTGGAGAATGAACATGCTGGGCACAGACAGATGTGTCCTGTATATGCTAAGAGGCAGTACAGCCTTTTTTATACTTGTTAATGCAGTTCCTTGTGATCCGTAATTAGTGTTGATCCCCAGACTGCTAGTGTTGGTAAGTGAAAATAACTTCTTAAAAGAGGAGTATTCTACGTTCACTTTTTATCCTTATGGGAATATTTGTACGTGAATGCTTCAGATAAGTAGATGGAAAGTAAGCCAGAATTTACACGAGAATTCTGTTCAGTATTTGCCATACCATTCTGTTCTAACACATTCTTTATTGTCCCCATGGACAAAAAAAAAAAAAAAAAAATACAGCTTTGCAGTGATACCTTGATACTGCACATTTCTAAAAATGAATCATAAAATTCTGTGGTTAAAAACTGCATGACTGCAAACATTTCTTTATGCTTCAGTGTTTTAGGAGCTAGTAAACTGTCCATTTGAGATTAACACCAAATAAAGTGTCATATCAATCTTATTGAAATCCAAATGGGAACAGTAACTTAAAAATGTGTTGTTTATGATCAAATAGAAATGAATATTTTCATAGGCCAATACAGATACTTTCATTTTAATTTACATTTTCTCATCTTCAGTTAGTTAAAATGGATCTGAAGGAAATAATCTCTCTATGAATCACAAAACTTTTTATGCAATATGAGAAACATAGTTGACACTAACTGAATACTTCCTTTTAGGCARTATTTTCTATAGACATCAATTTTATTTCATTAAGCTCCCCACTCATAAGCCACGATTTTTATCATTAGCATTCACAAAAGCAAAATGGGACATTCTGAATTTGGAGTTTGAGCTAAGTTTTYCCCACATGATAGCCACTTCAGAAGTTAGCTTTTTCCATGTGTAGCTGTTCATGCTACTATTTTCACAGGTGCCTGTGAGAAATCTTTATTTGAGGTCAGGCTTGTATTTTGTCTCCTACAATATGAATCCTGTGTTGATGGTGACATTTGGAAGCCTCATTAGGAGAAATGCTTGTTGAAATCCATGATGAGTGTTACCTTTCAATAGTCTTTGCACATGTGGGCTTTTTTTATGTTAAGGGTTTCATGAAATGCCCTTTATCTTGAAAGCTTTCAGTTGATCCTGGAAGCTCAAATAGGGAATGGTTGTAGACCCTCAGTCACCTCCACGTTTTCAGCTTCACAGTAAATTGGGGACACAGGCTTTTTGATTCACTCATACAGCTTTGCTCTTTAGCAAAAACTTCCCTTTCACCTAAAGTCTGAATATCATGCTTGTGAACAGATCCTTCAGAGAATCTCCTACTATAGCACAATTTAAATTTCTGGGACAAGCATAGACTAATTTAAAGGATTGRGAGACTTATGGTTTAAGTGTAATATACTTCTCTTTCACCTTCTCAGAATTAGATGAACATTGTAAGATAAATCTTTGAAAAACCTGTTGCCCAACTGTGTGATKTGTGATGGGACAGGAAAACCATAACAACCAGTTTAGTCTCACTTGTTTGTTTCTCTGTTTATAAAATGAAGGTACTCATTATTAATAATTCATCATTAACTGCWCTATTCTACCTAAATGTTCAGTTTAACTTGTTCATTAGCTGAAGGCATATGCTCTTTGTATACCTGCTGCCCCAACCACATTGTGAAGTYCCATTCACTGTTACATCATTCACTGTTGTCTGTTTCAGAGGAAGAGCAGAGCCAGTGTCATTAAAGGGAAGTTTTATTATTCAATATATTGTTTTTTTTCTTTCTGTAGGTATTTTCTCAGTGCTCAGCTTGGCATCTGAATGTACCACTCTTGCTGCTGAACTTCCCAAAGTGTCTTACGTGAAGGCCTTAGATGTCTGGCTGATTGTTTGCCTTCTCTTTGGRTTTGCATCCCTGGTGGAGTATGCTGTGGTTCAGGTAATGCTAAACAATCCAAAGAGAATTGAAGCCGAAAAAGCAAAGATTGCCAAGGCAGAGCAAGCAGAAGGAAAGGGTGGAAATGCTGCCAAGAAGAACACTGTGAATGGCACAGGGACTCCTGTTCACATCAGCACTTTACAGGTAGGACCTGCAAAGCTTTGTATGCAAAATCAGCATTCCACTATTAACCCAATTCCAGGAATATACCGTTTGTAATAGTTTTGTGTAGGSCTTAATCTTGGAAGGGACCAAGACATAAAAAACATGCTGATAACTAATGGCTAGCAATCTGACCAATCGATCCCTAGTGATTTGGGGTCAGAAGTACTAAGTGAAAAATCTGTCTTTTAATGTCCTAGGACCCTGGTTGCTGCTTAGCTTCAGGTGAATAAAGTAGCAAGCARCTTTACAGTTGCTATTTTTCTCTGAATAAAAAGCAGCTGTCAAACTGTAACTATTCAGAGGACAGAACTCTCAGACAGTATTTGCTGAGAGCATACTAAAATAACACCCAGCTCATTGCTTTCCCCAGAATGGCCACAGCTGCACTGCATTGCATGCCTATGAAGCCAGGAATCCAGAAGTCTTGGCATTTTTAAACAGAAGACCGGTCTGTTGGTGTCAAACAGTTCCTGCATTTCTTGTATTGCCAGATGGTTTACGTGTAAATCAGTCAGATTTCATTATATGGATAAAGACGACATTTAAATCTTTACTCAGGCCRAAGTTTTCCATCATGTTGCTAACTAATTTAGAAGATCCTGTTTGTGCTCCAAGAGTTATCCAACACCCCAGTCAAACTGCCTTCAGTCCTAAGTGATATTTATTTGACATTTATTCTGCAGAAGAAAATGTGTTATTCTACAACATATCTAATATGAATTTGACTTGTCCTTTTCAATGATTCAGCATTTCTTTTGTATAAAATAAAGCTATTAGGCCACATCCAAGTGGTAACATTGGTACACTGTGACTTCAGTGTCTCTTTAAGGAAGGGCTAGTTTATGCCAGAATGGCTGAAACTGTGTCTTAGTATCAAGGTGAGATTGACCCCATAACCTGTTGTTCTCAGTCCAGAAGAGCTCCAGGTGTTGCAGAGCAGGGCACTTATCTACCATAATTCTCATCTGCTAGGGAAATCTCTGGGAACTGTTTTGGCAGGCAACTAGTCTCGGCTTAGAGTAACCCCATGACTGCTTTGACTTGTGTCACAAGTAATTCCCCAAGCCCAAGTAACAGGAGAACTTAGCAGAAARAAAATGGCTCTGCTACAGTTTTGCTTTCCCTGAACTCAATGTGATAATTTTATTTTCAGCARTATGCAAGTCCCAAATTCAGCTGTTTCATCTGATAAAATAGTTGCAAAAATCTAGCAAACCAGCGTCAAATATATTTTTCCTATTTCCAGTACTTACAAAGTACATGTTCAGCTTGATCAATGACAAGTTTAACAAAAAAACTACAGTTTTTCAGTAGTGTTTTTTTTTTTCAGTGAACAAAACCAATTACTAAATTACTGCATCTCCTTTAAGGTATATGCCATTGTAATATACATGTGGAAAACAAATTACATCTTTTATCACCTATATGTGCTTKCATATTTTAAATTTTTTTCATGAAGGCGGAGGTATACAGTGTGCTTTAAGACTTAGAAGAAGGGGAATCATTATCCACAGAAGTTCAGTAATGTTGCCTATGAATGGTGTCTAGCATTTGGCTTAAAGTTTTTAGAARTCAGATTTCAGTCTGCCCTCATAGCATCTTCCCTCCACAGTTTTGAAATATAAGCCTAAACTTCTCATGTTTGACCTTCACTTTGGGGTCTTCCCAGTTTGTTATATGAGACCTTTAACATTCCAGTAGCTTCTGATGATCTTTATGCAGAGATTTTTTTTAAAAAAAATATTTGCCAGGACATAGTGGAAATAGGTATTAGTTACTGTAAAAGTTGTTCATGTGGCTGAATGGCTCATGGCTGATGGTCCAGCTTGAATTAATCTGCCTACTTTGAAACATAACCTACCAGAGGAAAGGTATCCTGAACTGGTAATTTCTGGGAAGATGGCCAGGCTGAGAGAGAAAAAGGTCCCAGACCAATGAATCATTTGACATCAGGATAGGACAGTGATGTTAGATTTTATATATTTGAAAGCTATAAATCTGCCTAGCTGCAAACTCCCTCTCTGAGCCCGCTACCGCRTAGGAGTACTTTGAAAGTTCTGAGCCCTGGAAAAGACTGTACTAAAGTTCTAAATCAGAACAGGTGTAAATCTTTTGGTAGCTCTGACTCCTAATCCTAAACTAGGCCTGCCCCACAAAACTTGAATTGCTCTCATACAGACCTAGTAATAATCAAGTGGAGAATGCATTTGTTATATGGAAAATATGTGTGAGAGAGAAACATTAAAGAAGCAGGTAATGGAAAAAAACTGTATGTTGAAAGGCATAAAGAATACAAAACAAAAAGAGGCCAGAGTGCTGTCCCAGAACTTCAGGAGCTGTTTCTCATCAGGGTCATGTAGGATTGTGTAGGAGGCAAGAGCAATACTGTGCTAAATGTCTGGAAAGGCTTAGGTGACCCAGTATATAACTTTAGGAGAAAAGAACAACTTAAAACTGCACCCCTGAAATAAGTACACGTCCTGTAGAAATATTTAAGGATGTTCTTTTTGCACACAGGAGGTAATACTCGGGCAAAAGTAACTGAGGGTGTAGTTGGAAATGTCCGCATAGCTAGGCTCGAAACAGTGGATATACCACATGGGACTTGGAGGTAAAGCCAGCAGAAGACATGGAAGAAGAAAACTCCCAAGTGGGGAAAACCAGAGCCTGAATAATTCCATTTATAAGTGTTTCCCCTATTTAAATTAAGCTCTTATATATTCTGAAACATTAACTGAATAGTGCTCATATATATCTGTAAGTAATTAAAGGGGAATCATATCTGAAAATAGAAGTTATTTTATGTCACTTTAAAATGCCCCTGATCCTGATGCTGTGGCAGTTTGCATTCTGTGAGCAGAAAGTTGCACTATTTCTGCTTTTGAAGCATTGCAGCAGTGATGTCTCTGCCRGAGATTTGGGGAAAGAGCCTGCATGAGAGGTACAGGGAAGTTTCTGTCCTGTTGGAGTTTCACCGAGTTCTGACCCCTTGGTGTGGGGAGGGTCACAGGGAAGCAAGTGGGGCAATCAGGCATCCCTGGTTCCAGTCTTGTATGAAACAACTTGTTTTCATGTGCTTGCTCCATTTGTGAAAGTTAAAATGGCATCTGGTTTGGAAACTTGGCATATTTGGTATTAGTAAAAAACACAACAAAACCACATGATAATCCCTAAAAATGCAAACAGCTATTGTTCAGTTTTTATGAAGTAAAGGGTTAAGCTTTTCAGGGTATCCTAAAGATTAAAAGTTTAATGTAATTCATAAGTGCAGAAGAGATTCCCTGTAACCAAACCTGCAAGGGTCCACTGAAAGTTTTCAGCAGAAAGCCCTTCTGGCACTGTGCCAATAGTCACTAATCATGACCAGTAGTCACCAACAGTGACAGTGAAGCTGGCAGGGTGAAAAGAGTACTCACAATTTGCCAATCACACAAAAATGGAGAAAGGTTTCCATGGATGTATAGCTACTTCTCCACCAGATCCTGGGAGCTGGCTGATGCGAAAGCTGCATGTTGCTGGCATACGCCAGCCCCTCAAGATCATGCTTTATGAGTCATGCTCCCTCCAACAAAAACCCTTGAAATGTCAGTGCCATTTTAAACCCAGAGGTTTATCAATATGACTGTCTGATTAAAGTCAAGTGGTCTGTCTGTCAAGATCACCCTGAATCTGTAGGAAAAAACAGAGAAAATAAGCACTTCTGATGTGTTTTTCTAGGAGAAGCAACGTAATCACTTACAGGCAAAAAGCCATGAGAAAATACAGCTTGGCTCCCTTAGCTCTTAGCGGCTGCAAGTAGATGCTGTTCTAGGCAGAGGAGAAAATTATGCAACCTGGTGATAACTGCTTGCACTGGCTTTTTATTGGGAATCCTCAGTAGGAGTTTGCGTGTGTTTCCTAGCAATGAAACATCATACAGTGAGAAAAACAAGCAAAAAGGGAAATGTTTTGAAGATGAATCAGTTTCTTTTTGCTTTCATTGCTGACGTAATTACAGTGAGAAATTGCACTGTTAACTATAACAACACCCCTCAATTTGAAAGTTCACATTTTCATCAAGCCCATTTATAGAAGCTGTCCCCCACAGATAATGTGCTAATGACTGGAGAGAACATTTGGTTAAAGAATGGTTCTGGCAGATGATGAATAGCACTCTGCAAGTGGTGGTAATAGCTCTAATGCCAGTTATTTTTAAAAGGAAGTGGTGCTATTGCTTGCTTTATCTTGTCAGAGCCGCATCTAGGCTCTGAAACCTGAGATGGGTTATGTTCACCTCTAAGGAGTTATAATATACTTGAACACTAGTGGTGACCTGTGGTGACCTGGTCTTCCAAGGTTTTTTCCCCTCAAGTGGCACTCTAGAATCAAAGTTTTATTTTAGAACCACCAAAAACCCAGTTTACATTTTACCTTGTACACAAAATCACAGGCTGCAGCCTATTTTAATAGTTCCTGACAGCATTTCAGGTACAGAGTAGGTACTTTCTGCTCCAGTGACTCCCGAATTCATCCTTGGAGATAATTCAAAACACGACTGTAAAAAGGCCCCGAGCAGTCTGCTTTGAGCAGGGGGTTGGACTAGATGATCTCCAGAGGTCCCTGCCAACCTCAGCTGTGCCATGATACTGTCATATTTTATGTATTAATATTTTTGTCCTGTACTTAGCAAGGAATATTTGGAATGTGGTAGCATATTCCTGCTGAGCTGCGCCAGAAAATATACTCAGTCTGAATACAGACTAGTGCTAAACAATCATTACTTTATTGATGATCTACATCTATCATTATGGCAAGGGCAAGGGAAGAGCACAAAACAAGTCCAATGAAGATTAATAAAAGAGCTTGTTAGAAAATTCCTCCTTCATCTTGTATGGAAGSCCCTACAGAACTGGCAGCACTAGTGACAGATCTGCTTGCCAAAAGGAGGTTGGGTGCACAAGAGCAGAGATGGTTTTTTGGCAAGGAAGATGCGCTGCGTAGGGCAGGGAATGCGGCATTACAGTGGGGAAGCTCTTSAGCCCGAGGGACACGTGCTGAGCTTGAGAGGCTGCCAGTGCTATAGCAGGTTTGAAGCTTTGCTAGGGYGTTATGGACAACACATTTCTGCTCTCAAAAAATGATGGCTTTTATATTACTCTTCATCCTGATGGATAAAGAGGACTTGATCACAGGATGAACAGTCAATTGAGAAGGATCTTTATTCCATTTGCACAAACAAATTGAGTCAAGTCCTGATTTTTTTGGTGCTGTGAAAGGTCACATTTCACAGATTTGAGAGCTGTCTAATCTCAATGGAAGAATTTAAACAAAGAATATGAATAGTGCTGGTGAGCTAATAATGTTCAAACAGCTACAGACCAGAAGTGAGGCTATACTAATTTCAGAAAATCCCCAAAACCTAACAAACAGCACAATTGAAAACAAACTCCCCAAAGATTTAAAACTAGAATACCTTCAAGCATTTCTCTTTTCTTCTCACTGGTAAATGGGAGGCGATAGCAATTAATATAAGCTGATATCAAGAAAATAATTGTASTTAATAGGTATAGGTAAGAAAAGAGATATATGCTCAGCATAATTGAGGGCAATAGGAAGTTACTTTGCATATACAGCAAGAATACAAAACCTAGTAAGAAGAGTAATGGTACTATACTAGGTAGAGGTGCTGTAAGTATCAATAATTAGCTGAAAAGGGAAAAGTGTTGAACAAATATTCTGCTCTATCTTTGGGAAAAAGCCAGGTATTTTAAGTCCGAGGACTAAATACCTCTCATTCACAGTAGCTGTTGAGAATGTTAAACAGTAACTATTGAAGTTAGACATTTTACAGTCAAGATTTCAGTTTAAGTTGCATCTTGRATTTTTTACAGAGCTGGTCTGTGAGTGCTGTGAAACATTAATGCTGATTTTTAAAAAAAACCTTTAAAACTGGGAGGGTTCCAAAATACAGCAAGAAGCTAACTTTGTGCCAGTATTTTTAAAAGCTAAGTGGCATAACATGAATAATTATAAGCCTGACATCAATCAGTGGAGAATATTGCATMGCTTACAGGGCTGGCTAATAATTTTTATTTTTAAGTAATAATTATCTTTAGTATTATTCATAATTCACCCCCATATTAGCTAATAAATGGGTCAGTGAAATTAAAGTTGATCTTTGTGTTTATTGATTTCATCTAACTGAGTATAACTTTTTTTAAGTATTATCAGGCTGAAAGATGTAATGATGTGAAGGTAAGAAACTCTTAAGAGCATTTTTCTTGGCTTCATGTGTCAGCCTGGTTACGTCACCAGAATTATGAAAAATCAGGTTAGATTTGTTRCCATCTCTAAGTACCAGCAGTTGATCGGACTATAGTCATGTCTTGTGTCTGAATAGTCAATGCAAATAAATTCAGGTTAGAAAGAAGGTACATATGTTTGTGGGGAACAAGKTCATGGAAAAACTTCTCTATCCTGGGGGTTTTTAAAGGAAAATATATTTTGAGCAGTAAATGTGGAAAGTGAGGAGGAGTACCAGAAGCAGTGGAGGCAGAGATGGGGAATTAATCACTCCTGCCTGCACTCTGAAGGCAGCACTTATTCTTTGTTCTCTTCCCCCATTTACTTCTCACATTATTCCCCTAATTCTGCAACCAAAGCCTTCCTGCAGAGGCACACGTGCTGCAGCTCTGGAGCAGCAGCAGGTGCTGAGCTTGGCAGCGAGCACCAGTCAGCCTGAATTTTGTAAAAGGTGAGAAAGGATCATCACAAGGAGCCTTCTGGATTCTAGGGGTCATTTTTAGGTACTTCTGAGCTGTTCATCAAAAGACAGGTGTCCTGTCCATCATACCAAATCTAGACAAGGTRGCCCAGTCCTGGAAGAAACAGGGAACTAGGTTTGTGCTTTGGGCCAAGCCCCAAGAGCCATCACCTTCCTGTGCTTTCCATGACCCCCCCACCTCCAGGCCAGAAGGGCAAAGAGTGGCTGCCCACATCCCTTGGGAATGTAGGGTGGCCCTACATTATCCCAGAAACCTTTCCTTCCTAAACAGCTGCTTCCCACTCGCTGCTGGGGAAAAGCCATAAATCTGGTAGAGCACCCTGCAGGTTTGGTCTGGCCCACAGGTCATGACGCTGCCCCACAGGGCAGGATAAGGTAAATGATATAAAATATTTTCTGTGTCAGGATGAAGTCAAAAGGATATAGCATTTAACAACATTTGACTTTTCTTTGCACATCTTCCGTGTAGTAGTCCAAAATCAAGTCCTTTAATATCCTGCAATATCCTTTTTTACAGAAAGGTTCCTGTAGCCTTTAGTAAAACTTTTTTGCAATAAATGTGTAAAATGAGGAAGATCAGGGACATTGTCAGGATTATTGTTAGGCTTCTAGCACAAAACAAGACAAAATGAATAAAAAACAGATAATTATACATATTGTATATACTTTATATTATTGCACATTATTTAGGAAAGYTATAGGTCAACTGGAGTGAATTTAGATTAAAACTACAGAAACTTTGAAGAGTTAAAGACATATATGAGAAGAAAGTTACAATTATGGTTAGACAGCAGCTGACTGTAGTAAATTGAAGAATGTCAGAGACAAGGAAATGGATGAAATTATTTTCAAAAGTAACATATTAAAGAAAAATTTGGGCCAGGTTGATTGTACAAGTAAAATTGTGTCACCCTGATAAATCAGTACTCCAGCTGCCACTGAACTAAGCAAAGYTTTGTGTGAACATGCTGTGAACAGTTCTCTGATTATAAGGCAGACGTGACCTAGAATCCACTCTCAGTCCTGAATGGGAATGAGAACYGACTTGTAACAGCCTTTAGGGGAGCTCTCTAGATACTGCAGATGGAGCAGGAATATTCTGTGCTGTAAATGAGAAAACTTAGGCTTCAATTAGTGTCACTGACTTTTACAATGTATTGCTGCTGGTATGAGGAATGGACTACAAGTTTTCAGATGCAAAAGGAGGCTTATAATTTCTTACATGATTCTATTTCTTGTAGTAGCCTTACTAAATCGTACTAGGTTTGACCATGGAAAAATTATAATATACCTGTGACTCTTCAGCTAACATTCACCCAGTCCTACAAGTGCCCTTKTCATTTTACAAGGGTCTGCTTTATATCTTTATCACCTATGTCATTGGGTGTGATCCGATTGGAAGCAACACCTCGGATCAGTTAATAAGAGCATCGTGTCACCCAGGGTCACATAATCATGTGTATGTGTGTCTTAGTCACCACCTTACCATCCAGTTTGCCCCTGCTTCTCCAGTAATGAACACTGTCAGGTCTTTGGAGACTGAGAGATAGCTGCAAGAAATTTTTATGTATAGTTTTGTCCTGCCATCAGGGAACAGCTGTCTTGTTTTTCCTTTTTATWACCTTGAATCTTGATTTTTGTGTGGTTTAGGAATGGTATTGTCCAATTCAGTACTCCCACTAAAACCCTAAAACCATGCACTGCTCCACCTCCTCACTCCACAWGGAAGCACAAAAGGTAAAAATCATGGGTTGAGATAAGACAAAATTACTGGAAACATCAATGAGATAAGAAAACAAACAGATAACAGCAACAATATTAATTACAAAAGGTGTAAGAAAATAAATGGCTCACATGGAAAAATTACCTGACAACAGACAATATTGGATTACTCCCACTGTCATATTTTGTCAACCAGAAGGAATCTATTTGCTCTAGAAGAGAATCCCTTTCCCCAGCCCTGGCAATGACTAGAGGTAGTATAGAATAATCTCTGTGCCCTGGCCATGACACCTCCTGGCTACTGCAAAAATTAACCCTGGCTGGAACCATTTTAGTGCATCAGTTTCAAAATGTAATGCTTTCATGAGAAATACAAGTCTTCCAAATTTGGGGAGRTGTATCCACTGTTTGCAGAAGCAATATGCCATGCTTCTCTTCCACCTTTCACTAGACTCAACTTTTATATCCATAGTGATAGTAAGAGCCCCAATCAAAGTTTTGGTGTCTTACTGATTGCCTCAGTTCTTTCCACCCAGGATAACTTTTCAAGTGTCATAGGGAAGCTAATAATATTCTTCAGAWTTTTTTTCATTAATCTATAAACCTGGTACTGTATTACATTATTATTATGATTTTAGTAGTTACAAAATATGGCCACGCAAATACCCTAATCTATCAGCCAAAGACTGCAGAAAATCAGAGGTGGAGAGAGATGAGGGTGAAATACCTGAAGGCATTGTGGAGAAAGACAGGCTAATGGTAAGAAGGGGCAGGCAGCTTTTGGATTAACMAGTTTTTRGTGGACCAATAGCTCCAGGAAGCCRTAGTAAAACTTTCTTTTATGTCAGTTGCCCATGTGTATAGCCTGATTTGTGAACTAGAATTTTTTCAACTAACACACAAGTTATATATGTGAACMAATGCATTGTCTATACTATTTTTTCCTCTTTGTTTCCCCCTGCTTTCCTGGGTAGTCCAACTGAAATGAAAGTCTGGGAGAGATTTACCCTCCCAGGTCACAAAGTACAGTGCCTTGCAAATAGTCTCTAAATCACTTCAAGCTCCCTGCGCAGTGTGGGGTTGGTTCTCCTAATGATGTGTTGAATCTGAAATAAAAACTTTGTAAAATCCACAGAAAGAAATATAGGAACCTTTTTTTCCCTCACAAAAAAAAAGGATTGCTTGATCCCCAAGCACACTAAAGGAGCTTTAGGAAACACAGGAATTCTGTTGTTGAATTTAGATWTCCCAGTTAAACATTCTGCAGTGCTGAGAGCAGTGTTAATCTGTGTTACTTGTCTTTAGAGAGGCACCAAGCTTTGCAGAGACAAAGAAAGTGCTTCTCACCATGCGAGGTGGTCACCCTAGGGTAAGGTGTAGAATCCTGACCTGGCAGTTCTTTAGAACCAGAACAGACTGAAATTAATTTAATCAAACATTGAATTCTAGGGTTAATTCTGACTGTGGCTTTCAGAGCTCAGAAAAATGCAGGTATTGAATAGTATCGGGCCTGCAGGTTCATCAGCACAGAGCCAATATCCAAAAATACTCCACTCAGAAATATTCTCTCCCCTTCTGTCATCTTAAAATKAAGAAGTCTGATATAGCAGATTGCAGAGCATGAGGCACCTTGTGCATGAAAAATTACACAATTAAGAATGTTTGGATTAGTTTATATGATTGACTGATCATCCTTAAGTACTTCATAACATAACCATTCCACAAATTAATCTGATGTAATGTATCCCTATCAGCAAGTAATTTCCTATATGTTTGTTTGCAGTGTTCTTTAGCAGCTGCATGAAGTTTGCTAATGAGTTGTGGTGATTGGTTCATGATTCCCCTCACTCTTTATTTCATAGGTTGGTGAGACCAGATGCAAAAAAGTTTGCACTTCGAAATCTGATCTGAGATCCAATGATTTCAGCATCGTTGGAAGCTTGCCAAGGGATTTTGAATTATCAAATTATGACTGTTATGGGAAGCCCATTGAAGTGAACAATGGGCTCGGGAAATCTCAAGCCAAGAACAACAAGAAGCCTCCTCCTCCCAAGCCTGTCATTCCATCAGCAGCAAAGAGAATTGATCTTTATGCAAGAGCACTGTTTCCTTTTTGCTTCTTGTTCTTCAACGTCATATACTGGTCCATATATTTATGATAAATCTTTATTTTTTCACATGTGTAAAATACAGCCCATTTCATTATCCCTTCCCAGTCATGAAGGCCACTGTGTGAAATTATTTGCATTTGCAAAGCAATATGTTGCATCTTGATGCCGTGCGATTGTACTGAACATATGGCATCTGAAATCTGAATGAAAGCATGACACTGCAATGTCTGTGCTCTGACCAACTTTGTATATAAATGTACAGCATACATCCTGCTTTAGGAATATATATGAAGGACAATGCCTACTACATTATAAAGCTGAATAATGCTCTTCAGTTATTAGTAACATACAGAAATTTAAAGTGTTTCTGACATTGAAACTGATGTGCACGTTGAGTATTATTAAAATCAGTATTCTAGTATATGTAGTATTTAACAGCTTTTCTGCTGACTTCCAGAGGGGAAAAAAAAMCACCCACCAAACATCTTGTTCATGTATAATTTCAGCTGRCACTGTTGAAGAAAAAGCTAAGGTGTAATAATTATTATTTAGACTTTGTAAGTGAAGGCACCATCAAATAAGCTGATCTTGTCTATGTGAAAAAATAAAGATCAGAGAACTACGAATTTTGTAAAATCAGCTCATTTAGGAAAAAAAAAAAACCCCAACAACTGTGTCCATGAAGCAGGCACACTTAAGTGTGTTAGAATATGCTAACAATAAAACAYTGGGCCAGATTTTAACTGCTGTTTCCTCACCAGTTAAGCTAGATATAGTACATAAAAAACAAACAGGCCACTTTTTAGACTAAAAGTATCAGGAGTTTTAGRGGGGCATCACAAGATGCAGTTCAGTATCAGGTTTGTTACACATTTTTGCATTACYGTGTCCTCTGGCTCAGCTTCTATAGCATCTGGCAAGCCTGCAGTATCTAAGTCACAATTTTTTTGTTGTTGCATTGGACACTTCTTATTTGATTTGWTTTGTTATCCCCTTGAAAGCTTTCATTTTAAACAAACCAGTTGTCAAGATGAAATCCCATTTTYACCACTAATTATACCTTTTCTGTTTGCGTGCTAGCTAGCACGTAGCCACCAGTAGGAGTGAAAACGTGTCYGAAGGTCTAAGGGGCTGAGCCTCTSATGAGCCCTGGTATGCCTATATGTTAATTATTGGCTGCCCTCACCAACTGATTGGTTTGGCTGTTGTGTTCTGGAGAATAAGGTCCTATACATGAAACAGTTCTGGCAGGAGACTGCTTTCCATTTTCCAGAGGGATGGAAAACTCCCTAAACGTGAGTTCCTTGGTGTGCATAGGGTAGGAGCTGTGGTCTCCTGTGACACCAGGGTACATCCCTTCATGAGGGCAAGTCATGAGTAAAAACGCAGCCAAAGGAGAGCTGGATGTAGGTTGGCACCTGAATAGAGTGTGTTTCCTGAGAACAGGGACTTGGCCTCAGCCCGTGAGAGCGTKCCATACAGAAATACATCTCTGCTTGTAAAGCTGGGGCACTACAGCTAGGTACAATATGAAAAAATGGCAGTTCTCACTAATTTTGTAGTTCATAAAAAGAAGTTGGACTATTGACCCTCACAGGCAAGGAAGGGACTGGTTTAAATACATGAAGCTTTCCCCCTTGTACTACATTTCTGGCATGTCTAGGATGTGTTGAATCAATGCAGGCCATAAGTGGACTGGTGGACTGTTGAATCCCTTGGGAGTTGCCCACCACGAGAATGTTGTCCACATACAGCAATCCTGCTGAGAAGTAGGAATATAAGAAGAGGAATGGCATGCCACACTGGCTTCACTGAACATCTGGTACACCTGCATGCCCAGGCTTTTTGAACCACTGCCACTTTGTGATCAATGGGCTGGCTGCAACGATTCGTATTTGGTTGAGATCTGCTCTTCGCAGGATGGTGTCGTGCCCTCCACCAGCTTCTGGTCACTGTCATGGAGGCTTCAGGCAGCTGCTCTTCCAGGTGGCCACAGTTTGTCCTTTGGATTTCTTTCTGATCTAGAGAAATGGAAGACAAATCCCAGATGGTATTGAGCTGTGATGAATGGGGGCTGAGAGAAATGATATCTTTAAGGTCTCATTAAAAAGTTGTAATATTCCTGTTAGTTGGAGGTAGTTGCAGAATTGTCAGAGACTCTAAGAAGCAATAAGGATAAGTGAAAGAGAGGAAGGAAGGGAGGGGGAACTTTTATACATACAGAATGCTATATTTATAGACATTATTTATTCTCATACTTGTATTTTTTCTTACAGTACTGGAAGGCAAAAAAAAAAWAATTACCTTGTATTGGAAATTATATGAATTTTGGAAGATAAATTTCTTGTTAGAACTCTTATTAAATGATTTATCTGTAATTAATGTCCACATTCTATCTGTAAAATCTCAATTATAGATTTTRTTGTTAAATTAATCTTTGTTCCTTCTTGCTTTCCTGCTTACTTGACGGCTTTTGTGTTTTATCATAAAACATTTAATCAATAATACACTGTAATTGCTTTCCAACTCACACAAAGGGAAGCAAAAGGAATGCATATTGTTCAGATAAAGGCTTTTCGTTCATTACAACACAAAAACTAAGGCCAGAAGCAAAGTTAAATGGCAAATTTGAAACTAAATTTAAAATGAACCAGTATCAGTTATAAAGTATTACTTTTCTTTTTACTTACACTCGATAATATTGCCATATTTGTATTACCTTGGAATATATTAGCTTGTCCTACTGAGCAGTAATAATTGATTTATTTTATTTTTCTTCTTTCAACTAAAGGTCATCAAGAGTTTTGCATACCATCTCACATTATGGTCCACCAGCACCCTCTAGTTGTAAAATTGAGCCTGTTGACTTATCTCCAGAATAAGGTGCAGATATAAAACTGTATAGGCAATATAGGATCTTAATTGATCATGATAATATGAAAGGAAAAAAACCATTAAATTAAAAATAAATGGCCATAAAATCAATGTAAAGCTATAGAAATTTGCTGTGCAATAAAAATTTAAAAATATAGAAATTAAGACATTTAAGTAGTAGCAAAGGTGAGATTAGTATATATAATAGAGGTTAGTAACTATTAACTAGGCATGATGTCTGAACAAACCACGTGATAGCAAAATCTGTTTTTCAGGGAGAGCTCATCTGTTTCAGCTGATATTCTATTTCAGTTCTTCTGTTAACTGGTAGAGTTACAAATTTTTGTTCTACCCTTAAGATAAATCTTGGTATTTTCTTGGTTCTTAAACATTGAGTCAATTCTGGTATTTTATAGTATCATCACCTTTTMGTTATCTCTACACTTGTTTTCAGGATTTTAAAATACATACAAACACTGCATCAGGAATTTCCATGGAGATTAATTAATTCATTACTCAACTGCAGCTACAAATTTAAGGTAGGCAATAAGTAAGGATGTAATTTCAAAAGTACATCAGCTGCTATGCATTAATTCCCTGCAGTCCACAGCTCATGTTTGACACCCAGTTTTAGGGGCAGCTCTTTGGTGTGTAATGGCACCTCCTCTTTTCTTCACTTAATTCTAGCTGAGATGGTGTATGTGAGCAATTGGTCTTGTGAGTGAGGAAAGGAGTTTATTTCTGTAAGTGCAGTGTATAGAAGATTGACCGCTTGGAAACACTGCCAAGCAGCTTTCATTCTTCAAAGTCTTCAGATTAATTTGGACTTGCTAACAGGGTAAAGGAAGATGTCTTTAGCGCCCWATTAAAGAGAAAGCAGCAATACTGCCTTCTGGGTTAGTGTCAATGGGCATGACCACAGTGATTGATCTGGCTGTATAATCATTTAAAGGAAACGCATTTACAAGTAATCTTTATTTWAAAATATTTTACTCTGAAGAGAGACAATAGCTTACTTAAGCAGTCTGTTATAGCTGCTAAGGAAACCTCTTAGGAGACTTCATAATACAGTTATAATACAGACCATAGTCTCTGTTTCAATTAAAGCAGCTTATCCTTATGGTTACTGGGGGATTGCAATGAGGGTGTTTATGGAATAGGTAGCATTGAATTATTTATTTCCAAGGGAATGCAACCTGAATATGTGCAGTGTCAAGTGATTTTTCAGGCTATTGAGGTACTCTAGTGCTGCAATGAGTACAAATGAGGTGTATAACAGATAAGGGGATGAGAGGACACTGTTATTTGATGCTTTCATGTACTAATTCTGGGATTAGAGAAGATAATGTGGAAAGAAATTCAGATACAGATAAAATGAATAATCGTCTTGCTTGTGTCAACAATTTAATTTGTGTCTAGAAACTTAATTGTTGTGTATATAAATGAGTTACCTCCTTTTTCTATTACTATAAGGAATTAATAAAAAAACAGGAGAATTAAACTCATCTGTGGTGCCTAAAAGATACAGAAACTAATTATGTTCATATGAAGCTCTACACCTAAGTAAACAGTGGAATATAAAGAAAAATTTGACGACATAAATTTCTCATGGYTGTGGTTTTGTCTATGCCATTGTATTAAATCAGTCACAGCAATCTGGGCTGCTTGCAGTACTCCCTCACATTTTGTCTTACTGAAGAACATTGCCCACCCCTGTAACTCCCCCTGCACCTGTCCTCCCATCAGTGGGAATGGTGTCAGCAGACATTTAAAATAAAGATTACCTGGCTATTTTGAAATCTTTCTGAAAGCCCTTCATTGCTATGCTGCAGTCACTAAAATGTCTGCAGCTAGTGCTTATCCAAATTAGCCTTAAACTCGCTGTTTTGGGGAGGGCTGGGAACATCACCATGGTGACGGTGAGCTGTGGCTGGGAAGCCTACCTGCTGGCTAGGGCAGGAAAAAATATCCTTGGTGTTCACCCCCACAAAGCTTTGTGCTGCCTTGGCTGGTGCACTGAAGCGGTTGGTTTAAAGTTAGCTCGTGTGGGTGTTCATCAGCCCGTGCCTGTGAACTGTAGGTGTGTGCTGGGTGACGCACTGTGCTAGCGATCCTTCCTACGGGTGATGTGAGAGATGGCACTGGAAAATATGCTCTCAGCTCTTGATCACCTACGGGATTTCTGGCATACTTAATTWTGTGCACTGACGAGCTTTCAGTGGCAGTGACAAAAAAAAAGAAAAGAAAAAAGCCAGTTGGTTTTCCTGAACAAATGCACATGTAAATGAATGAGCTGGATTCACCCACCTGAGCATGAGTGAGGTTCCCTCCTGAGTCTAGGTCATAAGACTATCCTTTGTACGAGCCATTCTGTTTATAGTCCCTACCTCTAATAGTAGATACTAGATCACAATCTTTTGAATGARTAATGAGACTAAAGAAACTAGTGAGAGTAACAAGAATGAGACTGAGAAAAGTCTTTTTGGCTTTCAGGTTGTCAACCCTGGAGGTCAAACCTAATTTTGAGGGACACTGATTGCTTTCCAGCATGGTATTTCTCAGCATATTAGTGCCTGTCAGGCTCTGGAGAACAGCATCCACTGACTTCCTCCTGGCCAGGGAAATATTTGAAGGGCCTTCAAGTTTGTTAGTCAACTTATCTTTCAAGTATTGAGATAAATCTAAAGCTGGCTAGGACCATTAGCTGTCACACAGAGGCAGCAGGTACATTAAGCACATGTCTTTTAATACAAGAAAATTAATGGCCTTTCCTCTTATTGCATGAAAATACGGTTTGCTGTGACGGAGACCAACCAATCACACTCAGTGGGTTACTGAGGATTTCTGTACCATCAGGCAGTTACTTAGGCCACATAATGTGCTTTGAAAGGAAGAAATATGAGGAATGTGGAGTACAAAGGATAAGGTATTGTATAACTCCTTTCCACCTGATGAGTTCTTCGGGCTGCGCCAGTGGGAAGTAKGGGGGTTTTCATATATATCTGTGTCAGTCTGTTTCTTTCTATGAATATTCCCAGTGGGAGTCATTTTTTTTRCTTGAAGAAGTGAACTCAAGAGGTTTTTGGGCCAAGGAACCCTCCTGAGTGTAGCAGGTCAAGCTGTTGTACCATTGCCCCTTGCAAAAACCTTTCAGCTCAGGGGAAACCTTCTCTAGTAGCATAAACTGCAAGAAAAACCTTTGCTGAAGCTGCAGCTGCTTCTGATAGGAAAGTCTGTGTGCAGGCATCCTTTGTGCTTCCACCTTTTTTTTGCTGTAGCTTAGATCACGATAATCAATAGTACTGTTTAGCTTTTCTGTTCTGCAAAGCACTCCTTCTATCAAGCCTGAGTTATTTCCTTGGCAATACACTTTAGATACCCTACCTTTCATATCTGTCCAGTCAGAGCAAAGATGGTGTGTGTGAGTGTGTGTGACTCTACCAGWGTTCATGAAGGCAAGCCAGTTTCATGTTCAAGAACATGTGAATGGTAATGTATGAGAAGACTGACCTGTTTCTCTAACATTATGTGTGTTATGCCATTTCAGTTATGTCCTATAACTCAGAGTATTCTGATATTTGGATAAGATTTCACTACATGCATTATATTTTTGAGTTAAGTATACTAATTTCCTGTGAAAAGCAGAATACAAAAAAAAAAAAAAGTCTATGTGACATTTTTAAAATGTTGATTTTCTCTATTAACCTTAAAACTTGCATTTGACCCAGAGGCTAGGGAAATAATGTTTCTCAGTGTTTAATAAGCCTTACATTGTCATAACAGATTTATCAGTGTCTCAGGCAGGCTTGTTCTTCCAGATTAATTTGTTTGTTTCTTTGATTCTCAAAGGCCAGCTCACTGGAAAACATTAATTTGAAGACTGGCTATTTCAAAGGCATAATACTGACAGGAACTGACCRTGAAGAGTAATGGTTCTGACCAGTACCACTCTAGCATCAGCTTCTGCTTTTGACAAAGCCTGTCTTGATACCTGCTCCCACTTGTGACAAATCCTTTTTAGCCTCAGCCTACTGGAGGGTGTAAAATCTTTGTAGGCTGTTTAAAATATTTCTCTGATTGTGTCAGCTTCTGAGGCAGCTCTGTTTGTATTCTCCTTCTGGATGTGCTTCAGGAACAGGCCATTACAGAAGCAATCTTTTTTCAAGCAAATACAAATGATATACAGCATCTACCATGAGATACCATCGACTTTGTGAAATTAAACTTTCATTTTTATTTAGCAATTSTTCATATTTTCTAGTTGGTTCTTTCCCCAAGGTGAAAACTTCTTAAATACCTAATTCTTACATTAATAAAAACAAATGAGCATAATGGCAGGAGAGGATCACAGCAGCCTTTTTAGTTCTGTCTGGGCTTAAAGCTCTTACCTTGCTGTGGTCTTTAAGCCAAGGAGGTCTCAGAGGATGTGCTGCAGCTGAAGTCATGTTGACTGCCCTACAGAAGGCTGGACAAGGACAAGACAGCTGCATTCAATGCACTAACCTGTTCATCACATTCACCACTTGATGTGTTTTCTCGCAACAGAGGGGCATTTTCTTTAGAGAAGTAACAACAATGATGCCATAGTAATATTCCCAGATGATGCAAATTCACTGGAGTATTTTACACCACTGTTGTAGCACACTGCATGTTACAAATTCTACCATGGGAGATTTTAAACAGCGAGTGCATATCCAAGCTGGGAGCCCTTTACTATCTGTTACCTATAAGCACAGCTTTATTGCTTTATTTGTCATATGCTTTCATATTCTTCCTATTTCAGGAAAAGCATTTTAAAATGGTCATTTTTTWAATCGTAGTAATTATTAAAATAAATTGTGGTTTACCCTAGTTTTTTCCCACAGGAACATAAGGAAGAGAAACTTGACAGCAAGTTTGCTAGGGTCTGTGAAGAAAGTTTTGATGAAATTAAATAGGTGGAAAAAAATTTCATGGAGTGTGCAAATGAAACAGCCAGGAATAAACCCATTTATGCAAGACTCATGCTGAGAGTCTGATGAGCTTTGACAATTGGAATAAATTATTTTGTCTGAAAGGAGATTCCAGCCTAAAAAGACAGGACAACATAGAATCTTTCAACAGTTTTCATTTATCAGATGAAAATAAAAAGCAAATATTTATAAAAAAGATCAGGTAGTCTTGTCCATGTTGACCTCATATCTGCACAGGGCCATCATACTGTTCTTTAATATGGTCTTGGKGCCAGTTCCTGCTGCAAGATTTCAATCAATGGGATTATTTCTTCTCTGGCCAAGCAATAGGAGGACTCCTGTTCACTGAGTGCACACTGAGTTCACTGAGGGCCCATCTGGGGGCACGGCTCTGTGCACAGCCCAAGTCTGAACATTGTGCATAAGTGTAGCTAAATGCAGTATACCCAGTAAGTAGACAGGTGTCCCTTTCTCAGTCTCCAGTGCAAGTTTGGCAAATTATTTCCTGTATTTTCTTACATTTCTCTGCACCAAGTGACAGAGGACAATAAGGTGGTTTCTGTTGTGCCAAGGGCCTTTTGTTTAGATTGGATGTGGCTGGGGCAAAAAATATTATCTTGCTAGATGTTGTACAGTGCCTTAGAGGCACTACTGTAATGCACACAAGTAGTAATAAAAACTATTTCAATCATTATTAATCATAGATTCAATGGCATAAAATAGTGATATCTCTGTTTGTCTTCTCCCTGTCTTAACATTTCTGGAAGCAGTCTAACTGATTTCAAGTGCCTGATCTTCGCCCTCATCTACATTGACTTTCCACTGTAGTTCTTTCTGATTTATTGTCAGAGGGGAATCAAGTCCACTGCATGCATGCATGCATTATTTCCTTTAATATTTCTTCTTTCTGATATCTAAAAAAGATTCTTAAAATAAMCTCACAGTTCCTTACTTGGATCCAAATTCCACAGAAGACTCTGCACAGAAACAAAGGAAGAAGTAGTAGCTTTTTTTAATGATAAAKTTATCCATTTATAATTTAATATGCATAAGCATCAATATCTATATTTAATATAAAGGCATTCTAGGACTAAGCCTTCTTGAAAATGGTGTTACCAGTATTTTCCCCTTCCATTATTAATATTGTTTGGCAAGTATTTTCAAAGTGCATCCATATAAAATCATGTATTTTTCCAGTTCCCTGTWAAATAAATCATCCCCTGCCATGGCTCACAGAGTGAGCTATGTGGGCTATGGGATATTAAATCATGACAGAATCATCKAATATTCTGAGTTGGAAGGRACCCATCTGGATCATCAAGTCCAGCTCCTGGCCCTGCACAGGGCACTCCAAGAGTCAGAGAGCGTTGTCCAAATGCTTTTTGAACTCTGTCAAGCTTGACCACTCCCCTGGGGAGTCTGTTCCAGWGTGTGACACCTTCTGGGTCAAGACACTTTCTTGGTATCCAACCTAAACCTCCTGACACAACTTCAGGCCATTCCCTCAGGCCATTCCCTGCTCACCACAGAGAAGAGATCAGTGCCTGCCCTTCCTCTTTCTCTCCTGAGGAAACTGTAACTGCAGTGAGCTCTCCCCTCAGTCTCCTCCAGGYTGAATAGACCAACTGACCTCAGCCACTCCTCATATGGCTTCTCCTCCAGAGCCTTCACCATCCTCAWGGCCCCACTTTGGATATTCTCTAAAAATGTCTTTTATACTGTGTCACCCAAAGCTGCCCCCACCACTCGAGGTGARGCTGCCCCAATGCAGAGCAGAGTGGGACAATCCCGTCCCCTGCCAGGCTGGYGATGCTGTGCCTGATGYSCCCCAGGGCACTCCTGGCTGCCAGGGCACARTGATTCATGTTCAASTTGCCATCAACCAGAGCTCCCAGCTCCCCTCCTATAGTGSTTTTCAGCATCTTGTTCTGTCTTTTGTTGTCTACACACACAACCAGGGTTGCCCCACCCCAGGTGCAGAATCTGGAACTTGCCCTTGTTATAATTTATGTAGCTGGTGATTGCCCATCTCTCTAATTTTTCAAGCTCTCTTTGCAGGGCCTCTCTGTCCTTAGGGGAATCTAGAGCTCCTCCCAGTTCTGTGTCCTCAACAAACTTATTTAATACTTCTTTGAGTCCTGCATTCAAGTTGTTAATTAGGATGTTCAAGAGAACACCTTCCAGCTGAGAGTGGAGCCCTGCAGAACCCCCCTTGGTGACAGGTTACCAGCCTGATGTCACCCCAGTCACTGCAACCCTTTGTGCCWGACCTGTGAGCCAGTTGCTCACCCATCACATGACATGTTCATCCAGCTGAGGGCTGGGCATTTKGTCTGAAATGATCCCGTTAGAGATAACATTGAAAGCTTTGCTGAAGTCCAAAAAGATTATGTCAGCTGGCTTCCCTTCATCARCTAGGTGAGTTACCCTGTTGTACAAGGAAATCAGATTTGACAAGCAAGACTTCCCCATCATGAAGCTKTTCTGGTTGTGACCAATGACTGCCTTGTCCTACAGAGGTTTTTTAATACTTTCCAAAATAATCTTTTCCAGGATTTATTGGGCACCAAAGTCACAWACTGGGGTATCGTTCAATTACAAATCCAAAGCAAGTGTTGTCACATAGAATGTACAGTAAGTACTTTTCTTTAAAGAAAAAGTGTTTTTACTTAGTATTCAGTATTTTATTAAGTTACTAATCCTAGTAATGAYCTATAGCAATGAATAGGTATATGAAGTGCATTACTAGTAACTGAATGAATAAAAGGAATGCAGTAAAATATGGATATGTTTCTTGGGGTTTGTTAGCTAAATCCTTGAGGTGGGAAGCTYTTGTCAGGCAATACTATCTGTCATTTAAAGGATGTAATCCAAAAGCAGTGTAKATAATATCACCTGGGGACTGGTTTATACACAGGAAGTTAAAAGTGTGTGCCACACRTCTGTCTGACTCATGGGTTGCTTACTGCTGGCTTGTCTTTCATGGTTGACATTCAAAAGGAAAAGACTGCGGGAGCCCATGAAGGGTGGTATTTTCAATCCATTTAACTTCACTGTCATTTCATGGGATATTACTGTAATTGATTATTCATATGTATCACACAATCGTTTGTCAATAACACCTAATTGTCTGTTCATCTAATGAGGCACTGAATTGAGATGAGCTATAATTAATAAAATTATAAAATAATCAGATGATGAATGGAGAAAATTCCATTCTGAAGCATAACATTTATTCTGCAGACTTTTATGTGCAGTGCTGCAGGAAGCAAGCACAGAAGCGATATTGCAATCTGCTATCTTGTTCAGCAGTTGTGCTTGGAGTGCTGGTGTGATCTGTGATTTTTCTTAACTGTCTCAAATAACTGAATGCTTCTTGCTGTGAAAAAAATTTGAACTATTGCTACCCTATATGAAAACACCAGTAAGAACTGGATGATTCTGGATACACATTTGAGGAGAGAAGTTTGTGATCTCTTTATGTTTCCCTAGATTTTTCTAAAGAAAGCCTTGTGTATTTTACATAAGCTCATTTCATTGCCTTTGACGTTTATTTGCTACAGCTGACCAACCTCTAAAATTAAGGTCCTATTTTGTTAGTACCACTAAAACCACAGGGAGCCCAGCAGAATAAAGGCAAATGTTGGTGAGGGTTCTCCTGCAGAAAATGCCTTTCAGTGCTCTTATTTACGTCAGATATCACCAGCAAAGGCATTTTTATAGTTTTAGTTATAGAAAGTGAATTCATTAGATCACATCAGAAGATCTGCTTAATTTAACACAAAGGCTTTAATGCTATTTTCACAGTAGCTACAGCTGGTACTGACAGGTTGGGTACAACGAGGATTTGGGAGAAAGGATGTATCCCTGTCATTGGCCCGTATATTCCGCTGTGACATAAATCTTCTTTCCATCCATGTTTTCCGTTGTAGCTTGTTTAGACTTATGACAGTGACATTTCCAAGGTCAAGGTTAGGTTGCTGCTGTTAGCTGTTAACCACTTTGGAACTGCCCCTGGGACCCCGCCAGCTCATCTCTTTCTTTTGGAGCCCTTCATGCATTCCTTCATTCACTGAGCTGTRTTTGTGTCCCCTTCAGTGAAAGTGCACATCATCTCAGTGTGTTCACCTTATTAAGGGCAAAGCAATTAGCAAGGAGTAAGGTCGGTCTCAGGTTAAATGGCAGCTCCATGACCACAATGAATGGCAGTTAATATGCATGAGGTAGCTTKTCATTGCAAATTCCAGCAAAGACAAGCAAACATCTTTTAAATCGTCTTTAATGTCACAGATTCTATAAGTAGAAACTTTTCTTCTGTAAGCTCATCTATTATAGTTATTATTACATTTAAAGCATTTGTGCAGTTAGAAGAATGTGATTTTCTGCATATTTACTATGAAGGAGATGTATTTCTAGTCCAAAGTATGAAATTAAGTGCCTCATAAGGATTGTTTGGTTTTTTCTTACATTTCTGTTTTGATTTTTGTTAGGGTTTTTTTTCCCTATTGTAAAWGCTTGCCATTAACACCACTCTGGGAAGATGTGCCAATGCAGAGGTGAAAGTAAAAATATCTGTGCTGTGAACTAGTTCTGGCACTGAACAACTGAAGCGGTTTTTCAGAGCTAAAAATAAACTCCTGTTGAGCACAACTCTGTACATTTCCATGCTAACTTGAGCAAGCTGTTTCTTGATGGAAAAAAAATTTACAATAAAAATTATTGATGTCAAACAGGCAAATGGTGAAACTAAAATAAATTTCTGCTGTGGAAAGATCATAATGATAGGGATAGGAGACCTGATGTTTCAAATCAGAAAAGTCCTTTTATTTTTATATCCTAGTTTTGATGTGGTTTTCAAAAGTATAGTGTAAAATGTCTGCAATGGATAATTGGACAGAAGAAAAAGTTTCTATTTTTTGGATACTTCCTGAAGAAAGGAATTGCTATCTTGTCTCATGCAATACTATCTATTCCTCCAACTTAATTTATTTTTAATGTTGCTAAGTGCTTGAACTCCATAGTATAATTTCTGAAACAATTTGTCTCTTACTTGTGTCATAAAATAAATTATTTTAATATTTGCTTGATGCTTTTTGTGTGATGGATATATATATATATATATTTTAATTAAAAACATAATAGGAACGATTTGACTGATTGGTGTTTAAACTCTTACTCACTATAACTTAAATTTTACTCTATTTTCCCAATGACAGAAGCTCTGACAAAATTCTAAAACTATTATAGTGATCTAAACAAAATGCACTGCAATAACATAACCGTTTTAAAAACTAAATCCTATCATGAATATCTTTCTTTTTAAAATAAGATTTGTGGGTTTTTTCACTAGTAAAAGAAAAAGTAAAAAAAAAAAATTAAAAAGAAAAAGAAAAAGGAAAAAACAAATGCAGCTTGGCACAACGTGCTTATAAATGAACATATGCCCTAATTCTTTGTTATGCGTGGACACATTAAAATCTGTGACACTGCCAGTTCGGTGTACAGCAGTTGCGACTGTGACCAGTGGTGCTGGGACAAGTGGAACCTCCTCTCTGTGTGCCTTCTGATACTGCTGTAAGGTTCAAAAGGGAAACACCCCTACGGGAGAAGAAAAATGGAGCTTTCATTTACTCCCTTGGGGACTGCAGTGCCTTTTGTTCTCCTTTGCTGTGGAGGGGGCAGCCAAGCAGCCTGTTACCATCACACATCTCCACGCTGAACGCTGGCCAAATCGCCTGTGCTCCACCAAGCAGCCTGGCACTGGGCTCCCCAGCTCCAAGGGGTGGAAGGAGGTGACACACTGCCCTCTCCCCCTCACCTGCCTGGGCCCTGACTASTTTGGTCCCCAGCCTAAAAGCAGGATTAGCACTGGCGTTCTCATTGCAGCTTTGCTGCTTGTTCAAATAGCTCTTGGCCTCTAAGCAGTGTGCAAAGGATTTGAGAAGATCATACAGAAACTATTCCAGACAAGGAGAGATTCACTCCTGCAGTGTGGAATGTCATGAGAAGCTGTCTTCCTTGGATTAAGGAGTTTAGCTGTTAGATCTGTTGGGGTGGAAAATATGTTTTCAAACCTTATGTGAACACTGTCCTGAATCCTGTGGAAGGTCAGGAAGAAAATGGTAGTGTGGATTAGCATGGAAAACCACGGTGAGAACTTTCGTTGTCTAGAAGATTTCAGTGTTCATCAACTAGGTTTACCTCTTGGGATACAATAAGAAATCAAGTCTCTGATGCTCATCAGCTTTGAAACAGATTCATATTTGGAAAAGATCAGCTGATTTCTCCAGGTTTCTAAGGTAAATGGAGTAGGCATATATTTTATTAATAGATTTTATGTGTGAATGAAATATTAAAGCAAGAATGTGTCTTCTCCATGCTGAGAATTACACAGTCCATTTCTCATGGGCTAGTATTTGTCCAGTGTCCTTGTTTGAAACACTGCTTCTGCATACTCAATACAATGACAGAATCAGCTTCCTACAATACTCATAAATTTAAGTGCAGAGGAATATGTGACCAAGCATATACATAGGTTTTGTTATCACTGGCACATATTAGCCTTGGGTTTCAACTGTCTGTAATTTGTCGATCCAGAGCTTCTTCTCAGTGTTATTGCCTGGGGTTTGAAGATGTGAGATTACCACATGGTGCTGTGATTGGTGAGGGGAAAAACACCTTTCTTTAACAGAAAAAGTCCAAGTCACAAGTGAGTAGAAATTAGAGAGTAACACCAAAAGCATACCCCAGATATGTCAATAGAAAGCRGCCTATAACATTCTTGTCAGCTTGTATTTGCCTTCTAACATTTTAGCATGTTGTTTATGAATGCAAGTAAGTGAGGTGGAGAGGTGATTTGATAAGTACTGGACATTTGACAAGTACCATACCTCAGCAGGGAACCGTCCACCAGTATATGAAATCTGATGTCTTCATCATCTCCAAAGGGCTTTTCATCCTGTAAAACGAGTAATACATTTCTCACAGGTGACAGAAAAGGTGCCAGGCTAAAGAGGAATTTCAATGATTAAGAACTGACCTGAAAAATGGGTGTAGAGTTGATACTTCAAATATAGATGCTGGCATGAAAAAAGGAATGAGAACATGATGAGAATAAAAAAAATAACACTGGAGTCAAGGCTGGCATTGCTCATGGAACAGATGGAAGAGGTGGTAAAAGAAAAAAGAGAGGATGAAGGCCGGCTGTTACAGTCTACTGCAACAACCCAACACATTTGAATTAGCTGTGCTCCACAGAAGGAATGGGGAGGAAAATTGGAGGGTAAAATCAAAATAATAGAGAAAWGGACATTCTGATGGCAATGCATTGGAAAACCAGATGGAAATCAGCCAAGAAAGGAGACAGCAAAGAAGAAAAGAAGTAGCAGGTAGGCAGGGGAAAAATTAGGACAGGAATAAGAAATGTATCCCTTGGGTCTGAGACAAAGCAATGGAAGTTTTTTTACACCACTGGAAGAAAAAGAAAGATGTTGCCAGACAAGGATCAGGAATTTAGCATGCAYAGTCTAATCTGAGAGTGTTCCTTTTATATTTTTCCAGAGGCTTAATAATGTAATTTTCTATAATCTCAGTAGAAAAAATTCAAGTAATCTATAATAGATGTACTAGAATTCAGCATATACTTAAGTGATTTTTTGGCAAAATAAATATAAAATCTCTTGCAAACAGAAGGAACACAAGTGGTTCAAATAAATATAGTAAATCCCAAATTGCTATAAATTTCTCACAACAGTTAGCTATGATAGTAACAAACTGCACTATCACAGCTACTACACAGCAAAGGGAAGTGAAAACTGCATGATTATTAATAATTATTTTGCATTGGTTATACCTGAGGGGTGATGRTGTTGCTTTTTCCATCATCAAAATCATATATTAGAAGGTGGCCTAAGCTATTCCTTAGAGCATGTCCTCACTTGGTGCTGTTAATGGGAACAGTGCGTGTTTGCTAATCAGAACAGGAAGCAGAATGAGCATGGAAGATCAGGACGTACTTTTTATTTTTAAAAAGACTCTTGAGATCCAGAGTGAACATATGGGACTACACACTTCAGAGAAGATTTGGAACTTGGAACCTTCATTTGTATTTCCTCTTTATTTACATCTACTGGTATTTGAAAAGGTTCTGCAGATTTCAAAAATCCAAAGACAATAATCTTTTTTGAAGGGAAGTATTTATTGATCAACCATGTAATCAAAGGATTCKTATGTTGGTACAGCATTTTTGAACCCTACTAAATCTGTACATTTTAAGATTTTTTTTTATAATGAAGAAGATAATGAAAATAACTCTGAATATAAAACCCAAAGATTGATATCATAAAAGGCCAGARAGCCCATTATAACCATTTAGTCTGAGCTCTTGCTAAGGCCCTTCTCAGAATTTAATGTTTTTCAACTAGGATTTTTAGAAAAGAGTCTGGTTTTGACYAAGTAGTTTGCAGGGCTGAGGAATTTGTTACACTGCTCAGCACGTGACTGCATGGTCAATGACACATTGCTAAAACAGCAAAACAAAAGATAAACTTTATTTCTAATCTGAATGTGATGAATATCTGCATTCAACAACTGAGGTTTTTACTCCATCAATTTCCTCAAATGTTTTATACTGCAAAAGTTACTTTCCTGAAGGGTGTACTTCATGTCATCAAGCCATTTCTGAACTATCTTTTTGGTAAGTATACGGAGTGATTGCTAAATATTTCTGAGCACAAGGTAAAATTTTCCAGTTCTTCAGTCTGTTCCAATTTTCTTTCTGCMTCTCTTATTCAACTGCTGAAACATATGAACATTTAGTTGAACTGCAGCCACTGTCTCAATCAGGATTGTGCCAGGATGAATTGCAGAGGAAATGTATTCCTGATAAATTTTACTTCTGATTAGCACATATATCAACTCTTTTTAACTTCCTCACCAACTTCTACCTTATATTCAGAATACCCATTAAGACAACATTAATTCATTAAATCAAGTATAACCATGATTCTTTGCAGTAAGTAGCAAACCTCTTCTGGTGTTCTATGGAGTCAGTATTAAGCACTTAGCCTTTTCAGGGGTCTGACATGTTATTATTCGATATCTGGTCATCTGTCATCTGCCATTGTTTTCATTATTATTGCACTGCTATGCTCCTTTCAACAAGTGATTGATGCTTATTATTAACAGTCTCCTTGTTGATGTTTTGTTCACATTCTGAACTAATGCATTTTTATATGAGCTCCTTTCATGGATTTAGAAGAAAGTATATAAGAATATAATCTTCTGGTTTTAAGAATACAATCCTTACTTACCTTTGCTAGACTCTTTTCCCTTGAGCAAAAAGTATTGAATGTGATTCGCAGTAATGTGGTCTGATTCYATGCATGATGTTACTGAGTATGTCTATTCTTAGTACATGGTCATAAATTACTATCACCTATCAATTTCTTTTTGCTACTTTGCCTGCTTGCACCTTTTCAATTAGCATAGGATTGTTATAAAAAACAGAGAGTTGAAGAAAGCCTTTTTTTAGTATTGACATTTTTCACTATTAYTAAATTCTGATTAAACTGTTTCCTTGCTGATTGACTAGCCCATGCGGTCCTTTTGTACTTACTCATATCAGTTGAAATATTTTATTTTTCCCTAGCACACCAAGAGTGGAATATGGCCACATAGTTTGGCTTTCTTTTTCTACATATTCTGACATGATGAGACAAATTTGGGGTAGTAGATGAATGTATACACACACACACACATACAYACACATTGTACTGATGCATACCTGTACATGTTCATAATTCTGAAATGGAAAAATATGCATTAGAAAATCAACAGCCAGGGCAGTACCAGTTGGGATTGCCATGGCAGCTGTTACTAACTCACCACAAATAATGTGTACAGAATCCCCAGCTATGATTGGTGATTAACTCTTTACTCAGATTGCTTTTATTTTACCTACCTGCTATGCTATATTCGCTATGTATTTAACTGGAAAGATGTAGCAGGGGCACTGTCATGACAGAGATTGGGCTCAGGACCTTCATCTATGAATCGTTTGACTCAGGTAAGGTTGCTCATCTTGCAGCGCCCACTACAGTGGGATCCAAACTTAGTATAGCATTTATCCATGTTTCAGTATAAACAATAAAATAACATTTGGCTGTCTAAACAGCTAAAACATGCATCACCATGAATTATTTTTGCAGTGTCTGACAAAGGTCTTGATGCTTATGTGGACCAGCACTGTTCTCTATAA
>NW_026623241.1:2858394-2861736 GCF_030028575.1 Malurus melanocephalus | reverse complement strand
CCAAGAAACAATAGTTTAAAGATTTCAATCCTTTCCATAACTGTAAAGACATCTAATCAAAACAGTAGGATTCTTCTAGATTTAATTTTTATGTCTTACATCACTCAAATCTTTTTTTATATTTTAGTTCATTATGCAGCTATAACGTATATTGGCAGATAAGATTTTTTTTTATTATAACATATTAAAATACAATCTTCAAACTGAGATCTTTGCTTAATTTTAGCCTCGTTTGTTATACATAAGGGGATGCTTTAGATCTCGGTTAAAAAAAAAAAAAAGCAAACAATTTGTCTATGCTTCTGTTAAAGATAGGCAGCATTAAACTGAGATATTTATTAAAAGTAAATGTCTGCACATCCATTGTCCGGGACACAGTGGGGGCTACCTGAATGCAAGCTTTCCTCTGACAGCTTAATCTGTTGATTGTCACAGTTGTGCTGCCTGGCCCTTCCATAGCATTCAGCAGTAGGTTTTATCATGGAATGCAAAATGTGACTTCTGGGAGAGACCAGGCTAGGGGAAGAGAGGAAGAAAGGGCTGTAGCAACCCTGCCATTCTACCCAGATAAGCCCACAGGAGCTACATGCTCAGGAAGTTAMAGATTGCTGTCTTTTTCAGGCTCATCGCATTTTGTGGGTGAGAGAGAAAAGATGAGAGAAGTACAGACAGAAGCTTGTACAGAATTTCCTAGTGAAATGACTCAAATGAAACAAAACTCATCATGAATTAGTGATGAGAAAAGGGCCTCTAATTGTCTACTTCCTATGTGTTCAGGATATGTACTCATACTGACATCTGAATATCTGAAGCTTTGACACCCTCCTTCTGGAAAGGAGAATTAAAACAATTTAATAATAATAATAGTAAAAAAGAAAAAAAGGGAAAGCCAATGCAAGATCAGTATCCTTTCCTATGTGGATATTTGTCATCATGGATACCAAATACAAATTTACAAAAAATATTCCAGAGAATGATCACTTAATAGCAAATTCACTGTCACGGTCACAGGAATGCTACACTGCATTTTCTTCTATTAAATGTGTGTGTGTATGTGCGGTGCACAGCAACAGACTTCGTGCCAAACTGAGAAATGTTAAATTTAGCTTGCAGTAAATAGCATGTCTAGCTAATACAGCTGGAACCCATCTTGGAAAGAAAAACGTCCCCGTTATGCATGAAAATGAAAYATCGGGATAGCCTTAACCCTTCCTACATATTAACTTCCACGGTTCGGGTACAGCAGCTAAAACCAAAAATAATAATAAAAAAAAAAATTGCTTTTAAGGCGCATTTGCGAGGTGGCTCCGTCCTGGGTAAGGCCGGTGAAATAAATAAATAATTAAATAAAGGACCCACCAAAGATATAAATAAATAATGCCGGGCAGAGCGGGGCCGCTGTCCGCGGTGCTGAAGGCAGGCGGGAGCGCGGAGGGGCGGGGCGCGGCGCGGAGGGGGCGCGGCGGGCGCGCTCCCGCCCGGGCCGGTTCCGCGCAGGCGCCGCCGCCGCCGCCTCGCCGGGAGCGCCGCCGGCCCGTGGAGTGCGAGGAGCGCGGAGAGCGTGTGCGAGGGCAGGGCCGGGCCGGGCGGCGGGAGCGCAGCGGGCAGCGCCGGCACCCCCAGCACCCCCAGCGTCCCCAGCACCCCCATCCCGCTCATCGCCGGGGCCGCGGGCAGCACCGCAGCGGCGGCGGCAGCAGCTCGGACAGCGGCTTCTCCCGCGCCCGCCGCGGGGCTCTTYTCRTTCCTTCCCTCCCGTGGCTCGCTTKCTCCCGCCGGCCGCTCGCCCGGAGCGCACGGGATCTAATTTGCTGAAGAGCGCGCTCCGCGGAGGAGAAGGAGGAGRAGGAGGAGGAAGAAGAAAGGGCTGTTTCCGTGGCTTTGTGGATGCTCTACTTTTCCTGGAAATGCAAAAGATTATGCATATTTCTGTCTTCCTGGCTCCTGTGTTGTGGGGACTGATCTGGGGGGTCAATTCTAACAGCATACAGATCGGTAGGTGCCCGCATTTGGGGAACCCCGCTCTCCTCCCGGCGGGTCTCCCGATCCCTCATCCCCGCCGGTGTCACTCGGGCATTCCTGTCATGTCGCYGCGCGCCCAGTCCCCCCGCGGTGCCCGCCAGGCGCCAGCGAGATCCCCTCGCCTCTTCCCCGGCCACACCGCCCGGCCCCCGCGTCCCCCGACGCGGGACGGAGCCGCGGACGGGAGCGCTCCGGCAGCAGCGCCCACCGGCCCCCGCGCCCAGCCCGGCCCCGCGGCGGGCACAGAGCTGGCCCCGGCTCCGCTCCGCCGGTGCCCGCGCCCGCCTGACGCGTGTGTGTTTCCCTGCAGGGGGGCTATTCCCGAGGGGCGCCGATCAGGAGTACAGCGCGTTTCGGGTAGGGATGGTTCAGTTTTCCACCTCGGAGTTCAGGCTGACTCCCCACATCGACAACCTGGAGGTGGCCAACAGCTTCGCCGTCACCAACGCCTGTGAGTAGCGGGCGCTGCCAGCCTGCCGTGGCGGCGGGGGCGGGGCGGCTGCGAGCGGCGCGGCGGGTGTGTGTGTGTGTGTTCGGGGGTGTGCGGGGTACGTGTGTGTGTGCGGGGTGCGGATGTGTGCGGGGTACAGCTCGGTGTGTGCGGGGGGTGTGTGCGGGCTGCGGTGTCCGGGACCCGCCCCGCCGCCGCGCAGGTGTGGGAGCGCCCGGCTCCGGGAAACGGGGTGCGGGGTCTCCGTGCGCCCCCCCAGCCCTCCGGCAGGTGTAAAATGGTTCCCGGCGGCTCCCCCCCGCGCGTTACGTAAGGCTGCGCGGCCCCGGGGCTGCCCGCAGCGCTTCCCCGCCGCCCCGGGGCTGCTCGCAGGCTGCGGAGCCGCCTCGCTACGGGCGCGGGCAGCGCCGGGGTCCCCTCTCGCCAGCGGCCGAGGGGGTGCGGAGCGGGCGGCTGGGGGCGATCAGCCATTTTACGCCGCGCGGTGCTGCGGGCTCCATCTCTCCATCTCGCCGCCCGCTCGCCCCCCGCCTGGCGCGCTCATGGGCGGCCGCGCTCGCCGCCCCCTCAGCCTCGCCGGGAGCCCGCCGCCCCCGCGGCGCTCCCGGCGGAGCTGCGCCCCGGCTCCGCCCGCAGCTCGCTAGGACCCGGCCGCACGCGTGCCGCGGGGCGCGGAGCACATGCGTTGCGCTGCGGGCGACGAGCGAGGCGRGGCGGGGCGGCGCGGTCGTGGCAGCGCGAAGAGAGGAGCCCCCGGGCGGGGCAGCGAGTCCCGCAGCGCTCTGCGTTTCTGCCTCCTGTCGCTCGGCGGCCGCCCCCGGCAGCGGCCCGGCGGGTGCCGTGAGACCCCCGGCCGGGCGGTGAGAGGG
>NW_026623241.1:2778277-2858063 GCF_030028575.1 Malurus melanocephalus | reverse complement strand
TGAGGGGTGCCCGCCTTTGCCCCGCTGCCCTCCCTGCCGCTCGGGCCATGAGGGGTGCCCGGTTTTGCCCCGCTGCCCTCCCTGCCGCTCGGGCCCGGTTCTCCTCAGCGGAGCGGGGTGTGCGGAGCGCGCTCGGTGCCGTGCCGGCCGCCCCCGCCCGCCCGTGCCGCGCTACCCGCAGGCCTTTTCCCGTCCCTCCTGGGAAAAAGACGCAAGGAACATTGAACCTGGAGGTTATCTGTCAGCGGGAGCAATTTCCCTCCGTTGGCGACCTCTTTTTTTCCCCCGATTCAGCTGCCTCGTGGTAGGTGCGGTGGTGCTGAAGAGGGGCGGCTGGCTTGGCACAGGCGCTGGGATAGGTGGTGCAAGAGTTCAACGCAAGGAGCTTTCAGTGCCATGTGTGAGGGTGGGAGAGTAGCATACATCGCTGAAGGCAAAAAAGGTCAGGGCATGCTATCAGCCACAGTAATGCTAAATTGTTAATCTTGCTAATTGTTAATCTGCAAACGGCTTGGGTAGATCTCCCTTTCCTAGTTAATGGGGTGGCCAGTATTTGCAGATGATGTTACTTGGACTGTTGGTGAAGTAAATGTAGCAGTTTACATGGTATTCTACAAAAATGTGTTCTTCAATTCTGTTAACACAACCCTGAAAACAGGTTTTGCAAAACACCAGATTTTTTTCCTGCTAGTGCTAGAGACAAGCATAGTCACCTTGTCTTTGYGAAAGTGAAGGTTATGTATTTTTCTCCAAGACCATCAAGTGCTTTTGATCAGCATTTGTGTGCATGTATTAGCCTTGTCTTCCTTAGAGAACTTTTACAGTACTCAGATGATTTGTATAAGCTGTAGACTGCAATGGTGGACTTTGAGGCTTCCAGCAGGGAGATGCTACCCAGGTTTTGGATTTTCCTTTGCCTGTAGCTTGTCCAAGGCTTCAATCTTAAAGCAGTTTGAAGAGATCCAAATTAAGACATGAGCATGTACTTGTTTTTTCATCACCTCAGTTGCCACGGATGGTTTAGTCAAGTTATCTTGTGTATTGGATTTAATTGACTACTGAAGCATGTTAAAAATACATGTAGTATCCCCTCAATTACCTTCCCAGAAGGGTTTCATTGGAGAACAAGGAGTTCTGAAGACAAATATTGGTGTACAAGAAGTAGAAYTTAGGAGCTAATCGCAGACCACTGCATACACAAATGGTTGAGAAGGATCCATCTTTGTTCTCTTTATGCTTGTTCTCATTTGAAATACTAAACATTCTGCAGGTTGGTTTTATTATGGTTTTTTTGGTTGTTGGGGTTTTGGTGGTGTTTTTGGTTGGTTTTTGCGGGGGGGGGAGGTGTGTTGGTGTTTTTTCATTTCCAGAATAGTGTACAAAGAACTTGTGCCCAAAACCACCACTATGAAACAATTCAGGTGTGAAAGARGGTCACAGAAATGTAGGATAATATGAATCTGAAAATGGTTCAGTATTTACCCAGGCGTTTCACTCCAGGAAGGTGATGGTCCTTCAAAGAAATACAATGGCAGGCTTRTACCGTACTAGAAGTGATGACCTTTCCCTGCCCCAAATTGACCACCAAAATATTGTGGSTCTCGATTGAAGTCCCTGAGCCGGCCGTGTTTGAGGATGAAGCTGCAGCTGGTGTGGCAGAGGCAGAGTGCAGCCCTGCCCGCTGCTCCYGACCTGGCACCCACAGGTGGCAGCYGGCAGYGCCCGGGGAGCTYGATCTGCCTCCYTGTCACCCCTGGTAGCCTCAGAGAAACAGTACACTACTCCATCTGCTTTAAAAACAAACAAACAAAAAGCCCACTGTAAAAATACGTAAAAGTCTTCAAACTTATTATCAGCGCTTTCTCAGAGTTATTGAAGGAGCCAGTGGTATTGCTGGTACTACTTTTAAGTTAGGTTCCTAAAGTTCAGACAGGAGGAGATGGTGGTCATATACCCATGAGGAATGTTCCAAGCAGTAAAACTAGTCATTTAAAGGTGGCCAGAAAATGGGTRTAGCAGTGGAGTGGACACTCTGTGTAGGTAGCCTTAATTCATGTAATAGCTTGCACTTCAGTGGGAATTTCACATCAACACCAAAAGATCACATCATGATGTGTGGCATAACAGCAAATTGGGCCAAAATTCTACTGATCTCAGCCAAGGTGGAAGGGCCACCTTCACATAACCCTGGAAAGGGACAATAGTCAATTACATTCAAAAAGTAGCCATAAAAAATAGTCACTTTAGTTTGTRGGACTGTTGCAACTCTGCAAAGCTGTGTTGGCAGGTCCCTGGGAGTAGCTGTTGGAGTCTAATTGCAGTCTAATTTGACACTTCATAAGTCAGCATCACCAGGAGGCTTACTGGTTTTGATTGAGAGGTGGTGCAYGTTTTTTTTCAGAGTAATGGCACAATTTAGAGCTGTGTTCACTGCCATGACTGCTATTCTACCCTTCAAGAGAAATGGGCTAGGCTTTGCGCTTTGTGAGAATTCTTGGTTCATTCTAACAGGACCTCCTTGGTTCTGWTTGTTTGATTTAACAGCTGGAGTGAAGGTACAGCACTGGAGGCAATTCATAGGGCTGAACTGGARCAAATCCAAACCACTGGATTCCATTGTCCTTCAGCACAGTGTAATTGAGTGTACTCTAATTGGAGCAGTGCTGACCATCATGATACCAGATTTTTTAAAAGTTCTTAATTCAGTCAAAACAAGAAATAAGGAAACTGATGAAGATGAAATCCTTTCCTCCTAAATCTGCCTACCCAACGAGTTCAGGGGTTAGGTATTGTGTACTCCTATATTTTAGTGCTGAAAGGATATTGGAGTCACTTAAAGAGATGTTTCCTATGGAGTACTATAAAACTGCCATAACAGTAACAAGTTTTTCATACAGTAGTTTGAGCACAGAGGTAATATATGTACAATCTTAGATGTTTAATCCTGCTGGCTCAAGAGCCAGTGTTGAGCTTTTCTGTTTTAAATCAAGTCTTACAGCTCTGCAGGGATCACTGCACCATGACATTGTGACAAGGGGATGCTGATTCATGCATAAACCTTAGATCCTTTCATTATATCTTCAACCAGCAGCTTTGAAAACCTATGAATATCTGGCATGTTGCAACTTGAGAGTCATGGCAAAGGTTTCCCCAACATTTTGAAATATAATGCTATAGCTTTCATTCTTAAAGTAATGGCATTTAGCCTATTGCTGGCAAAAAGCTTAAAAATAAGCAAAAAAAAATCTTTTAGCAGGAAGGATGGAATAAATTTAGATGTGTTTATTTGAATTAAAATTACTGTGGACTAAACCTAAATGTATTTCACAATAAATTATTAGAACTGATTTTAAGGAAAGAAGGRATTTATTAGCTGCTTGTGCTTTAGTTGATTTGTATTCCTGGTCGTTCTCATTTCCTTTTCACTATAAAACATTTCTCAGGCTCAGTGATCAGATGTGAAATAGGTTCTGTGCCTCCATGTAATTAAAATGGTCAGGATCAGATGGGTTACTGCAGTAAAATGATACAATAAAACCAGGATATAGCCTACAGTGGGAACTSCTGTGATTTTCCTTCTCTGAAAACATTTCTCCTCTCAGAATTGATCTCTGTTGCAAACTTTAAACATTCTTCTACTTCCAGGAGTTATTCATAAAGAAACCTGGGGTATTTATTGTGTGACAGTGCTGTCCCTGCTGTGCATCTTTGTGCTTGGCTCACAGATCATTTTCACACAGCCGTGATCCAGAATGTGGGCAGATAGAGTTTTTGCTTGCCTACTTGACTTTTCAAATTCTTACTATGTGATTCTTGCATTATTTTTGCCCATAATATTTGAAATGATTTACCATGCAGTTTTGAACACAGTACAAATATATATTTCACTCTTAGAAATCTGAAAGTGAGTTAAGTTTAATAGTAGGTTGTGAATAGTRTGGCAGTCAAGCATTAAATATGCCAATCAAGCTTGTAAATAAACCAGTATTATCATTCAATCTCTTCAATATATTCATGTGTTTATATGTGYTTTTATTCATATATAATATATAGAAATGCAGTGATTTTTTTTTCTGTTTGTGCTAATGAAAGTTTTAATTTACACTGGCTTCGATGAGTGTGATGGACTGCACATATTGGGGATTAACTCCTTGTGTACATAAGGCTTCCCTTACTGTATATCCGATGTGTGTTATGCATCCAAAGCAAGCACACTGCACTAAGTGATGCTGCTACYGCTGATCTCATTAGTTCTTTTTTTTTAAGTTTCTCATGATTAAAATATTTTTGAGAATTAAGGCATATTTAACAGATAAATATTTCCTTTTGAACAGTTGATAGTTACTAGGAAAGTATATAATGGCTGGGAACGTATCAGTTTGAAAATACGCTAAGTGAAGACTGTTCTGTTATCATTATTTTGAAAATTCAGATAGCATAATTTGTCAGGCATCTTCTGTGAAAAGATGATTGTTAAAAACTGTTAAGGAGAACATAATTTTAAATCAATTCATTAAAATGAAATGAAAGTTCTATATGCTGAAAAGACTAATTTTTAGGAAACTAAAAAAAAAGACATAACCCACAGTAAACATAAATGTGTACATGTACATATGTAGATAGACACGTATGTATGTATACACACATGTGCATATAAATGTACTTTACAGTGAACAGTAGTTTATTTTGAATGCCAGGTAAATAAAAAGCAGGATGTTAGTTAAAATCTACAATCCATTTTCTGAAGAGGATTATCTCAGGGCGCTTCCTAGTATGCTAATTTATCTCTCCCAGTCATGTTCTCATGACTGTGAACCAGGTGCATGAATTATAATTTTTTATATTGAAGGCTCATGCCCATATTCTGAAAACAACATCAGAACTCAAGCCAAGGAATGTCACGTCAGACTGAAAATAACACTGAAAGATACCTGACTACTGAAAAATGCAGTTGTATAGATCAAACTCTGTCTGTATGTACATGTGAACGGGCTTTTTATCTGACAGTTAACTAGAACTTTTATTTCTGAAATGAACAAGATTTGTCCCATTATTTTTTAACTGATCATTACATTTATCAGAACATGAATACAGTGGCATCTGCTTTTGGAAGACTGTGGACAAGGGGTTACTTCCATTTACCAGATATGTTTCTGGAAGAAAGGCAGAATTCTGGATGTTTTTTRTACAATAGATACCAGTTTGTGGAGCATCATTATTATTATTTCTTGAAACCTTAATGTTTTCCGTTGGTAAGTTCATAAAAAAAAATACATTGACTACAAGTGCATAATAAGTGTAGCCTTGTTAAAACTGAAAAAGAGCTTTTATTTAAATTAGTAAAWAATTCCAATAATGAGTTCTATATGGATAAGCAACAAGGACAATAAAATAGTCAGATAAGTGCAGTGAAGGCATACTGTGAACCTACATWAAGGACTGCAGGCAGGTTTTAAATAACCACATGTTGAACGAGTTCATACTGAAYCTTCTAAGATCAATAACTGTGCTTAAAATACAGCTGTTGTATTTGTTTGGGTGCACTGACAGAGTGATATAGATGTCATTTGCAATACTGTTTATTTTCCTTTGTCTATCTGTATATAGGACGACCACAGAAGAATTTTTACTTTCTAATGCAGCACTGCTGTGCTGTGCCCCCTTGTTTAACAAATACTCCACCACGAATCTTTGATCATTGTTTCTCCTTTTCTTATTGTTTTAAGAAATCACTCAATTTATAGGGAGTTTACCTTTTCTCCCCCTAAGTCCCCATTGTGGAAATGAATATAGAGAGTTAACATTCCTGTCCTGAATCTGATTTAATGTACAGATACCTAATCCATTTTCCAATGGCCAGTCACTTTCATAAAGTATAAAAAGAATTTTACAAGACAGAGATTCACTGTGATTGTACAGCGAGGTGTGGTTCTGTTCCAGCTATTATTATTTCCCACCACCTGCTTCCAAACCTGACTCAGAGAAATTAACAGATTTTTAGAGAGTTGAAATGTTACATGCAGTTCAACTAAAGGTGACAGACTCAAGCTAAAGAAATATCTTACTTCAACTCTAATGTCCTGCTTTATTTGATAGTCAGGTCTGTATTCGTTATCCTAAATCAGTGTGGTTGTTTTGTGTATTTAGAATGCTGGCTCTGTAATTTAATTGCCAGTCACTTCAGCTAGTCCATGAATGACTTACTGGGCTTTATTACACATGGAAATAGCATCTTCATTATTTAACTACAGAAGATGAGTGTTTGCATTTCACTGTTAACAAAAAAGAATAGTTTGCCATTTGTGTTTTAAAATGGGTATATTTTCCCCTAAGGATTCTTCCAATGAACAAGAGTAGGGCAAAATTCTGTAAAATGTTCTAATGTCCTGGCTCATAAATGCGTAGTCATACAACTGTTAGAAGAGTTTCAAAGCTCAATAAGGAACAGTGGCTAATTCTATAAAATGTTCAAAATAGGYATATGAACATGGGCTTTGTATGCTATATCACCTATTCAGTTTAAWCTCAGTTTTGAGTAGTTAATATTGGAAAAAATATGTAATTGACTTGATGCTTCAATTTTTCAGACTGCTGTGGTTAAGCCTGTCATACCACTGTAATTTCTTCCCAGTAAAAATGTGTTTAGAAGTTTACAAACATGACTTGGGCTGGAARAGATGCCTCTGTTTATTACAAATGGTGGGAACTGATTTTCTTTCACACACTTTGAAGAATTACAAACAACAGATTGTTTTTAAGCATGTGGTATGACAGAAAATTTAAATAGCAATCTGCTAGGTAATGCAGAGATTTTTCTCRTCATCTGTATGGGGAAGACTGCTTTCAGTGCTCATGTCAGCAACAGGGTGAGGGAGCTCAGCAGAACAGCTTTGCAACTGCTTTGCAGCATGGATAAAGGATTTGTTTTCTTTTGTTTTCTGCCTTTTATTAATGTATTAAAAGGCTAATATGGTTTACCGTCCCATGTTATGTGGATCTAAATTATTTGAATGTGTTGCATTTCCTTGTGTATGTGTAAACYGTCTCAGAACGTCTGCAAATGTGTGTTGATGAAATTGACTGTACAGCTATGAACAAGTCAGATTAATTTGTTGAATAATCTCATCAATCTTTGAAATTGAGATTGTTGAGGGTTAGCTTGCTMCAAATGTTTCTTCCTGGTACTAGTTATGAGTTGTTTTGACAAAATGTCTTCCAAGCCAAAACGCTTATTTATAATTTCTTTTTTCCCCATGAATGTTGCAAATTCCATTACACTGTACTATTACAGTCTCAGAGGGGGTTCTTTGTACAAATGTGAGTTCTGGCAAGCAGCAAAATGTTCCTGCGTGACTGTACCTTGGGCAGAGACCTACTGATATTTGAGAGTTTATTCCAGGTGTAATATTTGTAAAGCAGGGTAAATAATTTGCATTGCTAGTTCACACCAGGCACATGCTTTAATAAACTACACCAATCCTACTTAGAGCAAAAGCAGAATTGATCCATGTTGGAATTACAGTCAGTGATTAGGAGAATCATACAGGATGTAATTAACTTATTTTATTTGTCTTGTCCATGTCAAGCAGAAGGCCTGAATTTTAACCCTTTCTCTTTCATTTTCAAGTTGAATGCCCCTCATGCTGAACTGTTTTAATTTTGATGTCAGAATCTCTCTCTGTCTCTTACTCTTCTTCATTTTTTCTGCATTGATTAATTTTTTGGATAAAAAAACCCTTAGTAATCCTACATTTTGCCTGGTGCAGGAAGGAGAAAAGTAACTGAGATTTTGGAAGCAGGAAGACAATTTCTTGTCCTTTGTTATGGTATAGCATAGTGGGGAAAAAAAGTCTATTAGGAAAATTCAGTTATATTAATTTAAACAATTGCTCAACCAACAAATATTAATGGGCCAGATTTATACACAGCTTTAAACTTTTTAAGCCATTTTAAATGAACAGTTGGAAATACAATAATATAATTTTATTACATTGAAAGACTAGATGGATTTGAGGGATCAGGGAGAGGAGAATATGAGTCACTATATATTATATATTGCAGTATAAGTGTGGTTTTAATTTTACTCACTGACTTACATCTGCTCCATCTGAAGGTGCTTTCATTTGGTGAGAGTGGAACATGCTGAAATTTGGAAAAGTCGTGACTGAAAAGTCATTCAGTTCTTTTACCAACTAATTGGATTTGTTGATGTATTCAGCAGCCCGATCTTGTGGTCAGGAAAACACTGGGCTGTTTTCACTCAACCAMAGAAATGGTCAAGCTTCTGCTGATGGTAGTGAAAACACAATCAGATCCAAAAATTATGTTGGTTATTTTTTCTATATAAATGTGGAAAATGGATTTGGGGCTTGTTGTGTATGCCAAGAGGCAGGGAGTATGCAGTTCCTAAAAAGAGCAATAATGTTTGAGCATCTATCTGAYCTATGCAATATTGTTTCCAAACTTTCTGGTACATGCTCATATATGACCACAGGTCTGGTTGTTTGATTGGGGTTTCTTATGTAGTTTACACTTTTTTAAGTTCTTTGTCCAGTTTCGGTATGGAAATTTAAGAAAAATTATTAGACCATTTCAACTCAGTATAAATATGTAAATAGAACTGCTAGCTAAAAATGAAGAGTTCGGCCTATGTTTGTGTAGGGGAAGGGAAAAAAAACATATTGCTCACTCCTCTCCTTTTTTTGCATTTGATCTTGAATGTTATTAATGAAATCTTTGCATAAACTTGAAATTTTAATTTCACAACTCCCTTTTTTTAACTTGTAGTAAAATGTGTTTTAGCTTGACTTTGTAAAACTGAGTAGCATACTTTAGCTATAGAAGTAAGCAAGGATCTGTGGGCTGCAAATCTGATTTTGTTAGCAAGTGGAGCAGTTAATGTTTCTTTGAGCTTATTTTTTTACATTTCATTATGATAAAACCAGAATGTATTCTTCAAGGTCTCCATTTGTGGAGGCACTTTGGATTCACTTGCAGTTACTATACTTGAAGACCTGGTTTGTGATATTCACGCTACCTTGTGTCACCTCCGGGGGCAGCTCCAGAAAATGTGAGTGTCCTTTAAGTTCTGTGGCACATCCGGTGGCCTATGAAGGTCATTCAGGTACTTTGTAACTTCAATAACTTCCCGACTTTCGTGAGAAAAGAGCAAGTCTGTAAATACACAAGWGATTTTAGTAACTGACATTTTTGTAAGTACTATTGCAATTAGTTGGTTTTTATAGYGAAAAACATGGATCATATTAAGTAATGACTTACACACCCCAAATAAATATAGGTTCAAGGATGCTATGTGCCTGTTCCAACATGGTGAAGAACCTACAGCATTATTATATCTAGGTTTGTTCTTCTGGGGATGCAAATGAAAATTATTCCCAAGATTTTTGTTTGCCTTTCTGTGTGGAAGTGTTTCTGGCTTCCTTTTGAACCCATGAACACGATGGTTCTGTCGGTGTTGTCTCCTAGCATTACTTTCTGCTTTCTGGTACACAGAATCCTGATTTCCTGTGCCGGTGTTTGTGCCTTTATCTTGCATTCCAGGAACTGGCAGTGTTCAATTTTTGCTGTATTTCMTTGTTACATGACATCTTGGATTGTGTATGTTGCAATATATAGGAGCCATTTTATAAACTAAGTATCAACTGCCTTTAAAAACAAATGTSTTGGGATAAATGTTCACTTGGCTTGTTCCTCATTTCACATTGGTGATAAATTCAAAATGTAGATTTAATTCTGAARTTTCTTTATTTCTTCTTTTGTTTGTTTGGTGGGGATTTTTCCTTTTTCTGTCTTTATAGGACTTGAAACATTTCTCCAAAACTAGCATTGCTACTACTGGATTATTAAAGAGTGTGAAAATAGTTGTGCTAATAATTTAACTGTGACACATTGGTGGTTTCATAGCAAGAAATTCATGCCTTTAAAATTGTCTTGTTTACTAAATTTCCTTTGAAACTTCCTGAGGAAGCTAGCAATGTTCACATGGTTAATCTAATCATATCAGTACAGATTGCTTAGCAACTTTTGTTTTGTGCACTGCAGTTGAATTGTATTTGCTTTTGATCTAGTTTTTTTTTTTTTTTTTTTTTTTTCTGTAGGGTTCTTTTCCCTCCTTTTTTTTTTACCAACCAGCTAAATGTACTAAAAATAGCTGTTTCAGGAGCCCTATTCCATCTCATTAAGGTTGTCTTCTGGTTCTGAGGTTTGAGTTTTAAGAACTCCTTGCTCAGTTACTGATTCTATATAGGATATAGATCCATTGAGTGATAGATGTAAAGTGGTTTTTTTGCTTGCTTGTTTGGTTGGTTTTCTGAATGCTTAAACTASTAGATCTCAAGACATCTCATCTTGTTATAAAGCAGTTTCTTCACTCTGTGTGACAGACCAAAGGAGAGACTTTGTAACTTGATGAGCCAGGAAGGGGTGTGCCTCACTGTTGATATGCTGGAAGAAAGTTTTGACCAAAAAACTCAACCAGTTCAGATTTGTCCCACACATCCAGCCAACTTTTAAGATGGGTCAAATATGCACATTTCAATTTATGTTGCTTCCAGTGTTTCAGGGAATTTCTCATTCTGTAATCATTGGTGGCTTTATACAGTTTTTGAGTCCTTACTAGCTGTGGTGAATCTTCACTTGTCTACTGCACAGTAGGCCAGTACCGACCAGTTCCCAAAGTGGTTTGGAAACCACTTGGTGTGTAACACTGCCACATTACGTGTGTCAAACTGGGAGCATTCAAGAGTCCAGGCATAGGTCAAAGATGGAAGCATCTGCATTACCCAGACTGAGGGGTGAGAATGAGATGCCTCAGAATGAAATTGGCACCAGCACCTAATGGAACAGACGTCAAGTCAGCCTAAGTGACAGAAAGCTGCTATTTAGAAGCTTCCAACCGAAATGGTCAAACTAAAACTGCTCCTCTCCCTCCTTGGGTGTCTGACTGCAGCACTGAGGCAAAGGAAGTAGGATTACKGGCCTAATTTTTGAGCTATAATGGGTTGAAGCACTCTGGTTGTAATGGTGCTTTGGGTGCTGTGCTGATCTGCCACCTTTCAGYTGGAGCAGTCCAACACTATAGAAACAAATGAGAGAGTCTGGGAGCTCAGAGTGTGGTAGAGAAGAGGAGCCAATTTTCTGTTTTGTCTTTCAGAACAAATTTAGGCCAGGGYGGAAAGGGTGTTTTGGAACACATGAAAAGAGAAGCAGTTATGCAGTCACATCTCCTTTTCTCTGAGATTTGCTAATCTTAATGTTTCTCATTAGACTGAAATGCTTTATCTTCATTTGTGTGAGTAGACTTGTAGTTTTGAACCTGATATTGTAGCAACAAATAATTTTTTTTGCCTCCCTTCAGAGGAATTGCAGTTTTTTTAATTAGTTCCATCTTATGCTGGAGGTACTATTGGTAAGATCTGATGGATATTTTAGGWAGCTGTTAAGGTTGTTTGAATTTTAAGTTGCACTGGCTTATTCAACATGGTACTTGCTATTCCTGTGGGTCTAGTCACTCTACTCTTTTGTTTCTAGATTACATTCAGGTTAGGAAGTTTAATTTCTAGAGRTCTGCATGTGTTTAGTTCTGGCTATGTGGGTAAAGATTTCTTCTTCCTTAGCTGTTAAGACAGCTATATTTATGCACACTTAAGCTAACTAGGCACTAGATCTAAAGGTTAGAAACCTGTTGATAGGATGTTTTCTATGATGGATGCTGAACTTTCACTATGCTTTTCATGATCTGTCAGACAGTCTGTTTTCTCCAAAGTATTTTCTGAAGGAGCTTGTTGGAAAATGAGAAAAGGAGTTATTTTTAGGAATTTTATTTTCCTTTTGGTCATCAGGTAAAATAAGATTACCTTGCCTATTTTCTGTATAATCTTCATGCAGGGGGCAATTAATTCATATCATGGTCCATTTCTATGAAGGAGAAAGTAGGAGATAGCAATAAAGCTCGCAGATTCTTTTTCYTCCCCTTTTCTGGATTACTGAGCACAAAGAATGGAAGTTCAGTTTGTAGTAAAGTCCATTAGACAAGTATGTTCCTATCACCCTTTAGAGGCACATAATATGTGTTCTATACTATGTTCATTTTTCATTTCCTTTAGAAACAGAAAGGAAAATTTCAAGGAAAAGCATGCTTACAAACAAAACAGTCTTGTCAAGATCTGGGTTATTCATACATAGGACGAAAGTGAGCGATTTAAACCTGCAAGTCCGAATAATAGCATGAATAACTGTAGTGATACACTGTTGAATAGCAAATGAGGGCAGCAAGAGATAACTGAACAGAACAGCATTATTCTGGTGTTCCTGTACCTTTTTACAGGCAATGAAATAACAGGGATCACAAAATATTATGCAGCCCTCAGGAAGAGGTTTACTAGATTTTTCTTCAAAATCTCTGTTCAGCTGATGTAACTCACTCTGACARTTACTATAGGGCTGAGTCCTGAAAGGTCCAGTGTACCTGAGCATGCCAGCAGCAGTTATCTAGAACTGCAAAAGGTCAGCAGCACTGCCATTCACAGGACTTGTTCTGGCCTTCCCCATGCATCTGACTGTAGTTCATCCCATTTGTAGCTCACCCCGGTAAGTATGAAAAACAAAATACATGGAAAATATTTGGTATTTTAAATTAAGAATAAACATTATACAGAGTTTACACAGGGGTGAATTARATAATGAGTTTTYCATTGCTAAACAACTACAGCTGATGTCAGGTAGAGGCTGTAGTTCTAATYTGTGGTGATCTCACCTGGGTGTCTGTGCACACAACCATTTTGTCTTCTGTGTGTCTGCATTTCCTTCCCACACAGAATGGTGTTTTTGAACAGGCAGTCAGTGCTGTCACCCTCGCAAATATCAACAGGAACTCTTGTCCAGACTGGAGGTGCTCTCCAGGGTTCCTGGGTCTGCTGAACACAGGTACTCAAAACTGAGTAGAACTTACAGTCCTTATTAAAACCATGCCATTTGCTAAGGTAGCAGTACTAGCAGTTCTTTATGGTTAATTTGGAATACACCAACTGCTTGACCTTAAGAAACTATAAAACTATAATTAGTAAACAAATATAGGGATTTTTACAATTTTCAAGGTGTATATTCTGTTGAACCATTGCTTGTTCTTCAATACAAATATTCTTTTGCAGATTATTTGAAMACATGATGTCAGAGAAGTCTTGTTGTACAGAATAGTCTAGAGTGAAGGTCTGCATATGCACTCCTCCCTGTCCCTGAAATTATTCCTTCTGAGGTTCATTATCTTTGAAACTTTAGCCATATATCCTTCCTCATAGTGAATGTCATGGAATTTTACTTTTTTGAGAAATTTTAATCACATCTAGTTCTAATTTATAGTAATTAATTTTTTTCAAGGAATAATTTCAATTAAATCATCAGCATTRTGGTTGAGGTTTCTGATAAAATGTCAGGTATCAGTTAGGTATTCCTCTAAAACAAAACCTTGATGGTATTTATTTCAGTCTTTTRGATTATATTCACAAACTTTTTAACAGCAAGTGAAACAAATCAAGTCAAAATGTCTCCCTCCAGAAAATATGTAAGTGTGTGCCATCCTGGGTTGATGATAGTCTACCACATTTTAAGATTCAAGCAACACAGAGAACACAGAGTGGCTTTTTTGTTCACCCTTTGTACATGATCTAAAAAAAGTACATAAGAAGGATTTTTTTTCAATGACAGTCATAGCTCATAATGTAATGGCTTGTTTTTTCTTTAATTTCTAGTTTCATGTTTTAAAGCTTGGGAAGATAGTCATTTAGCAGAAGCTTAACCTACAGTCATTTTGTGACTGAAAACTAGATTGTGGCATTGGAGAAGAGAGGCTTTCTTTTGCTTGCTACCTTTACCTTAGACTTGCTTCTTGTCGGCAGAAGTTGCAAGCAGTTCAGTTAAAAGTAGGCAGATGTGTCAGTTTAAAAAACTTACTAAATGTGATGAATATTGTGAAGGGATTGAGGAGATTTATTGTAACTCTTTACGTTGTGTTTTTGGAGTCCTTCAAAATAGAAATTATTTTTAAAAGTGTAAGAATAAACTAAAAATTCAACTTGAGAATTTGTGAAGCCATTTTTCAATGGCAAACAAAAAATATTTGTTACAAAAGAATATGTCATGGTGATTACAACATTGTTATTACTTGATATGGTATAAGGTTTGAGTGAATAGTAATAATGTAGGATTATCTGCTTAGCATGAGTTATTTCAGCTTTAAATAAACTTTCTGAGCTGTCACAAATGTCTTTTTATCATTCTCCTTGTATGACTTAGCCTTTGCTCTGGAATATTTGGTAATAGGAGCCAATATGCTTCTACATGCATGTTTTTGGTAATGAAAAAGATGACTCTTTTGTGCAAAAGAATATATAAAACACAAAGCAAATTTTACTGACTTGGTTTACATTTAGCTTAATAGAAAGAAATCTCCAGAGAAAGAAGTAACATTGTTTTTCTAGTAATATACTAAAATCTTTTTTTTCTGGTTGCAGTGGTTTGTGGTTTCAYATTGCATTAATTCTCATTTTTGCTAAAAATTTTCTTTAAAAATTGACTGAAATTAAGAGGGGAAAAAAATGCAGTTGCTGTGCTATCAAGAAAACTCCATTCACTTTTCTGACAGAAGATTCCAAATGTACTGTGATGTATCCTTCAGGGAAACTTGGTGCAGTTTTTCCTATGCTTTTCTGGAATTCTTATTAATATTAACTTCTGGCAATGCATTAGAGTGGCATTACAAAGCCCAGAGCCTGTTTCAGATGCTCATGCTGCCAAGTTCAACCATGTGTAAGTTATAGACATGATAGTTTTTCTGGGAGAAAAATACATTGCTATTTTAAGAGCACTCTTGTGTTGTTTGCTTTGCTGTGTTTTTTACCCCATGAAGCATTAACAGAAGTGAAATGTTTGGTATAAGAAATTGTTTTACTGGGTCTAATTTTTTTAATTTTCTGAACATGAACAGCAGTGTTTGCATTATTCTGGAGTTCTGTTTTAACTGTCACAGTGGTATGTAATTCTAGTCTGGGATTTGATATTTCCCCTGAAGAAGGAACATAGATTRGACTGAAGAGTGTCTTTTTGCTACCAAACTACAGTTTGATGGCTTTCTAGTATCAGTCCTTTACTTACAACAGCGTTTGGTAGGTTTCAAAAGGCCTTGCGATCCTTTGAAGACTGACCCTATTTTCAAACTGTAGGCAAGTGTTCYACTAGGCTTTAAAAATGAACTGATTTTTGAAATGGACTTGTCTYCAAGACTCAGWGAATCTAGAGRGATTATTTTGTGGTTTTGTTTGTGTCTTTTTGGGGATTTTTGTTCATTAAATTGTTCTTTTTAAAATATTTTCTGAAATACTTAGTTCACATTTATGCACAAGTTGAACAGAATATATATGCTCTGGAATAAGTGGTTTAAATATTAATCCTTAGGGAAGACAGTGGAAAGGGAAATGCCTCTGCCAGTCTATTTGCAGTATAGCATGAAACAGTCAATTACAAAGGTGAAGATCCTGACTTTGAATGCAAGCTATTATCACAAAGATGTAAATTGTATATAATCATCTCATATAAATTCCACCATTACAACTGATGCCATTGTAAGTGAGTGTACAGAAGACTGGCAGTCTGGTTGTGAATCAGTGCTTTTTCTCAAGTCCTGCTATTCATTTCAGATTGTTTAATTTTCCTCAAGGGTATCATACACAAAGGGAGTGTGAAGGTGGTGATAGACAGTAAAAGTATTTGTAATACTGCATTTAGGCTGATGTGTGTCTGTCAGTAGTTTTGGGGGATTTGAACTAAATAACCTTTTAATCAATTATTTTTGTATCAGATGCTATAATACAATATTGCTAATGTGAGATTACTTTGTTTAGTGCTCCCAAAGTCTGTAAGCAGGTATCAAAAGTGCTTGCTGTACATTTGGTACAGCAGTCTAAGTCAGCAGCTAACTAAAAGCTAGCCTGTACTGCAGAACATCATCTGCATTTATTTGCATTACCTTTGTGTCTGGATGTCCCTGAATGTATTGCAGGTTTATTACATTAGGCATTGAACAGCTTTGTAGTAAGTGCCAATTCTTGGCCCGAAAAGCCCAGAGCTGAAGTATRCAAGGGAGACTGAAGAACTTGCTTGTTCTTTTCATATGCAGTGTGAAAGAAGGTTGGAGGGAGATTAAATTATTTACTCAAGGTCACAGTGATGTCTACAGCAGAGCTGGAAATGAGTCTAGATTTCCTAAGGGCTGGTGAGAAAGTAAGAATTCTGTTTGACAGAAARATTCATTGTTTTGACATTGGTTTCCTTTGTAGTGAGTGAGGGAAAACAATTGATCAGAAATTTCTTATGGGTAAGGAAAAAATACATAGTTGAAGATTGGGAGAAACATAAGAAGATAAAATAGGCAGGAAAAACAGAAAGATAGAAGCATGTCAGAGCATTTCTATGAAAGGGRAAAAAATCAAAGTCATTTTTCCTCTGCATGGCTTAGGTCCTTGAACTAATGTATTGTTTTAAATAAGTTCCAATTAGAGAACACTTGTCTTCTCTTTGTGCTTGTGACCCAGAGCTCTATTTTAGAACTTAGACTTTTTTTTTCCCCCTTTCTTATGGCATGAGAAAGAGGGAAAGACAAATGGGGAAGAAGATAGATTTGGAAGAAAGTTTCAGTGAATAGAAAACAGATGTTTTCCCAAAAATGTTTCTGAATACCTCCATTCTAGAATCTTAGGTCATCTTATTTCTATTCATTACTACATTACACTGCTTTCAGACAAAAATCATTATATTCCAGAAGGTGCRTAGGTGCAGAATGAAAATTTAACTCATATATCCTCTATGTTGGAGAAGAGTCCCACCAAGATGCATAAAAAATGGAAAAAATCTGTGTTTTTTTTAGGCATATATGTTTTAAAGCAGGTGTAGATTTATATATGTATATATATATACTCTAGGAATATTTATAAATGCCATTTAATACTAAATTTCCAGGTGGTGATGCTAAAAGAGCTTACATTTTAATGATAGCATTACTGTCTATTTTATGATTAATGGGAATAGTTCTTTATAATTCTTCCATTGCTGACATCAGTAACTTTCATATTTTCCTGGTTGTACTGGTGGCTATACATCATTACAAATATAAGGGAATAAGTTTTAGGGATATGTTGGAAGTAACCAGATTGGTAGTTCTGTTTCCATCTCTCATTGTTCAAGAACTCAGATTATTTTTGGAATTTTCATAGTCTTCTTACCTAGACTCTGACTAGGGTAGCATTAGTTTTTGATTAACCCAGTAAATTTTATGCTAGTAACCTTGTACACTGACTGTAAAGGAGAAAGTCACAGAGCTTAACTGSTTCCTGTGTCAGCAACTTCTCAGTAGTAGGAGATCTATGTTCTCAAGTTGTTACTTCAGCTACCAGATTATGCTTGCTCCAAAGGAGGGTGAAAAGGTTCGTTCAGTAAATGGTGAAATATTTCTTCTTGCTATTTGTTACTCTTTTATATTACTGGTATTTATTACAGAAAATTTGATGAAATGGCATGGATTTGGTCTTGGGGGAAACAGAACATTCTTTAGTCAACAGCATGTAGGCTTTTACCAGACTGAGATGATTTTAAAGGACCAGAAAACTTAAACTACAGTATTTTCTGCTAGTTCAAGTTCCATTTTTAGGCTCAACAAACCAAAGGTTAAACCTTCACCAACAGCAATTCTGTCTTAGGGAAATTTAATTTTACTTCCTCCTTTTTGGAAAGAAGCTAATTAAAAAATTGTACAAGGATGCAGACCAGACTGTAAAACAAGAAAAGTGTAACGAAAAGGACCAATCCTGTCTTCTTAGTATTACTATTTGTAATTGGACTTGACTGAAACATGTCAGATCTGTGTTCCTGGGTATCATATCAGTAATAGGTACTTCAGCTGCAGTACTTCTCTCCTAAAGCTAAAAATATAATCCAAATAATGTTGACTCAATTGTCACAATTCATGTTGTGATGTTGTTGTGTGAAAAAGGAGCATAAGGTGCACCTGTAAATCACTTTAATCATCCATCTAAATCATTGGTCATTGATTTCCTCTAGGTTTAATAGGTCAGTTGGCCATGTCTTTCAGAATATTTGGTCATATTTTCCTTGGGATTTTTATCTTCTCCTGTTAGTTCAGCCTCTGCTCTCAATCCTTTTCTTACATTTAAGGTACCTCGATAGCCTGGAAATGTGTTCTTTTTATATATCACATCATTATTCTCTTCAAAGGGTTGTTTGCCTCAAATCTCATTTATCCTGATTTTCTGCTAGTTTATTTTCAGATGCCAGCAGGTATTTTGTAATAGCAAGTATACATCTCTATAGCTTGGTTTTCTTTTTATTTAGTCTGTCCAGGAAATGGAATGACTGAAGATCTCAGACAGGAATTTCTCTCCAGATGAATATATTTGACTTGAAGGGCATATATTTGCATGTCTAAGATAATCCACCTAAAATCTTGGCACTGAAGAAACTAGTCGTTTGCCAAGAGGATGATCAGTAGAAGTGTTGCAGTGCTGCTATGTGCATATTAATGGAATGGCAGGCAGTGAAGCAGTGGATATTTCTGGATTTTAGTGTAATGTTGCTGCATTGGTGTCAGTTTTCTCAGTATATCAGTGGCATTTCTATCTATAAGTATGCTGCCCTAAGTCTTTCTAGTATTTGATGCAGTTTCCTTASTGTGATTTTAATACTTTATTTGGATTGAAGGATGATATGATCTTTCAATTTTGAAAATCCCTGTTAGAAAACACTGTTCCAGACTAGTCATCAGTCCCCTTTTTTTCTGCCTAGTTTGTAATTTCCATAGACTCATTGCAGATTTCTGCTAATGTAAATGAGAATATTGACATTTCATATACCACTTAACAGGGTTGATGCTCTTAGCTGCTTTCCTCTTTCACACTGCTTGTATCTGACCCAATGGCCTCTTTTTGTGATCTGCATTTTGCTGTGATTTGGTAAAAACTGGCATACACTGCGAACTCACAATTTGTGTGTTGGGATTTAAAGGGCTTTGATGGGTTCCTCTYTGAGAGTGCCATGCACTAAACTATAATTCACAATGACTTCATCTTCCATAGGTCCTTTCAGTATTTGATACTCTTTCTTGGAATGCAGACAATATACCAGAAAGTACTAAATTCACTGCAAGCTYTGTCTTCCCAAAGGACCATTAAAAAAGATTGCTTTTCTCCTCTGACTGACCTGCCAGTATTTGGATCGAGCATTTAGTACCTTAAGTGAACMTGTTAGAAGGGATCTCATCACAGACAGTATCTCAAGCCTGCCTGAAGTACTTGCTCTTTTGGATCCTAATTTTATTCAGACTACATTTAGGATGTTTTTTCAATAAAACCACTCAACAATACCTCCATTCTTATGAGACTGAAATGTGCATCACAAGGATGGAGCCTCAGTTAAGGTTAATTATAATAATGGTGGCTCACTACTGCAGTTAAATTTGTAAATTATTTGATTTTCCAAAGATAAATAYTCCTGGCCTTTGAACACAAAAGAAAGTCTTTGTCCTTTACCCCTATGAGGACTTCTGTTAATTGTAATGATTTCTAAGGTGTTAACCCTATTGCTGATTTCCCTGCTGCTTAAGAATCTAAAATAGCAGATTGTACTCTTCTTGTATTTTCACTGCCTCTCTCTGGTTTGGGGGCCCTAGTGAACCTGCCAGTGTGACTCATTTGGTATCATCTGATAGTGCACAGTTTCAATTCTTCAAAATGCCAGTTACCCAGCAGCGTAACCACTGAAGGGGCAAAGGACTGTAGGACTGGGCAACTTGAGGTGTTGAAACTGAGAGTGATTGAGGTCATGCCTTATTAAAGTGAGACAGAAAATCAGTTTATATGGGGCTTTCAACTGGGCACCTCTGAGAACAGCATTTTGTCAGCAATGACACAGCATTCTTTCTAGCTGTAGTACAGAAGAGAAAAGGGACACCTTCAATGGTTAAGCTGCTTGGCATGAGAAAACAGCAAGGAATGTACAACAAAATACTTCAGCTGGATATATTGCACTTTTCCAGTGATGATTTTGCAGTTGTTCTTTCTTGTCTTTGCCTTCACTTTTCACAGCAAATAATGGGGGTATTAATTACTATTTTTTTATTGCATCTGCTTCCCTCTTTCCATCTACAATTTACACTTTTGCCTTCCTTTTCTGGCTTCTGCTTCTTTACTTATAGAAAGTTGTATGAGGTCATTCAATCTTGTCATAAACCTTCTCATGCTGTGGGGATGAGATAAGTGTAAGGTACATCTAAAGGTATAGAAAAAACCTACAAAAATAGAGGTTTGTACATTCTGCTGTGAGAACATTAGGGCACGAGTCGTCTTTGATCTGTGTTGTGCTGTATTGATTTAACTTTTAGTCCTCTAATTAATATTTTAACTGTTAGGCCTTTTAGTRCACAGTCTCACAGTCTTTGAAATCAAGTCTACTGTTTAAGTTTGGKTTTTTTTTTAAATATTTTTAGTGCAGGCTTCATTTCTTAAGGAATATTCCAGAGCAAGAGCATCCATGGTAGAATTATGCTATCATAATCAATGGTGTCATTTATTCTGGTACAGTTTGTGCTGGTAATATGTTTAGAAATAAAAGKTTTTTGATATTTTTTAAATKTTAAATGTAACCATTATTTTAAATATTTAAGAGTTGGGTTTTCTTCCCCCACAGAATACCTCTCTCTGAAATGCTGTTGAGGGTTTAAACATAAAACCCCACCCTGTAAAATATGTTGCTGATTCTGTGTAGTAACTTAGCATCTGCAGCTTAGCATCCAGTGATGATAACCTGGGTTAGATGACATTCTATCTGTGGTGATGGAAACTCTGACACCGACAACGCAGACCTACCCAACAAACGTTAGGATGGCCTAGCTAAAGTCATAAAGTTCATGTGCATTTTAAAACCTCCCAACAAGGTGAATTAAATCTCCTTCACATCTGTATGCTGGAGTCCAAAGAGAATGTGAATGTCCCTTTTGTCATTTACAGCTGTTGTTGCTTAGCTCCTGAATGTGAGACTCCCTCATGATTGATGAAAGTTGTCTAGTTAGGAGTGGGTCAAAGACATGGTCCTGCTCTTAAAGGAGAGTGACTTAGGTGAGGAGATTTTTGCAGTGTTAGTCATTGTGATCGTTGTATGAAAAACTGGGGGAAAGTTTTTTGAATGTAGGCAAGAATTTGGCAATATGGACAGCTTAAACTCAACTCCTGCTGCAGCGCTACCATGGTAACAATAGAAAGGACTTAAAAAATTAAAAAGGGCAAACAAAGAAAGTAAAATAAAATTAACCATTATTGCATTCTTCAAATAGATCATTCTTTAAATCATCATTTTAATGCAATTTCACTGCCTGAGTTTGTATCTCTGAAAAGGAATCTGAGTAAGCTTTTTAATGTAAATAGGATAAACACAGGCCAAGCCGCATTTTTTGCATAAAATGTAAGTAATGCTTGAGATACCCTTTGCTTAAGGAAATTAGCTCATGCTTGCTCAGAATTTTACTTTCATGATTGTTATTTGAATTTTTCAAGGAAAGCTCTGAATAGCTATGTTTATATAAAAATAGTACTTGATCTGCCATATTTGTATGAAGTAGGTTAAGCCTTTTGCCATCAACAGTGGTGTTTAACCTTTTATATTGTACCCCTGTTCCATATTGTGTTTTAAGGGTTATTGATCTATTCCAGAACTGTCATGTGGAATAAAATACTTTTTCTTTTTGAGAGTTCATGTAATTTGGCCTGCTTACAGCAAGTCATTAATTAAAGTCCCTAGCTAGCATATTTTATGCRTGTTCTAACCTTTTAAACTAGTAACAAAWGCACTCCGAAATATTTCATTTTTTAAACACACAAAATACTTGCCTCCTTTGCAATTGGCAACTATATAATCAATGGTATGTCTTCAGTATCTTAATGTACACCATACTTAGACAAGTAATTGAAAACAAATAAAAAGTATGCCCCCGAATGGGAACATATTTTAAAATTGGTTTTTTGAGTATACAGAACATACATTTATCTTACGCATTGCATGCAGATTTAATAGTCATAATAACAAACTCGGTTTTTATGTTCCAGTAACAGAGTTTTCCACAGTTTTCCACAATTGTTCTTGGCACAGTTTTCTACTTACATRACTTGTAAGGTTCTTTTAAGATACTGTGTTAAGTGGGAAAAGGAGGAGAGACTGTGCCTTATTTCTGACTTCCTTTGGTTTTCTTTTTTTTTTCACTTCCTCTTGTTCTTTTCCATGTCACCTTTCAAGATCCTGTGTGATTTATATTTGCAGYTTACTAAACTGTATTTTTTGTCTGGAATTCTTGTAAATTTTTGAAAACCCCTGTAAATATACATCTTTTTATGACTTGCTAGCTACATATAAAATCTTCATTCTGTTATAACATGTTTTTATTTGAGTTGCATTTTTATCACCATTCMAATTAAAAGGGAACAGTTCATAGATTCACTTCTTTTATACTGGATTCAGTTCAGCAACATGGGCTAACTGCAAAAATGTTCTGCTGCAGGAAAGGATCTGCATATAAATTGATCAAGACATATGGTTTAAGTGTCTTGTAAAGGTTCAAAATTTCTCTCCCATTCTCACAGTCTGTCTTCACAGTAAGTCAATGAGATATTTGACTAGCCTTTATTTGACAGAAGATAGCAGCAAAATGTACGTTATCCCCTCTGTTATTTATCATTGTCTAAAAAAATTTATTTTTGCTGTTACATAAAGTATCTTAGTAGAGCCAAAGACTATAAAATTGCAGCTTTGTTCTGGATTCGTTAAAAACAAATATATCTGTGGACAGAATTGCCCTGCCTGATGATGTGAACTCATAGCTGATTTCAGTGAGCTGTTTGAAGAACTGCATTTTCAGTGGGATTTACTTATGTGTCTGTAAGGTGGGGAGTAATGGGGGACCTTGAACCCTGAGASCATCATTGACACAGAGAGCATCATGTAGCACTTTGACCAGCAGTGGAACATGAGGCGTGATGGATTACTCACAGTTTCTGTGGTAGAAAGCTTTTCTCACCCTGTGAAGAGTGAGACTTCATTTTTTTCTGCGCAGAGCCGTTCTGTATGTTACAATGGTACCTGGAATTAATCAAGTGCTATTTGCACAATGGTGAGTGAGCTTGGATTATTAAGCTTCTTGTGTTTGATCTGTTTCCTTTTTCAGTAAATAGCAAAACTTCCAATGAGTCCAATGAGAATAAGATTAAGCTGCTACTGTATTTCACATGTTTGCATAATAAAACGGTGGTTCTTGCAAATATTTTCAATGGTAATTTCAAGTACTGAGGCACCAGCTCTGCTCAYGGAAATTCTGGAATTGACTTGAACTCTTTTCCCTGTTTCTTGAAGGGTGAACTGAAGCACTTCTAGTTTTCAAGGCAGGGCATTCCACAGTATCCCCAAAGAAGGATRCTCAGTGAAAAGGTGAAAAAACTGGAGTGAAAGGGGGAAAATCTCAGTACTCAGATTCTGCCAGATGAYCAACAATGTTTTCAGTGTGCCTTAATATAGAGAACAGCAAAAGACTCTTTATAGGTTTCAGCCTTTTCTGATTTATGTATATTAAAGGGTACTGAGCTGGCAATGTTTGAATGCAGAAGCCTTTCTGTCAATTTGAAGTCCTTTAAGGAATGGAGCCGAATAAACTCAGAGGACTTCTTGGAACAGATTTCTTAGGTGGAAACTAAGGGACACAGACTACATTAATGGTGAGGAGCAGAGGCAGAGCAGTTCTGAAATAAGAACCTTGGAAGAGCCCAGACTGGGGAGAACCAGAGTTTTTTGGATTTGCATCTCTGACAACTGTGCCAGAATAAAKGAGATTTTGATTCCATGCTGATGACTTTGTTTCAGAGGAAGTCGGGGAACACATTTGCTGTTGGTCAGACATTATACATTTTGTTCTTTAAAYGCATGCTTGTTCTGTGGTTTATATAAGTGTCAATAAGCATTAAATTAGGCTTTGTTCTCCAGAGGGAAATGTTTTTAAACAGTATTYGGTATAATTAAGTATTTTGTCATGTGCAGGTATCATGCACAACTTCTGTTTGTTTCTTGTAGTAAACCCTATGTAAATTTATCCAGCAGAAGTGACACTGAATATGGGATTAGAAAGCTGAGTTCAGCTTTGTCGCATGGGTCATTAATTCAAGTGAAAGAATACACACCTGTGTTTTAGTGGTRCCTTGCCACCCAGGACGAGCCATATGGTTAAATAAGTGTTATGGAACAAACTAGGTGGCATGCCACAGCTGAGATCTAGGCTTGCCCTTCACTTCACTGCTTTGCATGCCATATGCTAAAAAAATGCTGTATTTTGTTGCATTACAATGCTGATCAGGTGTATTTATAGAAGCTGTTTTAAAAGCCTGAAGCATTAGAATGCTGGATGTGCAAAAACTAATTATTCCAGGCAAACAGTGTGAGGTACTAGATTACCCTGAACAAAGTTACCGTAATGGAGGCAACATTTCAGTTAAATGCATGAAGTGTGACTTAGAAAGATGAACAACATTTTTAATAGTCATAATTTAAATAATCTAAATATTGTTTCTTGGTCAAACTATGGAAAAATGCTAGGCCAACCAAGCATACAGCCCCCATACCATGTTATTCAAAATTTGAAATAATGACTGATGTCAAGTTGGGGAAACACCAAAAGGCATATTCTTTCCTTCATTATTAGGATCAAGCAAAAATTCTTAGCTGTTTCACTTGAACTTCAGCAGCTGATCCAACTGTTGTTTCTTAGCCATGAAAATTGTGGTCTGATTTTCCAAAAGTAATGTTAGTTGTTAGAGTTGTCACAGAAATTTTTTTCACTCTAGGAGCTCATTTGTGTTTCATAACTCKGAAATCTAATTATTCAGGACCAGACTACTCACCCTGCAGTGCCCAGGACCCACTCCAGGTGACTAGTGCTGGAAATTTTAAGTAGCCACTTGTAAGTATAACAGACCAGTCTACAGGAGCATGATTTACTGTGTTTTGCCAATGCCTGGTGTTTACTTCATGAAACAGARACCCAAATCATGACACTTGTTTGAAAGTCGTGAGTTTCTAAAAATAACAGGAGAGAAGGGAGATAACATTTCTTTTGGTAGTGACACATTTAGCATTATTTCAAWGAATTAGGACATCAAACAAAACACCAAGCCAGACACTAGTGATATGTCTGTGCAAGATGGCAACATCATGAGTTTTTAACTTTTTTTTTTGGGAGCTGGTGCACCCTGAACATATGTGACTGTTAAAAATCAAGTACCTGTTAAGAAGACTTGAAGCTTAATACTTCTGTTCTTGGTGTAAACTCTTTTTTTTGCAAGTTGTCAGTGAAAACCTGGAATACTCACGGACACGAAATTTATGCAGCCCAGTGTAACCAGTTCTAGTGCTGTCCCATCATATCCAATTTTACTTATGTTAAAATAGAAATACATTTTTCACACCTGCTTGGGAATACATGGGTGTCTCCCATKTATTCAGTTTGCATTAAGAGTAGGTTATTTCAGGAAGTTTCCTAATCAGCCCCGACTCCTGCTTGTTTCTCATACTGGAGTGATATAGGTACACAAGGAATATATTCCTTTTGAATTAACTGAACTGGATGTGTTTCTGGAATTCCACCAGTGCAATCAAACTGCCAGTGGGAATTTAGTCCACAGGGATAATCTAAAGTCAGCCCAAGGTACAACCCCTGAAACCAATATATTCAATCTTCAGTAGCAGCTTTCCATTCTGCACATGTGCTCCGAGGGCAGTGCACTTCTTGCTACCAGAGTCATAGTTAAAGGCCAGAATGAACCGAGTGCAGTATGTGCTGTGAGTAGGTCTTCAAGTGGCTGGAGCATTCAGAYTAGGTCCTTAGTCTGGCCTTTTGATGTGCTCTGCAGGTGGTTATATCCTTTTTCTAGTGTCAGTAATCTATTTCTAGTGGGTTTACCATCAGCTGCTTAAAATTGATGTGTCTCCTTGAACGAACGTTTTCTGGAGGGACTCTGTACTAARTACTTTTTTCTGATATTTGATACGAGGAGGAGTGGATTTTCATTTCTGTGATGTCAATGTGCCTTTCAAAGACTTATTTTGACTTAATATGTACTTAGGAGCTCCTAATAGGGTCAATTTGAAGTAACTGTTTTCAAGGGAAGGTGAAAAGTTTATTTGCTTTACTAGAGGAAATGTACTAAAATGTAGTAAATAGTGTTGKTAACTATTTAATTGATTATTTGTCTCAGGTAAATTACAATACAATTTTAAAGCTTAAGAACATGTGGTGAAAAGTTCATTTGCCAAAAACTAGTTGCTGATTTTATATGCACATCAGAGTGTTCCCTGACATTAGGATCTGCTTTGCTTTGCTCAAGGAAGAGKTATGGTAGGAAACTGTAAGGTCATAAAATGTCTTCTGCTTTGGGGGGAGTTTGTATGTTTTCRTTTGGGGGTTTTGTTGTTGTTGTTTTGGGGTTTTTTTTGACTGTGGTGACTTGGGCTCACCACTGAAATAGCAACGAGGGTGGGTGAATGGGATATTTTTAAATCCTGTAAGCCTCTGCAAAACATAGATTTGGAACATACATAAATAATACATAAAAATACAGAGAACATACATAATATAGCAGAAGGTTTGCAATACTGAAAGGCACAGAAAATGTGACTCTCTGATATTATTTCAGTGCTGAGTGGGAATGTGTTTTCATGCTRTTATAGACATTGCAGAAGTTTCCTCTATAAATGATTTATTTTTAGTTTGATACAGTGTATGTGCATGTCTGTACATAGCGTAAGTACAGTGCAGGTGCTCAAATTGGTTCAGGTAATATAGGCAAAACACAGAGGCTAAACAGTGTAAAACTTCATTAAACTAATTAGCCCCACTTCTGAGAGTTCTGAACACAGGAGGAAAATATCTGGAAGTATAATTTCAGTCACAGTGAAGCATACAGGTGAGCCACTGCTTTGTTAAAGTAACTGGTAATGATGTGCTGTATCACATCTTTGCAATTCATTAACGAGTTAATCAGCCAACCCTAACCTAATTTTTCCTAAATAAAACCAAAAAAAGTTTTCAACTTTTAATGCATTTTGAAGTGCATCAAGTTATTGAAGATTAAAGCAAGGAGAGGCAAGGAGTATAAATTTTCTTACTGTGTTTGCATTTTACTTTATCATTTTAAAGCTCTCCATGCTGTTTTATTTTTGAGTATGTTCTTCTCTTMATTGAATAAATCATATAACCAGGACAAACAGCTGTTTACTAGAGAGACCTAATTAAGAGGATCTTACTGCTTTTCTGATTTCTATTACTGATAATGTTTATTGAATGGTATTTTAATGCTTCTCAAATAAATTATGTTTCTCTAGCTTCTGCAGTCATTGAAAAAAATAGAGCATGAAGATAGGAAGGTGTGTGATGTGAGTACTGGACCTATGTAAATCCAAATAAAGCCTGACAATTAGGTTAACTGCTGATTATTCCAATGAGTGGCATAACTCTACGAGATGTTGCAGGAAGTTACTGTGGCTGGAAGTACTGCTAAAAATTAACTAAAAGAACCACATGAAGCTTTCCCTTGCTGTAGGCCAGTGGTTTAGGCTGGGTGAAAGTTGTAACATGTGGAAGAGATCCAGCATTATTCCTGTGAGGAGCAGAAGCTCTTGGACCTGTTGCAGCATAGGAAATTGAGCTGTCTTGTCTTTCTTGTTACATTTAATCATGAGTTTGTGTGAGATATTCCTTTCAGCTGAGTTATGTTTATTCCAAAATTTTTAGTTAGGTAACTTAGTTGAAWGATCAGGTTCAGCTGATCAGGAGGGAGGGGACCTTAGGGTGCATGCGACAAATTGTACCACGGCCATGTGCTGCAGTGCTGGCTGTGACAAGTGCTGGCCCATGTGGGGTGAATGAAGGGTGCTCCCAGCTGCATCATTTCAGACAGAGATMTGTAAGCAGTAAATAGGACTAAACCCCTGAGTTTCTCAGATGTATGGCACGTCACCAGTGAGTTGAAAAATCACACAGCTCCTTTGAAAATGTAGTATGAAGCTTTTTTCAGAAGCAAAGATCACTTTCGTATCTTCTGCTGTACTTTCGATGCCCTCATGAAATCATCTTTACTCCTTACAGCAGTTTCCTTAAGATTTGTTTCAAGTTTTTTTTTTGTTTAATTAATTTTATGAGATTACCTCAGAGTCTTTTGTGGTAGCTATTCCCATCATTGTAACAGAGAAACTCTGTGCTGAAACCATGTTTCCTTTTAGAAGTTGTTAGACAACCTGTTCTGGAGTGATGGTTGTTCCTTCTAGGGCAATTAACGAATAATAAGTTGATAAATTGAATCCAAATCTGTCAACATTTTAACAAAAAGTAGTTTTACCTACCAAGTTACATTTATCTGTTTCCAAATCMTTCTACAAATTTTCAAGGACAGTTTTACACAATGACATTTTCTTGGGAACTGGAATATGATTAATGAAATGTAGAAATGGAATGCTTCTAGCAATGCTGATTAAGGGGAAGAGGACATGATGAGTTTTTCTGTTGTATATAATATTTTTGGTTTGAAAGTGTGTGTGAAAATGGTTATGCTAAAAATGGAGATTTATATTTTTAGTAGGGAAAAGTTATATTGGCTTTGTAAAATTCAGTGGAGTTATGCTGATTGAACAAAGCAAGCCTGGCCGTGAAAGACATGACTTCTCCATGACTTGCAGCGTGCTCCAAAAAAGCCAGTGGCTACTTCTTTGATTTGATTATCTGCCTCTACATCTAGGATGTAATACTTTGTTGGACACTCAAAATTTTGTGTTACTGCAAGGTTGTAATTGTTGGGAAAGGTAGAAACACAGTCAGAAAGCCAGCCAGGCATATTTGCAAGGTGAGTTCTTAGATTTGAATGAAATCAATGAGTTAAAGTTTGTGTAGTCAAATGGAAACAGCGTGGTTTTTATTTGGGATGGTGGAAGGAGAGAAAGAAGTGAGGCAGGGGAGAGAAGCTTCCTGAAGAATATCTAGATTTTGGAGACAAGATAAATTTATATTTCTGTTATTTAATAGAGTTCCCAGGTCACAGTATTTAGGGTTCAGGAAATGCATCTTCTTCAGTTGGAGAAAATGGAGATTTACACAAATACACTAGATTCCTAACAGTGAAAATCTGTAAAAATTTTGTGGAATGTGGATTTTTTTTTCTTTCATAAGGAGACTTGCATTTTAATTTTATTACAGTAATCTTATTTGATTTGTAAAAAACATAATAGTTTTAACATGATTCTTTCTAACTGTGTTTGCAATGATTTCTTTTGCATCATGGTAATTGTTCTAGCAATGAAAAAGATTTTCAAATGCTTTACAGTGTACAGCCAAATAATATGCAACTGTCATTGAAACAGACTGTTTTTCTGACCTGTTGTTTCATTGTGAACATGATGTTTATTTACCACCTTCATTATTGCAGCATTAGCATATAGAGGAGCTGTGACTATCATCATGTACTTTCACAACAGATGGCTATTAACTTCTTGAAGGGTTTTTTGTGCTTGCTTAAAATATCCCATATTGGCACAAAGTTTCTTTCCTCAGTGTGAAGCATGATTGACCGGTTGAAATAGATTAATCTGCCTCTTCTCTGGCTTTTGAGCTTGTTTTGTACTGCAGCAAACCAGGTTTTGAGTCTAATTTTACAAAATGATCAAAGCTGTTTTTGCTAATAACAAGGTATGGAAAGTTCCATTCAGTTGCATAATCTCTGAGCAAACARTTCGAGTTGTAGCAATAAGTGAAGATGGCATTTCTGCCAGAAAAGGTGAAAAAAAAAATATCCTTTGTATCTGTTCGCCATAATTGTCCTCTACAGACATTCCAGCCTCGGGATTTAAATTCTTTCTTTTTCAGTCTCTGAGGCTGTGAGAATTTTCCTAGTCTGTTAAAAACTGAGCCCCCCTGTTCTGGTACAGGCTGATGGCTTGTGAACTCCCTGCCTGTTGCTGTAAGTSATGTTTTATGCATTAATGCTGAGTGTACAGGTGAGGAGCTCATTACTGAAGTACTCCACATCGTTCTTGGTGTGTGAGCTCAATATTCAATGATTACCTTTCCCAATGAGGTCTGGTTTGTTTTAARGTTTTTTTAGCCATAAGATATGTGTATGTGCAATCTGCAAAGAGGAAAATGCACAGTTTAGGTTAGTATTGAATGGCTATAATTTTGGGCAGATTTTAAATGCTTAAAATAAGATAGAACTCCACACTTACTGGCRCTGGAATTATAATTTTCAGAGATAAAAGGGAAGGTTTTTTCATTCTAATTTAGTGTTCTGTATTCCAGAAATATAGCRTATTTTTAATTCTGATTGCCATTGATTTTTTTAATTGCCATTGATTRTCTCTCAGCTTTGATAAAGGCTATCTTGGAATTTAAAAATGCCAGCCATTATTTGGCTTCTGTGCCCATGTTTTATTGAATAATACTATGMAGCTTTGRTCTCTTGTCTTTCAATTATTATGCTCTTTTTTGAGCCTCGGGGAACTGTTTTTTTTCCCAATTTCAGTTAGCCCACCATGGCCTTTAGAAAAACAATACTTTCATGTATAGTTGTTATGCTTAAAACATACTTTATTATGGTTCTGAATATCACTCTGGATGGACTTGGGTGCTTCCTTATGCCTTATTCATATGCCTTATTCCTGAGGGGAAGCTTACATCTAGGAGGTAATGGTATAATCTAAACAGGCAAAATAGASTAGGCAGACTACATGTATAATGTTATCCCAAATAAATTTATTTAGTCTAAGATCATGTATAAAATATGCTATCTGCTGGGCTGCAGTTTTTTGTAATGGCTTTGGAAGCAATTCATACTGGTTTTAATTTTTCTGATACAGTTTCAATCACATGTGAATTCTTCCTTTTTGCTGTAGTTCCTGCTAATTTTTTGCTCCATCTATTATTCCTTTCCACTGTCTGCGTATTCATAATGTCATCTTTCAGTAGCTGAAATGATTGTGTAAACTGGGTATTCAGTTTTCACATCGTGTTTCTGGCTACTTCCAGCTCATCTTTCAACTTTTCAAACCAATGAGTGTTTCCTTTGTGTTTTGGTTTCTTTTGGACAGGCAGTGCTTGACTTTTTCTTTACACTTATGCTATAGTTTCCTTCTCATAGAAGTAAGAGAATGATTATTCCATTGTGTGTGATTAAATAATTGCCTTGAATACTTTTTTCCCCATGCTAATATTAAAACTGTTTTTTTAGCACTATAATAAACCAAGTTATTATAATAAAATAAAATACAAAGCCACATTAATACTGGATAGCATTTGAAATCTAAGCACTGAATGGCAAACACTTTCTTATTTTAAATTTTCATCTTTGCACAGAAACCAGGTATCAAAATTCTCAAAAATGCAGAAGTATGTCAAGAGTCATGATATTGGTGTTTGGAAATTTACCTGTAAGCAGGTACTAGTAGACATTTGTTTCAGTAAGTAACTAGGGTTTTGGTAATTTTCTTTTTCCAGTTTTATTGTCCCTGAATGTGAGCAATTATTAGGTTCATTACTTTCCCTTCAGAGAATACTGAAGGAAGAAAATCTTGGCTTAGGAAGACTTAATCAGGAAGAGTTTCTAAGCATATGTACTCAAATCAAACTATTTTTATGTGATTTAATGATTCAGTTCTTCAATCATGCAAACAACCTATCATTCCTCAACTGAAGTCACTTCATTGTGAGCTTAGCATATTTGTGTATTTTTATATTTAGAATTTGCAATTGTACTCTTTAGTTGGTGCTTCTTGAGCACCAACTTTGGGTTGGTGCTCGAGCTTTGGGTTTAGGATGAAATGCATCACAGAAGTATGGTCTGTGTCATGAGAGGCAAAAAGTGTATATTGCTGTATTTTTTTTCTGAAGAACCAGTTATGACCACCATGGTAAATATCAGGTTATCCTGCTTATAGAGTTCATTGACAAAACAGAATAGTGAAATGGAGGGAAAGTGAGAAAGAAAGTATGAATGCATTGTGGTAAAAAGGCTTTCTGAGAAGAAGCAGATGTAATAAACAATGGAAGAGTTAATAATGTAGCAAGCAAGTTTTGGCTGTCCTTTGACAATTTCTCATTGCAGGCTTAAGCTTAATTTTGTTGTTGAACAAATCTGGCCCCTAGCTTTTGGAATAAAAGTCTAGGACACATTTTCAGTGCTCTGGAAAATAAAGGCAAACCAGGTTCATGCCTAGCTATGTTTTTAGAAGAACAAGAAGTCAAATAYAAAATACCTAAATCTTAACTATAACAAAACCTTCTGGTAATTGTTCCTTCTCAGAATCTTTATTTACCCTGTTTCTTGGAATTCACAGTTATTTGCCATTCTAGGAGAATCTCTCTACAAAAGTGGTCGCAAAATGAGCATATGTTCTTCCCCTCTTGTTGCTAAGTAAGCCATAGACTATTTCTAGAAAGGACCCCCTAAACACAAAAAAAAATCCCAATTCATAAAGGAGAGCTTGAAAGAAATAAATCCTGCAAGTTGGTTCTAATGTCATTAATGAAATAGATCTTTCCTGTTTCAAATGGCTTATGAGTCCTAATCATCATGACTTTTTTTTTACTCTAATAATTGTGAACAGTTTGTGATTCACCATTATAAAACTTACATCTTCCAGCAATAGCAACATGATTGTAGAGTTAGTCTAAGATAGGAATCCTGCCAAAAACAATTGCAGTTTCTACATTGTCCCCTGGATTACCATTATATTTGGAAATGCCATCCCATCTTTCCCCTTCTGCATCAAAAAGACAAAAAAMCCCAGAAAATTTGCAAGGATTTTTAGTGTAAAGTCTAAACATTCATTTGTAGCCCGTTTTTATTATGTGGCATAGGTGCCTGCCCACTTACCTTTAGCGGAATTTCACACAGAAAAGCACAACACTGAGGTTCTTTAGTGTGCCACTGTGACACTGATAACTTGATAACTGCTGATGAAAATTTGTTTTTACCTGGATTGTAGTTGATCCTGATTTTTCTGGCTGACTTGGATGTTATGTCCATACTTGAAGATTTGTGTTAGAGTGATTCTATCTCACACTAAAGGAGCCCTGGTTGAATTAAATGAGATGTTATATCTGTTTAGCAGGTTTCATAGTAATTTTTAAAATTTAAAATGTTTTTGCTTTGCCCATATTATTTGTTGTGATTGCTTACATGTGTTTGTGTGTGTGTGTGTGTGTGTGTGTGTGTGTGTGTGTGTGTGTGTGTGTGTATAATTCAGCTTTTAAACTGCATCTCCTCTAGGTACTTAGAACTGCAGTGAGTTGACATTCCCAGCTGGAGGTGGTACTTTTTACTTGTCTTTCACTTAGTGCAAGAGAGGAGATCAAAATTCCAGTTTCACCAACCTTCTCCAGAAGAAGACACATGTATRTGAGGACTGATGATTTATCAGGTGTAAAGGTTATTAAATGGAAAGTTGTTCACKGTGTTAATCCAAGAGTGTTGTATATAAGTAAGTTGTGATGAGAGGTGGTATGAGTTTGTGCCTTGTCAGGGAGGATGTTCAGTTTGAAAGAGCAGCAGTTGTCTTCTGAAGAGGTGCATGTTTGTGCTGCTGAAGAGTGGAGCACGGGTCAGGGGTATAAACAGGTCTGTCCTGTGGGTGGAAGGTGGAATAACATCTTTTTCCTTGTCATGGGTTAAACCCTACCAGCTGTAAAACACTCACACAGCCACTCACTGTCCCCTCTGTCCCCAGTGTACAGAAGAGAAGATAGGAAGAGCAGAAGTGAGAAAACTCATGAGTCAGGCATCACCTACGGTTTTCAAATTTTCTGGTTGTTRGCTATTGTATTTCAGCTGTGCCTAAGATCACTGGCTAGTGATGGAAGAAAAGCAGTGTGACAGGAGAAGTGGCAGCATCCTAGGTGTTGGCAGTCGTGACATAAAACATTTTTATTTTTCAGTGATCCTTTGATGACACTGTTCTTGTCTCTGCATTCAAACGGTTTAGTACAGAAGGTAACAGTAGTGTACTAGGAACAGTCTTCTGCAAGATTCTCATCTAGGAATGTAAAAAAAGTAAACTGATGCTCTATTAATGTGCATTTTTGAAGGTGAGTTATGAGGCATTAATGCCTTTATTGTAGCAAGTTCAGACAGTATTTAGCCTTCACTGCACATGGGAAACAATTATTCATGAGTGTGTGGGGAGGTAGTGAGTTGGTTTTGCCTCAGCGAGAGCATAATGATGTGGAATAGAACAAGGAGTTCCAGTAACTTAAACAGTAAAGCTATTTAGAAAATTCACAGCCTTTTTCAGAAATGGTTGTTCAACATGACACARCTGCCCAGGCAGGGCTCTGATAGGAACATGCTGGCACACGGGTGTGGGGCTGGAGAGTGGAGATTGCCCTTTCCAGTACTGACCAGCAGCAGTGAGTGCTCCTGTGGGGGGTGTGCCTGGTAGGGGAACTGCTCTGCTCAGGGACAGTTTCAGGAGGTCAGTGGGTTGAGGAGAGGCAGAGAGAGTGAGAGACTGATGGTATTGTACCCTTTCCCTGAGCCAGGCTGGACAGCCAGACCAAAAATGTGATACAGGGGCTTCCCTTCCTCTGTCTGCCTGGGTGCGCACACAGTGACTTAAGGGATAGGGGACAATGGTGGTGGGTTCCTGCCTGATATATCTGGTGTGTCTCCTCTGGGATTCRCCACCTTGCCAGGTGCCCTCCCAGRGCAGSTATGAGGCTCTGCAAGTRCAGCTGAGYGATAACAAGGATGATGGTTCATCCAGCRTGGAAGTGCTGTTGAGGTTGGCCTACCCTCTGCAGCAAAACTGCTTCCATAAAGAAAAAAGCTGGAGAAGGGGCTGGAGCRCAAGTTCTGTGAAGAGCAACTGAGGGAGCTGGAGRTATTTAGCCTGCAGAAATGGAGGCTCAGGGGAGACTTTTCTGCACTCTACAGCTGCCTAGAAGGAGGGTGTAGCAATGTGGAAGTTGTTCTTTCTTYCCAGGTAACAAGCAGTAGAAAAGGAATTTGCCTCAAATTTGGATGGGGGACATTTAGGCTGGATAATAGGAAAAATTTCTTCATGGGAGGGGTTGGGAGGCATTGGAATAATTACCTGAGGGAAGCTGTTGAGTAACTATCCCTGGATGTCTTTAAAAGATGTTGAGATGTGGCACTTGGAGACATGTGGACTTGYGGTRGACTTGACAGTGCCAGGTTAATGGTTGGACTCTGATCTTAAAGGTCTTTTCCACTCAAAACAATTCTGTGATTGTGTAATGATTTTCAGTTGGAACAGAAATAGTTTGACCATCTTGTACTCTACCCCTGGAAAACCTGCAGCATCCTTTTATAAAGAGGTGTTACTCATCAAGTTTTTAATCGCTTGTATTTTCTCACCTGAGGCGAAATTCTGACCTTATTAAAGTTAATAGGTGAAAACTTAAAACTGGCAGACTCAGAATTTCACTCATACTGTTTAGGTGCTTTTAATTGGAGTGTAGGAATAATTAGGGCGTGAGAGATGACTGGTAGCAAAGATACATGGGCAAAGCCATGAAAAGGGAATAGCAATAAGCAGTAACAGGCATAAAGGGATTAGTTTTAAAATAAATATTATTTTAAAAATAAAGAATAAAGATACAGTAATTTTGACAGATAAAAATATTGTATTAATTCAAATCTAAGGAATTCGAAGATATATCAACTTGGTTTTGCCCTTATATGAGTTATATTCAAGGATTAGTGCACTAAATGGCTGGGCAAAATTAGCATCAATTACACTGTGATTTCTATCTATAAGCAGGTCAGGTGTCTCTAGAAGGATGTGTCTTGTTCAAGGTGACTCTGCAAACCAAYGAATGCATAAGTGATAAGTGTGAATTAATCAGAGATGAATCTTTCCTTACTGTACCCTGGGTTTAGAACTYAGGCACGAGTATACCCTGCAATCTTAACGAAAGGAATACCCCAGAACCAGCTCTTTTGCACAGGCTGCAGTGGTCAGTCGCATTCATCAACTGTGACTTGTCCCCCTGACAAAAAGTGAATGATCAGCAGGTTATTTACACCTATGAGGTTATTCTTCCTGCCGCATGACAGCAAGTGTCATCCAGAAGGACCAGCTTTTGCTGAGTCCCACAAAGCAGGAATTAAAATTATGCTTTGATACAGCAGGGTTCTAAAGCAAGTGGACTTCTTACTGCTCTTGATAGATTTGGGTTTAGTTTTGGCTTTATTTTCCACAAATGGAAAGTTATTTAAAGTATTTTGCAAAAAGCTCAGCGAGTCTTGACCTCAAAGCCAGWTTATTTTTAACATTACAAAACATTACCTATTTCCATAATGCTGTGTGTGGTCATAATGTCTCATTTTTTGAATTGCAATTGCCACTGATGTCTGCATCACTATTCTTTACAACATAAAAATAATTTAAGTTGGCGAGTTTTATTTCTGAAGTTGTCTGGGAGTGTGAACCACATATATGATATTTTCTTTTTGTTGTTTTTTCTAATGTAAGTTTTCTATTACTATTTAATAATGATAAAAATTATTTTCATAGCAGACTATTTATTTTTGCCTGATATTTATGTGATCAGACACTTTTCAGACATACATTTCTCATAAATATATACATTAAAGAGTTTTCAATACTTTTTTTTTTTAAATTCTTCCCCTAATTGTCTGTCTCTCTTCTTCCTAGTCTGCTCCCAGTTTTCAAGAGGAGTCTTTGCTATTTTTGGATTCTATGACAAGAAGTCTGTAAATACTATAACATCATTCTGTGGGACTCTTCATGTCTCCTTCATTACTCCCAGCTTCCCAACAGATGGAACACATCCCTTTGTCATTCAGATGAGACCTGACCTCAAGGGAGCTCTTCTTAGCTTGATTGAATACTATCAGTGGACCAAGTTTGCATATTTGTATGACAGTGACAGAGGTAAGGTGTGGTACTTTTTATCTGCACCCTGATTGTCAAATGTATCTCACTGAAATCTGGAATTCGTATTAGATAAGTAAATAACTAAAGAAATATTTACCTCCAACAAGTGTAAGTGTAATTGAATCAAGTGTTTCTTGAATTTAGAAATGAGCTTTTGGGACAGAAACAAAAATGTTTAAATGAGAATGAAATTATTATGGTATGCATAATAGAATTGCAACTGTTAAGCAAAGTGAGGTTAGTTGCTCTAATACAGTTTGTATGTAAAATTCTTTTGTTAAAGAAACATCCAAGGAGAAAAAAAAAATCAAAGCATAATGGGCTATCTGGCACCACAGATTCACTCCACACATCCAAAAGCAGTGGTTGGGCACCAAGCATGCAACAGTCTTGGATGCAGTCAGTCCCTACTTCTTTGGAGACCGGTTTTGGTATCAAGTTCCTCTCTTCTGTTGAGTTTAGGTTTTATTGTTGATGTTGATAAACCCAAGCCCATTGCTTAGGATCAATTAACTCCACCATATAGCCTTCTCAAGTCCTATGCCCTTTTATGACTGTAGTAGTAATAATATAACAGTTTATGAACTTGAAAAAAACACTGGCAGATTGTGGTATATCAGTTAGCTTTCTGAGAAGAAGCAGATTTGTCCAGAAAGGGTAGGCTTTTTTGACTGCTTCTTCTGGAATTCCATTATTATCATTCCATTTTCAGGTCCTCCTCACCTAGTAATTCTTGGCTAACTTTCTTCTATTTTTACCTGCTYCTGTTCCCTTTAAAAATGTTTAAATGCTATTTTGTTGCTTGCTTGTATGTTCATTGGTCAGAGTTATTTATTAAGTGCATTTTAAATTATAAACTGCTAATAGGTATAAAGCATGGTTACACCACTCCATGGTTTGTTGAGTAATGGGGTGACATTAAATTTCTTACATTATTATGCCATTTTATACATGATGTTCAAAGGCTGAAGGGATCTCCTCAAGAGAGTTCTTTATCATTGTCATAAGCACTAAAGTTAGAAGAGCTAATCCTGTGTAGCCTCCAAAGGTAATGTCACATGGAACAATACATGCTAAGTTCATTTCTCTGGCAGTTCCTTTTCAAATTCACATTAGAGTCAGAAACATTCACTGTCTTTTTAGAAAGGACAGATGTAAAGCTACTTTCTTAGCCAGTACTCTGTCAGTCATCTAGCAGTGGGCAGAATGTGACCTGCATGTGATTTATATTTAGGAGATACTGAAAAACACCTAGTTCTTGTGAGATGCACTGTCTGGATCTGGCCAGGAATAACAGCATGAGATTATTCTTTCCRGTCACCCTTTGGTTCTTCATTTTTTTCTTATCTGTTTGTTTTAATTGTGGCAAGGCACCCCAGTGATAACAAGCTCCAAGGCATGAAGCTCCTATCCTTATGTGGGGTAAATCGTTGCTCCTCAGTGCTCCCCACAGATTGCATGAGGTCAATCTGCACAGTTGAGCAGTTTGTAGCCAGCAGCATTGACATCAAACACTGAGTGCACAAGGCCACAGATCCTTTAAGCATTTTTGCCTAACTGTTGAATTAGTGAGGTATATTTAAGGAATGATATATAATTGAAGATGTTTCCACCTTCAAGAGAAAGATAAAAAAGGCAAGAGAGACTTACTCTTCGCAGAAATTATGAAGGCTAATAGGAATTAGTTTGATGACTTATTCCTAAAGAATCATTTATTGCTAGTCTTAGAGCACCTCTGTGGTTAGGGACTGACTGGCTGAAGCACAGGGCAATTTCCTGACTGTAAGGAGTGAGGCCATTCAGTATATGCGTGCCAAAGCTATTACCTTTTTAATAAAGTAGTTATTCTCATGTAATGGGGATTAGTGTCCTTCACCATCCTTACCTCCGCTGTGCTGCCATTATTAACAGTGAGTTTTTTAAAAAGTAGTAACATTATTGTAAGATTCTGTCTGTAAAAGAATTGCTAAGTTATTCAGCCTCTGTTCAGTTTGCCTTTTCAGAGCTCACTGAATGAAGAATTTGTGTCATGATAACCAAAAGAGGTTCAGGCACWTGAGGCTGACAAGGAGAAATGTTCCTGCAACTTAAAAACAAGCAACTGAAGTTGCTGGAGTTTTCTTGTCTTCAAAGTCTTCCACTTTTGTTACTACTCTCCARATAATTTCACTTTTACTGAAGTATTGCTGTGAATGCTTTCTGTTTCATTGGTTTTTGCTTGGTTTATAGTTTTTGTTGGTTTTTTTGGGTTTGTTTTTTTTTGTTATTTTGCAATGTGTTATCAGAATAAACTAAGCTGCCACCCAAAAAAAAGTAAGCAATCCAGGCAGCCATTTGACATCTCTGCAGAGAGCATCCCAAGGAAAGAGAAACCCTAGGAAAAATAGATCCGAAGAATAAAATATAGAAACCCTTTGCAATGAATAGTATTACCATTAATAGTCCTTATTAATTTGTGCCTAATTGTGATAGTTTARCTCAGAGAAAATATAGACAGGTTGGAGAACCTGAAATCTGCTAAATGAGAYTTGGAGCAATGATTCAGGTTAAACACTTTACAGTTTGGCTGATTTTTCTTTTTTTTTAGTTTTATAATTTCAAACAGTATTTGGAGGTATAAACATACTTTGGTAATTTTTAATTTTTTAAGATATTAAAAAATRTGTGTCTCTTAGTTTGCTTTCATTACTTATCTTTCCCTTTTAACACAAGTTCTCCAAATTTCTCTTTAGCATTTGAAATAGTTTATATGTGCYGGTAGGCTATAGTTGTCTGTGATTTAAAAATAAATATTCATTACATGACATACAAAATTTAGTATCAGTCTTTCTTGACTGGAAGAGACTTGGAAAATCTGAATTATATGAGATTCAATTTTATGCATTTGGAAGCCTGCCATTTTCTACCTTTGTTGATGACCAGTCTTGTATAGTGCTGTAACTTGTCATTACTATTTTCACTGATGAAGCTGAATTGCTAAACACTGTCCAGTCTTAATTTAATATTATACTTRCAAACTGTGAGACAAATTGATTCTTAGTGTTTTCCTTCTATGTTTGTGGGCATAACCACAATTATTTCTCATGAGAATTATATCTGAAGCTCCCTTTACATATCAAGTGAGAATTTGTCTCAAAGAAATTATTTCTGATGTTTGGTGGTTTTGGGAAAGAAGAATGTGCAAAAATGTCAATTTGATCCTAAGAAAGTCTTAATTTTTTTTCCTTTTATAGTGTCTGGTAGCCTTAGAAGTACTTTCTAGAATCATGTAGAACTCTCTGGTAGGAAGTGAAACATGATAAGTCTCATTCTTGTACTGCTGCAAATCATTAAAATTGTACTTTTTGTATAGAAGGAATTAATTTCCAGCAGTCATTTTCATGTTTCTGTACTACATTATTTAATCCTTGAAAAGTAAAATCTGTCAAGTAAAATCTTCACTGGTTTTACAGTATATTGTAGGCAATTGCATCTGTACAARCATTCCAGCTTCCTATCAGGAACATGCCAAAAGTATAAGATGGAGGCAAACTTCTCTACACTGCTTATAGGCGTTAGGGTTGAGCCTGCTTATCTGTCTATATGGAAAAATATATCTCAGCACATCTTTCATAATCAGGGATATGCCTGTAGGCAACAGAAATAATAAATGCATTACCATCACTGCAGAACATTGGAATTCTGTCATAGACTTCAGCAGGGTCTGGCTTTACATACAGTACTGCTCAAGCATTGGGAACTAAAGCTGTTCAATAGCATTTATTAATAAGCTGATCCTCTTGCTGTCATTGGATCTTCCTAGAAGATCTCTTTCCCACCATGTGGAATTCCAGCAGTGGATCAGTGATACCAGCAAAATCCAATTCTGAAAAAGGTTATCCTTGCAAAGCTTTGCCTTGACGCCTTGCAGTGATGTAAATATAAATTTCATGCAATAATAATGGATTAGGCCCACAAATATCTTAGTTTCTGACTTCTGCCTAGGTGTGACAGGTCAAACAAGTTACAGGAGATCTTAAATAAGTTATCTCACAAGTCACATTGTAGGACCGTGTTAATTCCTGAAGCTTTGTCAGTCATATCTTCTATTTTCCCCTGTGCTTCACTAGGCTTATCAACATTACAAGCTGTGCTGGATTCTGCTGCTGAAAAGAAATGGCAAGTGACTGCTATCAATGTAGGAAATATTAACAATGAGAGAAAAGATGAAACTTACCGTTCGCTGTTTCAAGATCTGGAGGTAAAAAAGGAAAGGCGAGTGATTTTGGACTGTGAACGCGATAAAGTCAACGACATTGTTGATCAGGTTTGCTATTCTCCATTCTTCCGTGTCAGCAGTTAGAAGTATTCTAAAAGTAAATGTAATGAGCTCATTTGTCTTGGTGATATTTTTTTGATTATTATGAATCATTTGGCAGTGACAGGTTTGTATTGAGGATCACATATATACTAGGCAGAAAGTGAACGTACAAATCCTGTAATCCCTACCTTTGCTCAAAGGCAAGATAATTCTGTCTGGATGATCCTGTATAGTTTTCTATCCTGGTTATTTAAAATAAAAACAATAATTTACAAAATACCTTGTTCAGACTATTTCACAATCTAAGTAGTATACTGTATTATACATAGTTGATACAGTATTATATGTAGTCTGTTATTAGTATTTATGTCTAAGGATTAGTTCTTTTTACACCTGGAAGGTATTTTCTCCCTCTAATGCTCTTTCTGAGAACCATTTATGTCTTGGAAAGACTGTATCACAGCTTCTCTTTCTCCTTTAATGCCCTTTGAAATTCACATTTTGAAGCTCTTCATCAATTGTACTTTCCTTGGTTGTCTCTTGTTCATTTTGTGTCACTCTTAAAGTGTGTTAACCAAAATTGGATGCTGTTTTCATAGCTAAGGCCTCCTGAGCTTTAAAAAGAACAGCAAAATCTGTCTTCTCTCCACCCATGCAAGTTATTTGCCAAAATTATTATTTTTTTWAATTTTCTTTTTAGCAACATTATCACGGGGCTCTGATTCAAATAACTGCATTACTTTGAAATCCACTATTTCAGTCCTAGTGTCTAGAAAGGTCTTACTGGCTCTGGATCTTGCAACTTCTTTTCATGCATGCAGAGCACAATGGAAAATTGGAAGGATCGTTCCCTGTTGGCTTGAGCTTCATCATGTGAGACTGTGCAGAATCAGTAGGGATGTATCATCAGAGTATAGATGTGTTTGTTGGAAGGTTTTTTGAAGGGCTTGTTATTTTGGTCTTTGTTTTGAAGGTCATTACGTGTKGAAGAGGCTCAGACGACAAGCATTGTCCTTAAAGGAGTACATTGTGTTTGTGTGTTTTATTTGGAATTCATATCCACAAACTGTTCCTCTAATTTTCAAGATAAATTTGAATTTGATCCWGTTCTCAAGAGCATTTGATCTCTGAGAATGTGATTTCCCTATGATCTGCAGTTTTTCAAAATCACATTTTCTGACTTACCAGTGTCAAGAAATGTAGAGCAATGCTCTACAATGTAGAGCAATGTTTGACACAAGCAGTAMTTACTGTGGTTCTGTGTGGTTTTTCAAACTGTTCTTTACTTACTTTGCAGTGACTTTTTATCTTGTCCATGTCTCTTGTGAGTTTCTAATGATGTCCTACAGAACAAACACCTTATTAGAGTCAAGATCYGTTGCATCTGCTTTTTCCTGATTATCAGGCTAGAGAAAGGAAACATACTTCTTTGACATATTTCGATCTTGACAAGACCATTTCTCTTACTTTCCTATACATTCTTTTATTAATAAGTATGTAATATCCGTTATAAACTCTGAAATGAAAGTTTGGCTGACTATAATTTTCTTCAGTTTCACCTTTTAACCACTTTTTAAAGTCATGAATTCTCTTTACCCTTCAGTTACCACTCATTTTTACAGTCTTTGTTTCATAATAGACTTATTTTTATCTTTGTCTGCTTCTTATTTTTCTGCAATCTTATTTTGATTGCAATTCTGGGATATTTTTCTTGCCCTAATTGCACTTTGATAGATTCTGCCTTTTTTAGATGCTTAGAGTTTCTCAGCTTATCCCCACAGACTTGTGCTACTCCTTAAGCATACAGATGGCTAAGCTTTTGTTTCTGCTGTTTTGATTTGTAAGTCACTGAAGAATTCTAGATAACCGAATCAGCCTCACAGGTCAGATAATATAATTCTAGTTACTTGTTCTCAAAGCAGTTTAYTCCTATGCCCTGGAATACGTGCTTTTAAACTGTTCTCAGCTGTTCCATATGGATTTAGGCTTGGAATTCTCTTCACAAGATAGCCCCATTTTTTCTGGACTTTAGTCTGTTTTGTAAGTCCATTAGTCTTACACTCAGTAACTTCCCTTCCTTACATTTAAAGGTAAACCCACTTTGAATTACTCAACTAGCCTAAAACAAAGTCTAACTAACTGATTCTCTATTAATTTTCTTAATCTCTTAAAATTAATTGCTGAACAGTAGATTTCTTTGCCTGTGAGTATTCTTTGAGTGTCTTCTGATTTTCTTTTCTTCTGACTTCTTTCTAATAGCAGTGTGCTTTAGGTCTTTCTTTGCTACCAGATTGATTTTTTTTAAATTATTTTAATTCCTACCTGGAAAAAAACCCTCAGAAATGTCCTTCATTTCATAAGTGTGCCTGAAGTACGCATCAAATCAGTATTCCTTTTCTTTTCTGTGTAGTTTTACTGTGAGAAATTCAACCGGCTTCCCGTTAAAAAGATTTTCCTTGAATACCTAGGTATTACTTGCATTCTCAATACTGAAAGCAACAATTTCTTCACTATCTTCCTTGCTTTCTATTGTAGAAAAATATTTTTATTTTAGTGCTTTGATTTATCCTGCAATTTCTTTAAGCTGAGGTGACAGCCTCAGGTGCACCCAGTTACGCTTTTTAGCACTTGGGTCTTTGCATAGCCACAAAACGTGTTTGCAAAGTTGCTTCATCGTATTTGTTTTTTGTCTCATGCTATAGTTTCTCTTCCAGATTTCAATGATTCATGTAAGTTGAAAAATATTTCAGTTCCGTAGCTCTCCTCAGACTAGTTTATATTCCTCTTCTTTGAGGAGCTTCTGTCTGTTCTCAGGCAGCTTCCTTAGCAGAATCTCATTTCACCCTGATGACAACCTTTGGGCAGCTGTGTAGTTACTGCCACTATTTATCTGTCCCTGCTAGAGAATGTCCTCTAAACTGCTGAATGGCTTTTCTGTGTGCAGCTCCTTCATCATGACTTTTGGAACTACTGCTGGATTTTCTCAGTTTGAACTAAGCAGAATCCTTAGTGTTCATATGGATAAGTGGCAAGTTTTTGCAAGCTGGGTTAATGAAATAGTACCCAGTAGCTGCTAGAGCAGTGTTACCAAGCATTGATCCAAAGGCTTGCATCTACTGGTTGTCTTCTCAGATCCCAGTGATGAAGAAATATTTCATACAGAAGAGCTAACTGATTCTATTTGGTCTAACGGATATTTCTTTGAAAACAGCAGCTACATAAGAAATACATCTGAACATAGTTCTTAAACCTCTTAATAAGTACTTTTTAGTAGTCTGATCCAAGTAATGGTTTTAGCATATTTAGGTTCATGTAACATATATATTAACCTCAGAGGAGGAGCAATTCCATTACTTCTCTGGCCTGTGTAATGTGACCCCTGTCTGTCTCGAACGTTAGTAATGTAAATTCAGTGTTAAAACTGCTTTCAAATTCTATTTCTGTAACTTCACTAAATCAAGTATGTGGAATGTTGTTCACTAGTACCCTGGTACAAATTTCAGGATACCTAGTCTGAATATTTTAGTTATATGTTACATGTTAAATGAGGAARTGAATGAGTCATCTTCTCTTCATTTAAGTTGTTCTCATTGTTYGAAAGAGAGTATAAACCTCTAGACTTCTCTTATCTCCCACATTCTTCCTCTGGAGAAGTGCTTAGCTTCAAAATGCAAACTTCCCCATGCAGCCATAGCCTTAATTAGGCTTATCTGGGAGATGAATCCATGCTACATGTCTGCCAGCAGAAACTGTTGAGAAATGACCGGCTGGCTTTGAGGGAGGTTATGAGGAAGACTTAGGGCAATAAACAATTTGAACTTTACAAAGCTTCCTCATAATGCACATTTTTTTCATTAATGTCAGTGTGCAGAATCCAAGCAGGAGTCTGTGAGGCACAGCRTTTCTAATGCATGATGCCTGCTCTCTCTCTCTCCTGGCTGGATTGTGCCTTTAGTACACAGCCTASTAATTAGCATTTGGCTCCTCTGTCTGTGGGGACTTTCCCTCTTGGGATTTGGACTTCAACGTTGCTAATTTCTACAAGCAAAGAGTATGTTCAGTAGTGCATTAGGTAAAATAAAGGATAAAGCATTGAATAAATTCAGTATTGTACATAAAGCTCTTAACTATCTTCTACGTCATACTGCATTTTGTACCTTTCAAGCTTTGTCCATGTACCAGGTGAACATTCTTCATTATGGGGTTATTTCTGCTTTTTTGTAGGTTATCACAATTGGTAAACATGTTAAAGGATACCACTATATCATTGCAAATCTGGTAAGCATTCTTAGTATTTAAAATACCTGTATTGCTCATTTTACTRTTTATGGAAGCACATCAACTAGTATTTGGTTTTAAATACATTTTAGAAAACAGAAAAAAAGCTAGATGTCTTTATATTTGCTAAATGAATGCATGTGTTGAGATTGTATTTGTTATATTTGMTGACTCTTATCAGGGCTTAAATGCCTCCTAAGATGTTCCCATCAATGGGAGTAAAGGTTGCTCAGCACCTTCAATAGAACTTCTCTTTTTCTATGTACTTCAGCAGAAGAGGATATGGAAATTAGAAAAATAACTTTCTGCATCATAGGCTGATACATTCATTCAGCAATTTCTCTCTCACAACTTTTAACCTACTTAAAAATCACGGTTCTTATTTCTCATTCTGCTAKACTAGTGAGTCTCGGATTTACACATTTCATCTCTCAGATTGGCTGGGTAGTCAGTTTGAATTCATGTTTTCTTGAACATAGGTGATCAGACAGTAGGGCTATTAGTGTTCCTGAGGGCAAAGTTCAGAAAAAATCCTGTCAAGGTAATTTTTTTTAAATTGTGTCTAAAGGTGAASGATCATTTTACTGACATTAGGGAAGCTAATCCAGTTGGTTTTTTATAATAGACAAAGCGAATTCTGYCAGCTAGTATCTCAGTTACCATGTTTAAGAAGAGAATTTTGGGGGTTGTATGGTGTGAGTGTCACCAAATCATTTTTTTCATCCTTTATTCTGGAACTGCAATAGTGTTTGATATGAATTCCAGCAGGGCCCAGAGTGCCYTAATTTGCACTGTCTTCCATAGTCCTTTGAGGAGCCTGAGGAGACAGAAGCACCATGGTGTGTCTCTGGCACTTGAGGCATAACCCCTGTCTCCTCCCAGCCTTTGAAGGAAACACTTCCCCCTCCATGCTGGCAGTGCTCTGAAGAGTCATGTGGGTGCCATGGTGGGAAGAAACCTTACGCTTTAAAGGCCTCTTTAAAAGCTGAGCACTAGGGTTTCATTCTTATATCTTAATAGTTACTTTTTGGATAAAGAGGTTAAGGTGCTGATATTCATAAAACAAGCATTAAAGTCTGACAAAATGTAAAAAATTATCTAACTGTTAGACGTTTGTGGTTTGCATTGCAAATGTTGGATAAACAGTATTTTGAGTCTTAAGGGAAATTTTAGAAAATGTGCCCAGTGGATTTCTTTATSTTAGCTGGTTGCTATTTTCACATTGCTTTAAATTTGTAATACTAAGTCCATAAGATCTAAAACCTACTGAATCTTGTGTTTTAAAGCTGTTTGATATCATATGTAAAGTGTTTATGGTATTGATTTCAAAAATGTGTTTTTCTCTGTCAGAAAGAAAATTTATCTAGTACTTGAATCATATCAAATCTTCACAGAACCCACCTGCTTTCTTTTTCTTGGAYTGTAATAATATTCTCTTCCAATCTGATCATCAGTCAAGAAATTGATTTATTTAAGAATAAAAAATGCTAATTGATGGAGAAGAGGTTTGAGTATACAATGAGTGTTGCTGTTCAACTCTCTTTACATGAACCCTGTAGAAGTGTCAGTATTGGCAGGCAGCAGCACATTAGGATCATTAATATGCAATAATTAAAGAGCTCTAGTRTAGTAATTCTAGCAACGTATGATAATGTGGTCTTGAAGTTGCTGCTTCTTTTTGTGTACTTCCATTTATACTGAAGTGTCTGAAATAAGTATTTCGTGTAAATGCTTTTGTGTGGTTATTAAATCACAGAGAACAAAACACAAGAGCTGTTTGTAAGAATGGTAAGTAGTTCTTTATGTCAGAGGGAGGAGGCAGTGGAGATGGTAAGTTCTTCCACGTGCTTCAGAGTTCCTAACAAAAAGAGGATACAACTGTGGTTTTAAGTATTCCTGGCTAAAACTTACTTGCCTCTTCCTCGTGTCAGTGTTCTCTTTCTCACTTTAAGTGGTCCCCTAAAATTAACAGGATGTTTAGGAAGTCGGGAGGGCAAGGACAGGTTTACTCAGCCTTTGCTCTCTATAAAAGTGTTTGTCCTATGGCAGCAGGAAGCATTGCTGCTGATGCAGCTGATGATTTAAACTTGGCAGCCCAGGATTTAAGTTGGATCCAGTCTGAGGAAAATGTTGGCTCACAGTTCTGCAGTAGAGGTCATATGGTAATGCTTTCTTTGTATACACTATTGAGACAACTGCCAAAACTATTTGAATAACAGACATATTTTTTTGTGCTCAGGGATTTACTGATGGAGATCTGTCAAAAATTCAGTTTGGAGGAGCTAATGTCTCAGGATTTCAGATAGTTGACTATGATGATCCTCTGGTGTCCAAATTTATACAACGTTGGTCAACACTGGAGGAGAAAGAATATCCTGGTGCACACACTAGTACAATCAAGGTATGTCTTATGTTTGTTTTAACTGCACTAGAAGTACAAGTGAAGAGTTTGGAATTGAAACACAAGAGACAGWGAAAGCCCTTGAAAATAACAGTGCCAACACTATTTTATGTTTGTACTTTTATCATTCTCTGTCATAGGAGTGATTGAGCAAAGATGCTGCACTCTTAAAAATGTTCAAGACAAGTTAATTTTTTCTTTTGTCACTGTAAATCTGGGCTTGACAGCTTGTTAGGTAATTGATTTAGATAGGATGATAGATTAAGTATCTACTGACTGATTTTTATTTTTCTCTATCTCCATGTTTTAAAATRTTTTAAAGGYAAATATTTAGTCATGCTTCTGGGGAGCAGAGTTAGCATTTTTTTGATGTAACAGAATATCCCAGAGAAATGGTTAGACAGTTCCTTTGAGACAGATGCCTCAGTCCTACAAAGACTTACAAAATTAAATGCTATGCCTGATGTACAGAATCATGGTCTGATTTCAGGCCTCTGTGACACATGATGTGACACTGGGCAAGTGGCTAAGCTTTTTTATCTCAGTTTTACCTCTGGATAAGACTAGGATAATAGTACCTTCTTCCATTCTCTAACTATCATGAGCATTAATTAGTAGCTCTAAGATATTAAAAAGAATAGTTCAGTTTTAACGCTAAATAATTTTTGTTTTAAGTAATACAATGAGAAGTTTTAATAAGAACATATTCTTAAATAGCTCTAAAAGACAAAAAGATAAGTTGCAAATGTTCTAGCTGTAACTTATTTCATGCTGTAGTTTGAACATGAAGCATGTTCTTATTTTATAATGAAAAGAATAAAAAGTTTCAGCATGGAAAGAATAACCAATTTTTAAAATGCCTGGATGAAATGTACTTTAAAACACACAACCCTAATTTTAATTGAAAATAAAGATTATAGTTTCCTTTTTTATGTGATCAAGTTTGGTAGTAACTTATTCAAAGCAATTTTTTTAATGCGGTTATTCTCATAGTTTAAAATCTTTATGACAGAGGCATTTCTTATTTGATGTTTAACAAAGTTAACTGGAGTCTGTGTCAGGTCTTTAGGTACATTTATATTACAGATGTGGAGTATATGTAATCTGTATTGTTCTCATTTAGGAAAAGGGATGTGGCTGTGGGGGATTAGTAGAATCCTTTTGTTCCTCTTGATTCTTGAATGCTGACCTGTTCATGTTGGAGAATCAGTCTGGAAATAATAATAGTGAGATACATGAAACATATGACTAAAGTAAGGCAGTTAAACTGAAACCATCAGTTTTTATCACTGATAGAATAATAAATGGGTGAGACAGCAATAAGGTCTCAGGTGTTGCTTACACTAGGGGGAAGTTGCATTGTGTTAGATAACATGAAGTGGTTGCAATGTTGTGTTAAAGCATTAAAATCTCAAACTCTGTCACAGGTATTCCCTTTATTTATTCTTCGATAAGTCCTTTCAAGTGAAGTAGAAACCAAAAGGATTGAAGAAGTATATTTGCCACATCCKCTGCTTTTTAAGTTTATTTTGTTATGGATAGGAAAAGTAAATTAATTAAAACATTGTTTTCCTGAATTTCACTAACCTCGAACACATTTTAAATTCCDTTTAAAAGGCTGACCTTTCTTCATTTATATATTGTTTACTTAAGGTGTATATATATGACTGCACTGATACTCAATTGAGACCTGTATTGGATTATCCAATTTTTTTAAATGCTAGAGGTATTGATGGTGAGGAAAGTGTGGGTTATGTTGCAATATTTGGTGAGATTGATTGTATCAGTTAGTGTATTCCTTTGTGTAGCTTTCTATCTCTTGCCCTTATACACGTATTACTTGTCATTTTTGCTTGTCATTATATGTGAGGTTGCAGATATGTCACATTTCATTCCCATCCTTCAGAGAGCTAGAGATAGGGCAGAGTCATAGAAATCACAGAAAGGGGGCAAGAAAGGTCTTTGAGCAGTCAGTCACCCAGTCTGTCCTCCTTGCCTGAAGGCAGAATCAGAAAAACCTGTGCAGTTCCTGTGGGTAGTGATTTCACAGCTTCTCCAAGCATCTATTTCAGAGTTTAAATKATCTTATTTTTGGCTTTTGTCTAACCTCAATCAGCCTTTACATCACCAATCTGTTACTCCTTTCTACGTTTCTAATGGCTATGAGGGAGCTCTGCTTTTTAGTTGTCCTTCTGTATTTGAAAATGGCTGCYATCTTTCCTGTCTTGCTTTCCTCCCTGCAAAACTAAATAATCCCATTTCTTTGAATTTTCTGCTCTCAGATCCTGTTTGTCATTTTGCTCTGGAACCTTTATATTTGGTACCTCTTTGAAATGCCAGACTGGCATCTGAGTGCACCGCGTCTGAGTGCCTCACTGAGGAAATGGAAATAATGGCTTCATGTGTCTCTGAGACAGTATTCATTTCAGGGTTTTCTTTAGTTTTAGTTTCCTTTTTCTATTTTTTTTCCATCTCCTCACCACCCTACTGAGATATGTTTATCATGGGATACATGCTAATATCCARATATTTTTCTGCATTGCTTTCTTGTACTGCTGCCAATTTAGATGGGCTCATACCATATCTGTCCTCTTAATAATTCCTTTCAAGTACAGGATTTTTTCATTGATTCCTGCTGAATTGCATTCCTTACCTGTCYTTCCTGTACATTTCATTCCTTCTTATATTGTTATTCTGGCTGTGTTACCCTCTGCTGTTTGGATTACTGTATAAACATCTAAGTTACTGAGCAGGTTAATGCACTGGTCTCCCCACTTGTCCCTTAAGTGATCTTGCAAAAATAATTTTTCTCCCCTTTTGATTTTGAGGTACTTGTCCAAATTGTAGTGCTTATAAGTGRACTTTCGCCACTAGTCCCATGGAATCTAGGAAACTCACTGCAGATTCTGCATGAAACAAATAGAAAGGCTCATAAAAGCCCTGCATATTCAGTATAGAAATGAGAGGTGGTTACATGCCCCTAACAGGTAGTATATCTCTGAGATTGCAAATCTTCTATCATTGCAGAAAAAAACATTGCAGCTGTGTTGTATTATCTTCYTTTTGTAATCCAAAAGTAAGTATACATTCATTTCCCATTACAAAATACAAGTGGAATATGACTGAGCTGATAAGACATCACAGCATCCTAGTACTATCCCGAAAACACAGAAAGAAACCCCTTCTAAGAAAAAATGGCTTTCAAAGGAATATGCTCTTCAAGAAATAAAAGCATTGCTAAAAAGTCTCTTCCACTGATGCCCAGAAAGAGGACCTGGATCAAATTGCTTTAAAAATGTACTTTACAATGAATAAAATACTAATTATAAAAAATGGCAGTCTTAGGACATAGATGAGAAAATACACTGATCTAATTTGTTGCTGCACTGTACCTGTACTAATGAAACCACAAGATTTAAAGATTAAGCAGGATTCTTAAAACTATTACTTTGCATGCTTTTTACAGAAGGTTTTTGCATCGTTCAAAATTAAAGCTGATACATAGCTTACCTCAGATTAAATTTAAAACATGTCTGTTGTTTCCAAGAGTGTTATCCATCTAAGCATGCAGTTCTAGAAGAACTAATGGTGCATAGATCTTGAAACGTACAGTTGAGCATCCTGGCTCATTTTTTGTCAAGTAGCCAAAACAAAGAGCCATGTTTCGTTTTGTAAAGGCATAATAATAAGTTGAAATCTTAYTTTTGAAATCTTCTTTTGATCCATTATTGTGTTTTTTCAAATTTGCTGGGCTTTCTGAGCCTCAGTGTTGTGCCAGACCATTAGGTTTAAGGCACAATTCTTGGAGTTGYGGAAGGACACTGAAGGACAGCACATCCATTCGCATCCAACTGCTCCAACTTGCTGRTCTGATTAACCCATTCTGTTAGGGGGCAGCCTTTGCTCTATTTGCCAGAAGAAGCTCAGTCTGTATCTCTGGAAGGCTACTGAGACATAAGTTGTATTGCCTTTGTGTGGCAGGGTTTTGGTAGCAGGGGACTACAGGGGTTGCTTTTGTCAGAAGCTTCTGGAAGCTCCCCCCATGTCCGGTGAAGCCAACACTGGCCAGCTCCCAGATGGACCCACCTCTGGCCAAGGCTGCGCCTGTCAGCAGAGGTGGTAGTGCCTCTGGGGATAACATGTTCAAAAAGRGAAAAAAGCTGCTGCTTAGAGAGAAGGGAGCTGAGATGTTCTGAGACTTAGTTTTTATTTTCTCATTACCCTACTTTGGTTTGATTGGTAACAAATTAATTTTTTTTTCCAAGTTCAGTCCRTTCTGCCTGTTACAGTTATTGCTTAGAGGTCTCTCCCTGCTCATATTCCAGCCCTTGAGYCTTTCATTRTATTTTCTCTTCTCTGTCCCTCTGAGGRAGGGAGTGACAGAACAGCTTTGGTGGCACCTAGTGTCCAGCCAGAGTCAACCTCCCAAAGCTTCAAGTACAAAGGTTCAAGTASGCTTGCCCTGTGTGGGACAGCTAAGGACTCTGAGCTTGTCTCAGAGCTAGGAGAAGAGGAGGTTGAGGAGAGACCCCATTACTCTCTGCTGCTTTCTGAGGAGGGAAGTGGAGAGGAAGGTGCTGAGATCTACTCCCTGGTATCCAGTGAGAGGGGAGTGTCTGGGAACGGTTCAGAGCTGCACCAGAGCAGGTTCAGACTGCACACTTTTCAGTTTTTTCGTTTAGGATGGGCAGACATAGGAACAGGYTTCCATGAGAGCTGGTCAATGCCCTGTGTGTATCTGTGTTTAAGAGGGATTTGGACAATTCTGTYAAACACACACTTTAGAATTGTTCAGCTCTGGGTTGTTCAGGCAGTTGGACTAGATAATTCTTGTAGGTATGTCCAAGTGAAATAGTCCATTCCRTGAGCTATCCTGCTGTGTGATAAGCTTTTCTATGAGCAACCTTAGGCTTGAAGTGCAAGAAGTGCCTGAGACAACTTGCATATGATGTATACAGAAAGAAGCTGTGTGCAGCATGCAGAAAAGATTTTGGGGCTGCCTGGTTGAAGGCCTAAATCAGCTCAGACTCACAGGGAATCCCATTGTGTTGGAAGATGATACTCTGGTACTCACTGCAGCTATTTTGGATGGGTGTAGCTGTTTCATGCTGGCACGTAATGTTTCAGATGTTCTTCTTTCATTTGTATTTCTGGATTCATAATCTTGTTCYTCACCCCTCCAATGCATGACTAAGATACCGAAACTCTAGATTGTTTTTACCTCCTGATTTTGCTTTCAGTAGTTTCACATTTTCAAGTTTCTTCTTTATAGTCAAATCATATAGTCTTTTAGGCAATTATTTTGGAACCATAAGTCAAGAGTAATGATGCTTGTAACTGAGAGATGCTGGTTTAACCCTGTTGATGCTAATTTACCTCAAGGATGCAAAACAGATAACATGCAGAATAAAAAAATGAAAATACATAGCACACAGTTATTTACCTTGCAGAAATAATTAACATTTAGATGACTCATTTGTAATAAGGAGCAATGAAGAAAACAATGTGAACAAAGAAGAAAACACTGAAAGCAATTATTCAAACTGAAAATTCAGAAGGCAGTTTATCTAGATATAGATGACAAAGCAAAAATGTRCAGTTGATGAATTAGACAATACCTTCATTTTGGGCCATGCCTCTTATGATTGCAGTGTGTAGGAAAATGGTTTTATAATGCAATGAATTCTAATAAGAGTTATAAGGGATATTATGTGGCATCTGCTACAGTTTTAATAGAAAACTGTGATTGAATATGCCTTAATGCAAGTCATAATCATAATGATTTATAAATAAGATTTTTTTACAAARTAGTTAAATTTTTGTATTTATTTCAAGGTATGACCAGAAACTGATCTGGAGTATTTTTGTTTTTCTTAAGTGTTCCTGTAAAACTGTAGAGTTGYGAGATTGTTCTGCCTGTTTCCAATCCTTGCACTTTGGTTTCCTGGGCATAAAAAAAATTGGTGGTGTTTCAGTTGGTGTGTCAACTACCTGGTTTCACTGGGCTTTTGAATCCCAGTATTCAGTCCTATCTATTTGAAAAAAATAGACATAATAATAAACATACAAAAATTGTGGGCATAAGAAAGTTCAATGTTAATCTTCATGCTTCTTTTTAATAGCTTAAGGCTATTTTGTGTAAGTAATCACGCATTCCAGCATAGTTGGTTTGGGTTTTTGGTTGTGTTTTTGTTTTGTTTTTTTTTTTTTCAAAGAAAACTCAATTAAAGAATGGAACGTTTAGTCACTGAAAGCAGTGGGTGGTTTGAGGCAATATCTGTAGATTCGTCTCAGACATACAAAAGGCCAGTTGACCCAAATCCTTTGATTCTGCAAGTAAAAGTGGCTGAAATGTGCTAAAGCAGACTTCAGAAAACTGCAGAGCCAAGTCCTGAAGTCTCTGAAACGACATTTCTTTGAATTTGAATCCACTTATTCTTAGTAATTACAAATTTCTAAGCATCTTCAGCCAACAAAGTGCAGTGGATTCCTGCTGCCTGTTTTTTCAGGAACAGGCAATATTACTGCATTTTTTCAACCAGCAATTCATCTGGATATGGTTGATATAAACAGGAAAAGCTACTATTCCTTCATGATCCCAGTGTTCATGAAGGTCAGAGACACCTCTGGCCCCACAAAGATCGATGTCTTTTAGGACAGTAGAGCTTGATGAAGAAATGGGGATAAGAGAAGAGGGAGTCATAGACAAAGATAGTAGTAGTAGGAGGAATGATGTCATGCAGAAAAGGGGTCAGCAAAGTGAAAAGAAGCTGTTGAAATGYGAGTGAAAGACAGAAAAGTGGAGCAGCTGGAGAGGCATCTGTGACTGAAAGTTTCTTGGGTGAGGGGAATAAGGGAGGAGGAGAAGAGCTGGGGATACTTGAGTAATTGGGATAGATGAGAAGTGATAATGAAAATGAAAAATTGTGGTTTAGGGCTTTTTTGTGTTTCTTTTTTTCTTTTTCCTATTGTTTTAAATTTAATAATGAATTTTGTTACTATTAGTTTTAAATGGCATATTTTGAAGATTTCTAGACTGCCACAGCATGTATGATGAGGAATTCTGATTGGTTTTTTTGCTCCCCCTCCTGCAACAAAAATAAAACCCAAAAACCAAACCAAACCAAACAAAAAAAAACCCCAACAACAAATACTAAAAAGCCCTCAAAATCCACACACACAAAACCCCTCCCATACACACTTTAAACATTCACATTAACTCTTTCAAATTTATTTATTGGAGCGCATTATTTTCAGAGAAGTCTTTTGCCTTTCTATTTGTATATTTTGTTCTCATCCTGTGAGATTTCTCTGCTTGGTCTGTTTTCACTACTACAACCATAGGCTTCAGCTTTTGCTGCTGGATCCTGCTGTTTTTTAATACTGTGAAGAATGACATACTTTGTTCTGGCTTAGCCTTGAAGAGAAAGGTATTGTGCATTCATATAGTGACAGTTAAAAAGTTGTATATTCTTTGTGTTTTACACTGAATTCAAGGTGATTTTGTCATTAGCAGCATTGCTGTTTTGCATGTGTATATGTATATTTATTTTAAAGTTGGAAGTAAGATTACACAAATAATTCTAAAATCTTATTTATTTTATTAGTATGTATATTTTCCATAGGCAGTGGCATGATTAGAATACACCAACTTACTGTTTTAAGTACTGTAAAACTTACTGTTTTATAAGTAAAATGCTGYGGGTTCAAATCCAAATAGTTATTTTTATTATTTCTATAAAGCTCCTTGAATTCAAATACAAGTAAATGGTTTTCATTTAATCTAATGGAATACCAAAATATTTTGAGACCTCTGTTCTCAGTGTAAAATAAAAAATWWAAAAAAAGTGGGTACCTGCAATCTTTGATTCTTTCTTCTGAATTAGCACCTCTGATGACCCTAGTGAGAAGATTGTTCTGAACTGGAAGCAATCTTGGGGGAGGAATTACAGTTCAGAAATCTCATTCCTATTACGGTAGTAGATAAAATAGGTAGAAAGGCCAAGCACTTTGGGCTTTRTAAATCTTGTGATCTTTGCTATATTCAGTTTTTAAAAGAGTGAAAGAAGGTCACTTTCTCCTATAAATATCCTACAGTGGGAGCTTTTTGTCAGTCTTGTCAGTCTTTGCTGGATGTACTGGGTGTCTTTCAAATAATAGATTTCCAGGGATTTAGGCTTCGGCAAGTGTCTGGCTATTGGGCCAGCTATTCTGGGTGTGCCCAGAAAGCAGCCTATCTAAATCAAACAAAAGGATAATTAAAATGCATAAACATGTCAAAAAATCMGCAGATTTTCTGGATAGCAGTTTTGGAGCTGAAGGCAGGTTTTTCTAAGGTGACAGGTTGCTTAAGGTATTCTTTACATCTCATGCCAATATGGAACTTCAAAGCAAAAATKCCTATTTGTTTAGCTTTTCTGTGCACAGAGAGTGCTGCAATTGTGTTTAAATAAAGGCTGTTGTCAAAATGTAAGTTGATGTGACTGTACAACTTTGGGAAACAAAGTTTAATWAAGATAGTATATTCATTAAGATAAATAGGCTTGGTCTCTAACCCCATCTTTACTGAGAATAGTTTAAGGGATTTTTTTTTTTCAAGATCAGGTAATTTTAAATTTTATTAATTTCTCTTCCCTTTTTAGTCAGGACTGGGGTTGTTATAAAAACATTTACCATTAATATTTCCAAATCTCTTGTGTATATATGCAGTTATTCTCAGCTGGAAGCACGTCTSTTGCTGAGGGCCTATTTTCACAATAACATCATCCTAACAAAGAGGAAGAGCCATGCACTGTCTTTTCTGGGCTSCCTGACCTCTACCTCACATTGCAATATTTGAAGCATTTCTTTTTGCTTGTAGGTTTGCATATGTATATACCTATGTTTTATGTATTATTTACAAAGACATAGGAACGTTTATATCAGTGTTTCTGCTTTTATTGTTTATGCTGGCATTCAAGTAGAGAAGTACTTTGTTGAGGGAAAAATGCACAAGATTCAGATGAGAGATTTAATTATAGTTTATTTTGTTTATTTGCTGGTATTTAAATTGTTTAAATATAAGGAAAAATGATGAAAGTGTGTTTACATTGATTGATTCTACCCTTCTGCTCTTGCAACAGAGAACATTTCCTATATTTCCTCTCTCAGAATTTTACCACTCTTCAAGGGAAAATATTTGTGTCAGATTTTAGRCCTCCTTCCTCTTAGCCTCTGTTGGCAATGCAGTGTCCCTTCTCCTGCTGTTCCAATAGCAGCCCCCCATAGATGGTGAGGAGCCTCCATCTGTGCCTGGTCCAGGCTGATTTCTGCCTTCTTGAGCGCCGCTGCAGCTGGATCTGCCATTATGGTGTCTTGTACAGCAGCTCTGCATTCTTTGAGATAGCCACTAGATTCCCTGCCAAAATTTTCCTATTATTTTTTCTTTCTCACTGTTGTGTTTGATTAGGGATGAATGACTGGTTCATTGTCCTTTTGAGTGGTTTTAGGTTGTTACTGGTGTGTCCACAGTGTGAATATCTGTACCGAAGCTAATCGCCCTGGGCTTCTCCCTAGTTTCAGAAATCACTGGAGATGGGAGCAAAATCTAAAGTGCAGTTGATTTCTTCTTCAAGAGGGTGCCTAACTGGTCAAATGAATCACACTTAGAATGCTTATTACTCTTCTCTGACTGTAAAAAAAAACCCAACCATCAAGCAACAACAAAAAACCCCAAACTCAAATGACTCTGTCAAGGATAGATTTAGGCATTGCACATATACAAATCAAGAGAGAAAGAATTCAACTTGTGATTCAGAATACTTTCCTTTTTCCTTTTTTTTTTTTCTTCCATTTATGTCTTCACATTCTTATTTCTTTTCCACTGCCTAGGTATACTGTTTTAATTATTTTCAATGTCTAATCATATCTCTCAGCCTTGTCTTGAGCACATGATCAGGCATTGAGTTAAATACATGTCTAACAGGCTTACTTACCTTATGATACCTTACAACTTTGAAATACACATATAACAAAACCTTGTGCTTCTGGGGTTGTGTTCTGCCATTTCATCTTCAGAAGATTCCCTTACTAACTGTACAAAACTGAACTGAATCCTGCTCCTTTTAGCCAAGGTTTTCTGGTGTCTTCTGAGTTACTGGAAAACAGCTGAAATTTTTACTTCTTTAAGTTCTGAAGTTCACTTTATGAAGTTCTCACAAACAAAAGGCAACATCTTGCCAGTTTTTCTTGGACATTACAYGAGTAATAACTTCTGCTTAGTCTGGGATGACTTTGTTTTGTCTTTACTTTTAAAATTCATCTTTGCAAATGCAGCTTMCAGATTTTACTAACGTCTATAGAACATTTATGTTGAAGCTAGGAAATTAAATTAGAAACTTCAGTTGAAGAAAATTGCGTGGATGTTGTGTTTTGTGTGCTTGGCAATTAAGGCACTACTTAGAGAAAACCTACTTCGAGAAATTCATATGACATTTGTGCAATCTGTGTTTCATAGTGAATGGCATAAAATCTTTAGGCAATTTATATTATCAGCCTCTTACTATAGTTCTAAAATTGTGAGATAGAGGAATTCTTTTGCATATTCTTTGCCATACTTTAATTAATGCACGTGATTCTGTAAGAACTCTAGTACACTACCTATTCCATTTTGTAGTAAAGTTACTAATTTTATCTTATAAAGTTGAAAGAAACAGAAATGAAGTTGGGAGATCTACACTGCAGTAAAAGTAGTAAGATGTAAGACCCCATCCCACTTCCACAGAATAATGTTCCAAATAGTGCTCCCATTTATTTTAATAGTGCAGATCAGAATGTGGATTAATCTCCAGTTAAATAAAGTGAATCTCCMGTAAAATAAGTGAATCAAGACAGGGCTAATGCATCCTTTAACTTTTGACCATTTTATTTATTGTGCAGATACAWACACACCCCTCAATGTGAGCAGGTTATTGGTCTGTCATTTCTTRTTTATGGTAATGAGTTCACTTTGGTTTAGTTTGTCAACTTTGCATCTATGTATGAAGCTGTAGATAGTCTTAATGAGTCCCATGAAGGTTATTAGGAGCAGAAAGTCTATGCACAATAAAGCAGGAAGAAATGATTCATGGGCTGTTTGCTTTCATGGCATCTCCAACAATGCTTGTGAAATATTTTGAGATCTTTAGATTAAAGCAGTCTTAATTTAAGTAATGACATGTAAATTTTATATATGTGATGACATGTATGCTCATAGAGATAGTGACTGATAGGCAAARCTCTGCATAAACCTCATATGTGATTGAGCTGTGAATATTCAGGCCAGTAATTATATACTATAAAAATAATATCCTTGAGATAATTAAAGATATCTCAATGACCTAATGAATCACAGAATAACTGAATTAGATATCTAACTTCTCAATTTCAAGCTCTTATTTTCTGTGCTACCCAGTGTGTGTTTTGATGGTTAATGACAGTGCTGTGCCCAAAGATTTTCAGAGCACAAGTGTGGCACAGTATGTTTCTGTACTGCAAAGACCTCTGTTTAAAAAAGTATTGCTAGTCAGGCTCCTCTCTCTGTACCTTCTTCTCATCTCCAAATTCACATAGGCCACCTAATCCCTGCTACTCCAGCGGGAGAAAATAGTGGTTCCAGTCAGGCTTTCACTTCATTCTTTTGCTATGCTTGTCCCTTTAAAGGTTTCTGTTCAAGTCACTGAGAAAACTTTATTGAGAAGATTCACACTGATCACTGAGCTTTGAGATCTTAAAAAAATAGTTGTACTTTCCTTTTCTTTCTTTTCTAAGGTCTAATAGTTGCTTATAAAAATTAATCTCAATTCAGGAGCTTGCTTTGGTTACAATTACAAGAGCCTTCTGCATGACTTGAGCTAATTAAAATTTTCATTAAAGTCTGAGCCATTGAAGCAAAGAGCCAATACATCATTTCTATCCACTTTACAATTTATATATTTTCAGCATCTAATAGCCTTCACAGGGATCATTCCATTCATTCATATGCCTCTTAGTAGTTATATTCTGGCCCATATTTCCAAAAATGGCCCCTATATTTGGCATAATTGTGGTGTTCTGGTCTCAAAAAGCCCATCCAGCAAAGTCCTCAGTGTATGTGCACATGTGGATTGAGTTCAGTTAGTTTGCTGAGATTTAAAATTTTCCAGTCACTGAAGGTAACTGCTTTTGAACATTTAGCCCCACTTTCTGATGTGTGTGATCACAAGATTCCTCTCTGATGTCTCAGAAGTTCTAAAGCTACTTGTATTATGTCAAATTAGGAATGTGGGGCCTATATTTCTCTTTGAGGGGCACCTCTTTTCCCAGACATCTCAGCCCCAAAACTTATTTGCATGGTGTTGACAAGGTATTGTACACTTGCAAATAGCAGCCCCTGAGATTTTATATTTTATGGGAAAAAATTAAGCACATGTATATACAAATACATGCTCTTTGGGTTTGTATGTATATATGTAGGAGGAGATGAATTCTACAGATCTGTGAATAAATGCTTCTCCATGAAGAGTGTTATCAGAGGAACAATTTCTTTTTTTTACAAGTTAGCTCAGGTTAAACATTGGAAATTATTTCTTCTTTTCCCTTTCCACCTACGTGGACCTCCAGCTRTATCTTCATACAGAACTGTTACACAGCTGTAATGAGAAAAAATGTAATTCACACTGAAACAGCTGTGAATCTTTAGTTTCCGTTTATTCTGATAAGCACTTGATTAATTTTCATGGMTGCCCCTCTGAGGGTAACTAAAGAAAAACTGAATTGATTTCAAATATATCTTACTATCCTTTCTATTTCTAATATCTGTGTTTAATGGATGACCAAGTGGATTGGAAGGTGTAGACAAGCTGAAGCTGGTTTTTAATCGAATATTTTCACTTCTTTTCAGTATACCTCTGCTCTGACCTATGATGCTGTTCAAGTGATGACAGAAGCTTTCCGTAATTTGCGTAAACAGAGGATTGAGATCTCCAGAAGAGGAAATGCTGGAGATTGTCTTGCAAATCCAGCTGTACCCTGGGGACATGGTGTAGAAATAGAAAGGGCATTGAAACAGGTAGCTTTCCTGGAGTGGATGCTGRGATGAGTGCATGTGTGAAGTTCTCTATGAATGCTTGAAAAAATCTTGCAGTCTCCTAACCTATCTGGATCTTGCTGGGAATAATGTGGAAGTGAAGTCCTCAGGAACCGCTAAGATAATATATTGCAAATGAAAATGACTCTAAAGTGAATGTTTTTGAAATATCAGTAATCATTTGTGGAATTAAAAACACGCTTTCGAGAAAGAAAAGACTTAATTATCCTACCACTTTCATCTTCATCTATTATAGGTTCAGGTGGAAGGGCTAACAGGAAATATAAAGTTTGATCAGAATGGAAAGAGAATCAATTTTACAATAAACGTCATGGAACTCAAAAGTACTGGTCCTCGGAAGGTAATTTGAATTGTCTTACAGTGTCTTTAAAGGTTTTACCATTCTAAACAATTGGTTAAGGTAGGTACTGAAACATTAAATTAATTAATATGTGAGTTGTGATAATATTTATTCATAATGTATTCTACAGTGGTCTTGCAGAAAGAAACAAACATATTTTATTTCTTTCTATCAAATATGAATTATTATTTCTGGTAAGTACTACATGAGTGCTTTCTTCTTAATTTTATGGATTAAACATTTCGCTTTCTGATCTGAGTTGCTAAATGTGAGCCAGCATTTGGAAACGTATGCTTCTGAAGGACAAAAGCTGGATACAGCATTTCAGTGATGTTTTTGTGAATGTGTTTGTCTTTCCATACTAATTTTGAATCTTGCAGGAAAAACCAGTTTATCATATCTTTCTAATCTGGAGTATTTCAATTTTACAATGTTTGATGTTGATACTAAAACCTGTCAATATGTGAATAAAAAATGGTATACCCATTTTAGACAAAGTAATTTGAACAAACGTCWTTAGTTCAATCTTTTTACTGTTGTAGTTTTTCATTACATAAATAGACATGCTTACAGTAGTAAATCCATAGCTGAAATAGTTCTCTGTGAGCACATGTCAAGGACATAATATTAACATGCTTTGCCTTTTCTAGTAAAGTTCATATTCACTAGTGTCTGTGCATCCTCTACACTCTCTTTAGATTGGATATTGGAGTGAAGTGGACAAAATGGTTGTGAATCCTCTTGACGGTCCTCTTGGAAACGAATCTTCAGGACTAGAGAATAAGACTATTATTGTCACCACTATTTTGGTAATTAATCTCCTACTTTGTCAGAAGACAGTCTGTCCGACAGTGATTTGTTTCTCGACATTGTTAGTTTAAATATACTGTCATTTTATTGTKTAAGGTTGTGAGCTGTTATTGTTATGTGATACATAATAAAATCTAAACATTAAGGAAGTGTATRTGATTCAGTATGCGATTTTGACCTGTAGAGGATGAATGGTCTCYGATTGAACATCCTGGAAAGTTACGTTTTTTAAACCTGAAGATAGAAACTAAATGCTTGTTTTCGAAGGAGAGGAACTTGGTGAGAGGAAGAACCATAGTATTAATTTTAGAGAATAGATTTTGACAAACAGCAAAGAAACTGATTCTTACATTTCAGGATTGTAGCTGCTATGGCTTGGTAAAGTGTAAAATAAAGCATTAGAAATTGTATTCTGGTTGTTTAGAAAATCGAATAGAATATTATTATAAAAGAGCATTTTTCTGTAAATTACACAGCTTATTTAGCAGTTTGGACAAGTTGTAGCTTAGCATGGAAATTTCTCTGGAAGCAAGAACAGTTCTGTAACAACTGAGMAAATACATTAATACAACTTATGACTCACCACCAATTTTGCTGATGATAAAACTTTAGTGCATAGTTATAGATACCTTACCTATTGTTTGTATAGCAATTTAATAAAAATATAGCCTTGAGAGCCTCGAGTGTTTTCCCAGGGAGAGATGTGGTTGTGAAATAGAAAATCATTTTCTTGTACAAGACAACAACAAAAGCAACTAAATACCTTTGCCTTCTTCCATCCAAACTATATGAGAGAAGGAAACTGATTTTGGAATTTACTCTTTCTTCTCTGAATGCGTAACTCCTGTTAACATTCATGGTCATTATTAACATACTTCTGGGAATCACTGTGCCTGTAAGTACTGTTATTTGTGTATGACTGTGGAGAATGCAGCTTTTAAATGTGTTACAAACATGTCACATTAATTATTAACAACTAATGTATACATAGCATGTATGATTCAGATGGTATCTGCTCTCTTTTTTCACATTAAAAAGGAATATTAATCTGTGAAATGTACAGCTTTAAAAAAAAGCTGGTGCACCTGTCTCTATCAAGTAGCTAAGGCAAATTCTTTCTGTGCAGGAGTCCCCATATGTCATGATGAAGAAAAATCACGAAATGCTTGAAGGAAATGATCGATATGAGGGCTATTGTGTGGACTTAGCTACAGAAATTGCTAAGCACTGTGGATTCAAATATAAGCTCACAATTGTTGGGGATGGCAAGTATGGGGCAAGGGATGCAGACACGAAAATCTGGAATGGGATGGTTGGAGAGCTTGTTTATGGGGTAAGAAAATTTTCTATAATAAAGCTATTAAAGATGGATAGAGTGGGATTTGGTTTCGTTTTCTCAGTAGAGTGTAGGGAAATTATCTAATTTGATAGAAAATAGTAATTTCTAATGGCAGTAAAATTTTGAAAGTACATTTTAAATGCAAATGAAGTTGGGGGGGGACATGAATGCATATTTCATCCTTCTGACCAGACGAAAAGCAAAGTACTTTGCTAAACTTTTAAATGCCATATGCTTTTAAAAGGGCATATATAAAAACAAAAGCTTGGAATACACCAACCATATGGCTATATGTATTTCAGTCTGAGTTTAACTAAAAATTTCTGAAATTCTCCACAGGATGTTCATGGTGAAACAAATGTTGCTGCTGTCTCTGCTGTCCTATTTTCTGTTTGTGAAAAGCCATAGAAACTAAACCATTTTTTTACTCTGTTCATTGCACTAGCTATTATTTGCTTTTTTTTCTTCCTTTACAGAAAGCTGATATTGCAATCGCTCCATTAACTATAACACTGGTGAGAGAAGAGGTGATTGACTTCTCAAAGCCCTTTATGAGCCTGGGGATATCCATAATGATCAAGAAGCCTCAGAAGTCCAAGCCAGGAGTGTTTTCATTTCTTGATCCGTTAGCATATGAAATCTGGATGTGCATTGTTTTTGCCTACATTGGGGTCAGTGTAGTTTTATTCCTGGTCAGCAGATTTAGCCCATACGAGTGGCACACTGAGGAATTTGAAGATGGAAGAGAAACGCAAACTAATGAATCAACTAATGAATTTGGGATATTTAATAGTCTCTGGTTTTCCCTGGGTGCCTTTATGCAGCAAGGATGCGATATTTCGCCAAGGTTGGTTACTCACTCATTTCAACTTTGTGCATTTTTGGTCTCAGCCATCTCAGCCAGAAGAGGTTCGTGGTGCATATATTTTCATTCTTGGAGAGAAATTAATTGCAATGCTTTTTTCCCTCCCTAAAGTCACAGAAGTGCTTGAAATAAAAGCACTTATCTGTGGCATAGGGTTGGGATGTAGCTGATCGATATTCTTGATGTCGATCATAGATTTTCCAAGGTGAAGTTATGTACACCATGAGGAGACTATAAAATGCATGAGGTTCACATCATTCCATGCCTTCTTGGAGGGGTACCGTGTTTTTGCTGCATATTCCCATTTTACAGTTGACAGTGCATATGGTTCACAACAACTGTAATGGGAAAAAGGGTAACACACAAGTCACGAACTACACAGGCAGCACTTTCCCTCTAGAACTCACTACATATCATAACATGGTTATTAACATACTCTATTCCCCAGGAGWGCCTTGAACTGAAATAAAAGTCCTGTGATGACTCTAATTTCATGTGGATAGTTGCAAAACACTGCTATTTTTCCATGGCCTAGTTTTAGAAAAGTCACAAAGGAAATTGCGAAAATGAATCTGAAGGTCCAGTTTTTAAGTACTTAATTCCTCATGGATTTTTGTCTACTTTATTAGGGACAACTGTAAAGCACTTAAGTTTTAATTCCTTTGCAGTTCATTAAATATTCTATTTCACTTGTGCACCTGTGGCTCTAGCCTTGATTCAGCAAAGTGGTAAGTAAGTAGGTAAATAGCTGCTTGCTGCTTCAAGGAAATAGAGTAACAATTTAAATAGGGCAGCCAGTTTAAGGAAATCAAACCAGAAGACTTAGTTAAAACTGCTTAGTATAATTACATTTCTTGTAAACATCCTGAAGTAAGAACAGGTCAGTCAGTTTCTAGTGAKTCTAGTGATTGGCGGTCAAAATAAATCATACCTAGGGAGCATTTATTAAATATAAGTCATGCATCCCAAAAGGCAGCAACTAATTTTCAAGTTGTTCTACTGCAGAAATAACAGCATTTATTGTGTGAGAACTTAAGCAATTCTATGTAAAGGTTCACAGTAGGAGATGCCAGCTTTTATGGTGAAAGATGCAATGCATTTGGCATGTAAAACAGTAAGAATTGTGTGAGAGAGACAAGACAGTGAAGAGGGCAAATTGCTTCAGGTCATGAGAAGTTGTGTTAATTTCACTCCTGTGGGGTTTTTGTATTGATTACACACTTCACAGTTGGAGTTGTCTGCTAGGTCACCTATTAGTACAGAATTATTTTTATTGAATCCAGGCTATAGTAGAATTATGATCCTTTTCTTGTTATCTTTATTGTTTTACTGGCTATGAAAATGCAATGGTTGTTTTGCATGGTTTGATAGCTTTTGAAAGGTAGTGTAATARTGATAGCAAATAGTCATCATAAAAGGTGCATGAAATTCAATTTTGGATATTCGATACTTAGTTTCAGTGAAACATTTACCTTTATTTCATTGCAAACATAATTTTTAGGAAGGTGGTTAGTTTGTATATTATCCATTTATTATAAAAATAGAAAATGGCTGAAAAACACTTGTTATTTCTGATTTTTCACCAAAACATTTCACTATGGAATTTGAACTGCTTACAGATGAATCAGAGTAAATATAAAAAGACTGTCTTCAGGTATCATTTTTGAAGTTAGATTTTGCTCTACTGCAGAATTATTTCCCTAATAAAAATGACAACCACTCTAAGACTTTTAGAGCAGACGAGTGGTGCTGAGTAAGACTGGGCTGCCTGGAAATGGTCTGTAATAGCAGTCCCTATGTTGCCTTATGGCTAGTAGAGGAACAAAAGAGCAGAATAATAATATTATGTGGTAATGATAACTTAGAGCGAAGTTTTTCTCTTTTTTTTTGAAGTGTGAGTGTGCTCTCAGTTCTGCCAGATCATACCTTTCTAAGTGCAAAATATGGTGCACAAATTTATGTGGCTGTGCACAGAAATTTTTATTTTTAATTCTTTTAGTGCTTAAAGATCTGGTAAATTAGGTAGTTCTAAAGTGTGGATTCATGTTAGCACATTTTTGAAACATTTCAAAATGTACATTAAAAAACTATTTATTTAACTGTGCCAGACTGGCTGGAGAAATGTTGGATACAAATGACATCCCAAGTAATTTTATTTGTAAAATTCAAGTGGGAGAATAATTTCTGGATTAGTATTGAGCTTATTCTTTTTTCTCAAAGTCAATGGCAACTTTTCTCACAGGTCATGGACTTTTGAAAATTATTGTCATTTGTGAAGTGTGTCATCAATACAATATAAAGTGCCATAAAGTTGGAGTTATTAAATACACAGTGATAGATTTTACCTAGCAAATCTGTAATATAATATATTCAGTATATTTTATTTGTAGAATTATTTTATATTCTAATTAACACCATTTCAAAAAAAGTGTGTGATGTTTTTTGAAAGGTGACAGAAAGCATGCTTGCATAATACATCTCACTTTAGGATGAGCTTGAAATAATTTCTTTTCTACTATGGTCCTTTTAATGACACATTTTGGACCTTATCTGACTTGATTTTCATGTAGCAAGAGTGAATAAGTGAGTCTGTTGTGACGAGGAGTAAATCTTTTAATGTCACAATTATGACAGAGATTTTATACAGTAGCAGTTGGAGAAAATAATTTGTCCAGAAATGGTTGCATTTGATTCTGTTCCTGGCTTGCTAAATCCACCTTGCATAGCTATCATTTTTGAATGTACATATATCTATATATAGTTATATCTGTATATATATTCTATGTCAGAACTAGTTTGTACTCTCATTCACAATACAGTGTGCTGGGTGAGTGATTCTTAATTTGTTTGCTTAATAAATAGAGGGACACACCAAGACATACCCAAGGTAATGCCCTAGCCCTAGACTTTCAGCTRCATTCACACTTCTGCCAAATAATTAAGCACATCTCAAATGATTATGTACTGCTTCCTATAATGTCTTGTTTGGAAACCAAGTAGTAATTCATTTCAACGTTTAAAGGATCGTGAAAAAAAAATGCCAAGTTCAAAAATAATGTAATATCAATATTTATCTTATATTAGTTTTCTATTATTGAAAGTTACTGAGTTGAGTTGTGTGCTTTATGCTGTTTTATATATTTTCTTGAGTTCTCTTTTCTTCTTTCTTCTTGAGCAGGAGAAGCAAAACACAGATCCATAAGAGCCCACCTGCTGCAGTTATAAACATCAAATTATTATTATTATTATTATTATTATTTTAAATATATTTTCTTCACCATTTTTCTGTATTATCACAGAAATTTTTCTGTATTATCACATGGATTGTTTCATGTCCAGTCATCAGTTTGTTAAATTCTTGTATCTTTCAAAAGTTGTGTGCACTTTATAGATACTCCCTGAGCAAGCTTTTCTTACGAATAATGCYAATTGTTTCTCAGTACAGACTGTGCACAGCAGCATAAGCCTTTGTTTTGTGGAAGTCAGTCTTTGTCTGAATGTCTTAGGAAAACAATCAAGGCACTTGATTTTAAAGTGCATATTGGTTTATCCAAAAGCAGTGTTTCACTGGTTTTGTTTGATCCTCATCATAATGTCACACAAAATCACTTCAGAGGGAATAAAAAGTTTGTGTTAAATATAGTACATTATGATGGGAACAGTTTCCTTCAAGGGTTGTCAAAACTTTGAAGAACTGGATCACTAAGTTYTCCCAAAAGTAAACATTGGAGTCCTGATTTCAGCAAAGTCCAGTGGAAATGCCTTGATTTCCCATCTAATGTGAATGCAGAGCTGGACTCTGAGATAGCCTGAAATGCTTCCCTATAGAATAATGCTTAGTTTGTGTAAAACTGATAACGTGTTCCTTTTTAGGACTTCCATTTCACTTTACAAATCCATTTCATACTTGTTACTAGATCCCTGTCGGGGCGCATTGTTGGAGGTGTGTGGTGGTTCTTTACCCTCATCATAATCTCATCCTACACGGCTAACTTAGCTGCCTTCCTGACGGTTGAGAGGATGGTGTCTCCCATTGAAAGTGCAGAGGATCTTTCCAAGCAAACAGAAATTGCTTATGGGACATTAGATTCTGGCTCCACTAAAGAGTTTTTTAGGGTAAGAATCTCTACTTTTTAGATTTGTTTTTTTTTAGATTGTTTTAAGTAGGTCTTCACTCATGTAAACGTGTTTTCCCTTGGCTTTATTAAAAGCTTGCTATGAGAGTGTTATTTTCACAGCTCAACTCACAAGTAAAAGTTTTTCTGTTTATTTGTAATTGTTGCATTTTATTATTTATATACAAATATAAGGGTCTTGATATAAATATGCAAAGTGAAATTACCTAAAAAAATACTCCACTACAGAGTGTAAAACAAGGTATGTTTGAAGAAGGGAGTTGATGTCATTTATTTTTTTAATATCTCTGCCGTATTTCAGGCGCTCCCAGAGTGAATAAGAACATGGGAAGGTGCACATTCACGGCTTAATAAGTATTCTACATGATTTTTCAAGGTTGCAGATAGGGAATAGGATATAATCCTGCTGGCTGCTGTAGAAAATACATGCCTGCTTTTGAAAACAGTTCTTCCTTGTATTTGTGTTACGTTAATGCCTTGRAAGCCTGTCAGTCCTCACCTTCTACCTCTGGGTACTGCAGTTTTAAAAATACATGAAACTTCCAATGTGTGAGTCTCAGGCTGCCCTTGAGACATCATCTAGAGCCTGATGAGATCTGTCCAGCAAATGAGTGAGAGACTAAGGCTGCTGACAAAAAATCCAGAACAGTCTTGCCTTGTCTGTGTGCCCTGAGTGTTTCTCACTGTATGAAGGAAGTGCATCTGAAGTACTAAAATAGAAAACGACTTCTTTTTTCATTTTTTTAGTGCATGATGTTACATTTAAGAAAATGTGTTTTAAAATAGTTGTAAATAATTCATTTACATTTCAAACATACACTAACATGAAATGAAGCAGGTTCTCATGGCTATTTCTTACAGCTATTTATGTGTAATTAGATCAGTAACTGCTAGATTATGGTTTTCACTGGATCCAGTAATGCATACTTAACTGGTAATGGACTAAATAGGAAAACACGTTTGTCTCAGCTGTAGAAATTTTCTGATTTGAGGATAGGTTCAGTAATAATACCTTCTGCTGATTGCATTTTGATAAATCAAAACTAACACTGGTGTGTAATCTAGCRAAAAATGAGCCTGGGTTTGTGCTAAGAGTGTTTAGAAACATTTAGAAGCACACAGGCATGTTTCTGGTTTTGTAAACATAAACCTTTTAGAACATGGCTGTCCTGGGGATTGAATGWGAATTAACAATAGGTCACTTCTTTTGAATAGTTTCTCTTCAGAGATTTTTACGCGTTTCTTTTTTAAACAAAAAATGTGTGCATGTGCTTGMATTAGTATCTAGTTGTATATATTTCCACTATTACACAACTGGTGTTCCTGGTGATTGCTTGAGCATTAAAAACTTATGTTTGTAAAAATTAGGTAGGGGCTTTGTCAGGGCATATTCTTTATCTTTGGTTAAGTTATCTTTGGCTCTGCACAAGCAAAACCTTCATGTTCTCTAGAAATTTCTACTCAGCGATTTCTATCATAAGTGTGTACATTATGTGCAAAACTTTTTAGCCTGATGCCTCTGTCTACTCTTTGCTAAAAATCATTTACATTTGTCCAGTTACTTTTCAAGAAATAACAACTGTCAGAAATTCTTTTTAAGAGGCGTGAAACTCAAGGTTCAAGAATGAACTACTCTTTCTGCTGAAGGTAATGTGAAAGGAATCTCTAGCACAAAGGAGACTAAAATTTCACCTGGAGTATATCGGTATTCTGACTGGATTGAATGTGTGATTTTTATATGACATGAAATTAGCACTCAGGTTCTGGGAAGAGCTGAAAACTTGAGTATATTTCTAGCAACAAGCTAAAAYAGTCTGGCTTCTGCTCTGTAACTCTCAAGAATTAAAAAAAACATGTAGGGTTTTTCAGTTAATCTGCTTTCTCTTAGAAGTTTGTTTCCTTGTGATGGAATCTGTACTGAGTCTTTGCTAATGGAGCCCTAATTCCTGGGGCAGCTCAAAATAAAGGATAGTGTGTGCTAGGGATGAGAACAGGACACTGCATTATCTTTGCTACTAAAATGTGTTTTGTGATAATACTTTACACAATTRAAAAATAGCTGTTTTGCAGTATTTTTCAAAAAAGAATTCTCAGCAATTGCCTAGGTAGTGAAAGTTAGTTAAAAAATCCTGTTCTGAATAGCTGAACGCATATGCATGCGATGTTAATTGAAAGGGGTGGGGTCAAGCCTTTTTCCAGCTCCTGTGACTGCTCATCCCATGTCCTACAGACAGCAGGCGTGCAAGCTAGTCCATATCACTTGACTTGGGAATAACATCCTTTTACATTCTGAAAATCCTGACAGAAGAMTGTCTTGCCTTTGCACTTTACCTTAATTTAGGTAGGCACTCCCTAGCTTCAAAGATATTATGGACCAGGAGGAGATAATTTTTGCCAACAGTGTGTAGAGCATCAGTTGGCATTACATCAAGAAACATAAGGGATGAAAAACCACTGTACTTTGGTGTTTCTAGTGCTGCTTTAAGATGAGAAGCAGAAGCTTGGTATATCCTACATAGGAAATATCAGTGTAAAAATAATGCATTTTAAAGTATTTTTAAAAGTAAAAAGGTGGCAGATAAAAAGTAATGATACTGCTTTGCTGAGCAGTACACATCAGCAAGATTCTAATACTTGTAGGTAATTTTATAGATGCAAGTCTATAGAGTCAGAATTTTTTACTTTAATGGCAGATCTGTCAGGTCTCTGTAAATACCAGAAAGTGTAGTAGTTTTTCTCAGGAAATCACAAAGTCGGTATTAGCAGAGCTGCAAGTACAATACAAGTCTAAGCACCTCTGTTCCACTGAGTYGGGATATTTATCACTTCTGGTATTTGCTAGGGCCTCTGCTTTATATAGTACTTGTAGAGTTCTTAGTGCAACTGAAAGCCTAATCAAAAGTATATTTTACTTTGCTGTTGCATTTTCTCTTGGTTTATGGGCAAAACAACAAAGTATATGTGGCCATGGTTTTCCCAAAGTGCATCATGTTTCTCAAATCAGTAGTGGATTGAAGTGAGAATGCAAATAAATCTGCAAGTACAGCTGGGAAGATTTAGGAGACATTTTAACTGGTCTTGTGCAGGTGCATCATCTCTGATTGTTGTATCACAGGTGCTACTTGATGGAGAGGTAAATGGTGGGCAGTGAAATGTCACTCTGCTACATCCTAGTGACRCTGTCCAGTCACACACAGTCTTTGCCTTCTGTGATTTCTTAGTTGGCTTGTGCATTAGCCAGGACTCATAGTTGAACTTTGAAGGGGAAAGAAGTCACTACCCCAAGAAGACAGTGTTCTGCTCAGCTGCCACTGCAGAAGTTGATTTTAAAGCTTTATCTATTTGTGTTAGTTCCTGAAGTTGCCTGACTTACTTTCATGGGCTACGGTGCTGGAAGAAAGAATCAAAGTAAGTATGCAGACATTTGTTGGAACATTTCCATGCTTTCCTCCTACTTGAAGGCATATTGAAAATTAAAGTGATACAATGAGAACAAGTTAATTATTTTTACAATTCAGTCATATTTTTGCTGTATGCCTGGCTCTGTTCATTAAAGATATGTACAAACCAGATAGACAAGAGAAATCAATCATCCTACCTTTTCTTGCACTTCAGAAGATGAATTTTAACTAGTCCTATATGTCAGGTAATAAGGCTCTCAAAAATTATGTGCAGAGCAATAATTTGACTAATTTGCTTTCTCTCTGCATTAGTTTTTATTTAAAATCTCTTCATATGTACCTATTTTTGAACCAACAGTGTGACATGGACACACCAATCTTTTTCATTGTAAGTGTTTGGGTGGCCTTTAAGAATAGATCCTCTGTCAAAATAAAAGCAAGCAGAAGTGCTCCATAACAAAGAAGTGTGCTTTGACTTTCCCTGAKAAGACTGTTCAAGAGTTGCTTATTCTTGCTTAAGAGGCAAGTTTACAGAATGAAAAGTTGGATGTTGGAAACAAGCTGGAAGATTGTAATCGTTACAATCTTGTGGAGAAATCCTCTCACACAGTGGAAAGCCAACAACAGACAAAATGCTGACAAGACCACTTGAGTCATTTCTCCTGAGAAAGTGTTGTCTGTTGGGAGGCAGAGAAAATTTGACTTGAAGGAAAATAGTAGTGTCTTTTCTGAGTGTCTTCAATACAGTCCAGTGACTCTAGTTTTATAAGTATTTTGAAATACTTTTTAATTTGTAAAAGTTTTTAAGTCAACAATTGCATTACAAGAGGATATGCAATAAAATACACAGTGGTCTATGAACCTCAGTCTGTCTTCATGCACATMAAAATATTGAAATTTCTAAAAAAAAATTTTAAAAAACAACCAAAATCACAGGAAATCTTTAAAACCAGTGAGAAGAAAAGAAACACGATTTTTTGAAATTAAATTGAAGTAAAAAACTATGAATCATACCTCAGCCTCAATTTTTGAAGTTTGAGATGTAAAAGAATTAATGAACATCCATTTCCAGAGTTTAATTTTGACTAGCTCCACAGCAGGCTCTGAGAGGTGCAGGAATCGAAAAACACAACTATGAAATAGCCTGTAATGTTTACCATGGATCCTGCTTGATACCTCAAGYGGCAGAGAGGGTGTGGGACTGGCACTTCTTGGATTTGTAAAGTAGATGTGGTTGAAGAGTGCAAATTTGGCTCTTTAGTTTGACAGGAGAAAATGGTCCATAGCTGAAACAGTGAGGAGAGTCACTTCTGAGCACTGAGTTAGTGCAAGGACTGCCTCTGCATCCAATAGGRTATTACTGATGAGATGTTTCTACTCTGCTGTGATACAGAGGGTTCAAGTGATTAATTTTCACTTGTCTCTTGTTTTTTGAGGTCTTTGCATCTGGACAACACAGAAGATTTGATTTAGGCCCTTTTGAAAGTTATTTTGAAAGAATGCAGGGATCAGTACTTCCTTTTTTTCCTCAGGGAATCTCTTAATTATTTTTCAGGTTTTTTTTTTTTTTTGGTCTGTCCACATTATCCTTGCTGTTGTTAGAAATATCTTTTATTTTCCAGCCTGCATGTATTTATAGTAGTTTATCCTCAATTGTTACAGTACATTAATAATTATTATGTAGATTTTTTTTCTTCTCAGTGTTTATTTTCCTGATGCATTAATCCTGAATGAGCAGAAGTGTACTTTGTTTGCCATCCAAGGTCTCAGTTTGTTTTGTACAAAGGCATTAATGTTTCTTTATCTTTTCTGGAAATAATTTTCTCCCAATTCTATCACACTGTTTTCTGGTAACCATTTTGATCACAGTGACAGATCTGTGTTTCTTTTGTTTTTATCAACTGATGATCTCCAATTTTATTGCAGATTTTTTCATTGGTCCCAAATTGCTTCATCATGCTTTTGAACTAGAAAGTTTCATTTCATTTCTATCATTCTAGTGATCAGAATTTTCCACTTCTCATATGTAATAAATAAATAATTTTCCATTGTCTGTGTTTTGACATCCCAATTTCCTTTCCTACTCATCATAATCGCTTCTGTCTTGCAATGTTTTCACTTTAAAATGTCATCTGAAGCTGTGCCTGCTGTGCAGTACTTACAAAAACTCCAAAAGAGAAGTAGTTTGAATGCTTTTTCATTCCTCAGTCCAGGCAGAATGTTTATGGTTCTGGACTCCAGGACCAGCATCTGCAGTTCTCAACAAAGTTATAATTGCTTGAGAAAGTGCTTTTGTGTTTTGGGATTTAGTTTATGCCCCCTCCCCCAGTGTGGGTGCAGTAAGTTCTCCTTTTGCATCCATMTTGATMATCTCTTTTTCTGTACCTTCATTCTTGTTAGAGTGGTTTGGGTTGGAAGGGACYGTACAGATCATCCAGATCCAATCTGTGCCGTGGGCACAGACACCTTCCACCAGACCAAGTTGCTCAGAGCCACATGCAACCTGGYCTTGAACAGCTCCAGGGATGGGGAATCCAAATGTCAAGTGTTCCAGTCTTCCTTTACATTAATTTCATCAGAAACAAGTCTAAAGTATATGTTTAGATTGTGTGGATTGTCTTTGTTCTCTGCATTTCTTCATACCACAGAGCAGATAAACTTTCCTTTCTGGAATTCTCTTTTTCACTTGTGAGGTTTTAAAACCTGCTGTTGTTTGCTGGATTTTTTTCAGTTCACAATATRCCACATACTGTTTCCGCTTTGTTTTTAGCTTTCATCTAAGGAAATTGAGATCCTGCTTGCAAATCTGCACTTGTATTACAGTGATGTTGCAAAGCTGTAGCAGTAGGTGCCACAAYATGACTGTAATACAGTTGTCACTATCAGTCGGTTTCTTATTCTTAAGTTAATTCTAGGAGTGGACAGCAGACTGTCCTTGTCATCAGCACTTCAGAATTATAGAAATTAGTTTTTTGTGACATTTATCTGAGTTTTTGAAGGAATGGCATTGGAATGATAGCTTTGATTTTATGAGTCTGCTGAATGATGGGGAGGAATTATGATTCTGAGGAAATTAAAATTAKGAAATCTCAGAGGAGGAATCATTTCAGCAGGTTTTTTAATGTCAGTTCAATTATTTGGGAACATACCTTTATGAGACCAGGCCTTGATCACTTAACACTTTAAATCACATGGAGAATGTGATGATTATATGAAGTCATTGTCTTGCACATTTTTTGAGAAAATTATATGAAGTACACTTTTGAGGAATTATTTCAAGAAGTAGAATGTTTCAGATTTTTTATTAGTAAGACCAAATATATTAAAGATACTTTTGGTAGCTCAATTAAGTAATGGAAACTGAAAAGTCATAAAACTGCATCTTAAGAAAGGATGTGATTAATTTTTACCATTACTGAACAAATATATCAATATATTAAAAAATTTAGAACTTCCTTTTATTTGAACTCTCATTCACCTTATGTATTCACCCAGTATAAACAAGGGTGTTTTAAAGCACTTAATCTGTAGTTAATTTTAAAGAATGAAAAAAATAGTCCTGTTCTTTTCTGTGGGTTTTTTTTTGTCTATTAATATTTGATTTACTGACTAAATTAGCAAGCTTTGGGGTTTGCTACACTTTTAAGCTACTGGTGACAAGACCATTTCCTGTCCTTTTGTTCARTACAGAAGGTCAACAAGATGGTTTCTCAAATATGTTTGAGAATTGGAGATCTGTTCTTGCAGGACAAGATCATCATCTAGTAGAACGTTAGTAGTGTGAGGAGCTATTTCTGTCAATGGCATACTAATTTCAGCACCCCAATTTTAAGAATAATAGGTCTTTGAATGTCAAAATAGAAAAGTTATCTGATGACCCACAAAATAAAGTTAATTAATTTGATAAAGCTTTGCATAAATTAATTTCCTATTTCGTTTCTTAATGAAGGTAGTATTCTACATTTGAATTGGATATGTACTTTGTAATAATAAATTTTAGATATAAAATTATGATTATATATGGAATCATTAATATTTAATGGTTTATTCTAGTTATATCCTCATAATTTTAAAAGTTTATATAATGAATTTTCTATTTTGGGGTGGGTTTTTTTGGTTTTTGGGTTTGGGGTTTTTTTGTGGGTTTTTTTTGGTTTTTTGTTTTGGTTTGGGTTTGGGTTTTTTTTGTTTGGTGTTTTTGTTTGTGAGAATTTTATGTTGTGGTATTTTGTGGGGTTTTTTTGTTTTTATTTTTGGTAAATTTTTTTTGTAGTCAAAAATGCCCAGTGGTGACATAGTACTAAAAAAAAAAATGTCAGTTCCCAGGGCATTTTCATATCACTGTATTGTTGTGGAAGTCTTAAATAAGAGGACAAAAAATGCTCAGTGTGAGTTTTAAGGTCTTGTACTGTCATGTTAGTGTTGATYGTAATACCAAAATGATAATTAGATTTTAACATTTCATGTATACACTGGAGTGTCACCTTGCAATAGCAATCAGCCACAGTAATTAACAGCAATGCAGATCATTTGCATACCCCTGCATTATTGCAGTCATCAGGGCAGTCTAGAAGGGTTCTSTTATTTGTAGAGCATGATTGCAAGTTGTGATTTTCACAGAGCACTGCTGTCCTGCCAGGTTTTTTTATGGTGTGTTTGAATTAGGATGTGTACATGTGCTTTTTTAAACTATCCAATAAAGTGGGCTTTATGAGTGTGTGTGTGTGTGTGTGTGTGTACACAGAATGCTAGATGGCCTCTTAACATTGCCATTTTCCACATTTTTAGCTCTACCTTTCAAATAAAAGACAAATTCTGAAAATAATGAAGGAATAAAATGGCGCAGGTCTGAAAAGAAAGTGTTTTACTAAATGAAATGTATTACTGAATATATCGTGTAGCAATATAAACAACAGTTTAGAAGTGACCCTCATTTCCTACAGTGTGGCTCACTGCTCTTATTTTGTAGGAGTCTAGGTAGGGATCCAGGCTCTGATTGTGTGAATTCCAGTGTAAAGTTTTTCAGTGTTCATGGCTGCAGAGGACTAGTCATGGCAAATTCTGAGTGTTATTTTCTGGTGACAGGATGTCTTGCAGATTTTCAGTTTTGTGATTCCTGGGTCAGATATTCCTACCTYCATCCATACAGCAAGGGCCCTGTGAGCCATCTAGTGGGAGGTTTATTCTTAACACTTGACCATTTGGGAAACCTGTTCTTTGTGACCTTTTCCTGTTAAGCTGCCCAGCTGATTGTAGACAGTGATGGTTTACTTTGTGAACTGGCTCTTCAAAAATAGTGCAATATGTAATTTTTTAGGATTCTCCTAGTTTTTAGGATGGTATGTTTTGGGATCTTTTGGAAGGCAAAAAACAATGTGTATGCAATATGGTAGGTGCTCCAAGAATCTGAGAAACTCATTATGCCTTCAGCGCAGTTACTTTTCTGTTATAGTTATTCTTCTGACATTCTGATTATGCTGAATATATCCAAGGCTTTTGGTATATATGGGTACACTGAGTAACAGGTTAGAGTATGCAACAACTGGTCTGCAGGAGAACTTTCAAAAAGCCCACTGTGACAATGTATATGTAGATTATGGTAATATTTGGAAAATTTAGATGTTAGAAAAATTTTAGTGGGTTTTGGTACTGCCAGAGCCTTTCATACTAATAGACATACAGACACCATGGAGCCTCAAAATCATCRCAGACTGCATTTCTGGACGTGAAAACCACGGTAAGTCTGGGAAAGTGCTCATCCTGTACCACAAGAACAGTGAAGCCTTGGGAGATTAGTAAGGACATTACTGATGCTTTTATACTTAATTGTTCATTTTTGAATGGTGTCATTATAGATGTTAGAGAAGAATTGCAGTTTTGAAGTGTAAGTTATGTTTTTAATTGAGAAATGCATCTGATACATTTTATCACAGTACAGATTTAGTGTGTTAGCACATAAACCAGTAATATCTGACCTTAATTTGTCATGTGTCCTGTTGTACCTGCTGTTTCTGCTTCCCTTCTGGTGGCATCTGAGTGGCGAGCTGTTTTCCTCTTTTTTTCCAGGTTAAAAAATAACAATCAGTTGGTAGTTAAAACTGCCAATTATAGTTATAACTACCAATTGGTTAAAGCAAAAGAGGTTACTTCAGGTAAAAATATTTCTGAAGAAAAACCCTCACCTGTTGAGCTGAGTTGGAGAGGCACGTGGAGTATTAGAACAACCTTGAACCAGGTGCCTCACTGTTAATGTTCCCTTCGGCTTTCATGGCAATTTTAGTTTCCTCTGTGGAGCAATCTGAAGTTTTCTAGTGCCACTGACACATTTCAGCTCTCTTGTTTGCATAATGCACAGCTGCAGAGCTGCAAAAAAGACCATCTTGTTTGAGTGGGAACTCCTGAATAACATTTTGCTGAAGCTTGAACACAGACCTTATCTTTTAATCTGGCACACCTGTTATAAAGTGGAAGTAGCACTGTTTGTTTCAAATCTTTAACATTCATGTCAAAAATAATAAAAAAAAATAGTGACAGCATTAATAGAAAAAGAGAATGTATGTGCTGCTTTCTTTCAACGTTGGATAATAAACGTGTCTAAAAAATGACATAATCATATTTTCCCAGGTGTGCTTTTGCTGTCCACATAAAGGTTAGTTAATTAGGCTTCATATTGTCTCCACAGAGATCTAAAATTGCAGTATTTGATAAAATGTGGACCTATATGAAAAGTGCAGAACCATCTGTGTTTGTGAGGACTACAGCAGAAGGGGTAGCTCGAGTACGGAAGTCCAAAGGAAAATATGCCTACTTGCTGGAGTCAACCATGAATGAGTACATCGAACAAAGGAAACCCTGTGACACCATGAAAGTTGGTGGGAATTTGGATTCCAAAGGCTACGGCATCGCCACACCAAAAGGATCTTCATTAAGGTGGGTGGAATAGTATAACAATATGCTAAATGTTGTTATAGTATCCCACCTACCCTGATGTATCTTTACTGAAGTCTATGGTTTGTATGAGGATATGAGGTAACTCAAACATTACATTTCAAACACTATTATCGAAATGAAAGTGCCTATGGTGACAGTATTGACAAGTGTTTGGATACTTCCTTAAATTTCTTGCAGGTTTTCTAACCATGTAAACATTCATTTTATTATTATTATTTAAACATTCCAGTTTTAAGGATTGTTTTCTTATTTCTTTTCCTTTTTTTTTAGATTTGCTTTTCACGTTACTAGCTTATAGTGTGAGTCTGTTTCCTCATACCTTGTAGAAAACGCCGCTCTGCTCATGAAACTAAAACCGAATGGCTGCATTTGAACAGTAAACCAGAGTAACTAACAAAATGTGCCATTGTTTAAAGAGGGCTTTGTTTCGGGGAGAGGATAATGCACTATGAATTTCTTTGCACACATCTCTTTACTATGTAGTTAACTCTTTGTATTCCTATTTTGTTGTTTTTTTAGTGGAGTCACATTCAAGACACTGTTATTTGTTTGTTGTGGATGTGAGTACATTGCTGTAGAATATAGAACTCCCCATATTAGCACTCTTTCCTTTCTTTTCTTTTTTTTATGCTCTACCACCTTACCCAAAGATTCAGACCATTAGTTGTCCATAGAGTATCCAGTACCACTGACTGTTGTGGCCGTTATCCCACCTCTTTTTTTGTGATGAGAGTTGCCACAGAGGCAAAAGCAAAAACATACAAAAAAAGAAAAAGAAAAAAAAAAAAA